>NW_017731500.1:2164867-2415877 GCF_001890085.2 Hipposideros armiger | reverse complement strand
TTCTGGAACTCAGCTTTAGTTGACTTCAGATTTTTGTATGATTTTCAAAATATATAATAATAATTACTATTCTTTGTATTTTTAAACTAAACAGCAAGCCATGTTAAATGTAGAAAGATGAGAAAGATAAAAAGGAGATAATTAAAATTGCTCATAATCCCATCAACCAGGCAGATGTGACCAGTGACCAGTGGTGGTGGTATTTTGATGTGTACCCTTCTTGGGGATTCGCTGCCTGTAGATGTATATAATTTTAATGGAATTCATTGACCATGATATTTACAAACTGGTCTTTGCTGGATGCAGTATAACTACAAGATCAGAAAAACTTTTACTGAACTTGAACTCATAATGAAACTGTTGACTTAGATTAAAGGACTATGGAAGAAAATAGAGTGCAAATCAATGCACTTTCATCATATACCATCTTTGTCAACATCTTACTGGAACGTATAAAAATGTTATTCGGCAAAAACTAAAATGGCCTCAGAAGCCTATATTATGCCTCCACCTCTGCAGAATGTGTATCTTGCTCTTTTTCTTTCCTCTCCCTCGCCCAGAGCATACTTTTGATCCTCCCTGATTCTTCCTCTTTTTCTTTGGTCTCTCACTTAGCTCTTTCCCAACATTTTCTCTATCAAAATGACAGTGCTTTTGCTCGTAGCTCGGACTACAAACACGGAAGGTACCGGTTGTCATCTGGCACCTCCGACTTGCGTTCCCAAGAAGACCTGCTTTCCATGGCGTGTCCCCTCTCTGTGCCACACCCACCGACCATTGTGCCAGGTGAAATACCAGCGCTCGCTGGTGTGGAAGATGGCTCATCCGGAGGCAATCAGCTCCACCGAGAAAACGGAGAAAGAAAAACATGTGTGGTTTTTCCCGCCTTCACCTTGGCAGAGAAAAATGGATGTAAAACTGAGGCTGGGATACAGTCTTTGGAGTTCTGGAAGCTCAGCAAGACCAGCCTGAGCCAGGAGAGAACACATGGTAGTTGTGTGTGGCTGTGACACCTCAAGAAAAATCACTTTGGGTCGTGCGCCTGATCATTTAACTGCCGTGGGCATGGGCCCAGCCTCCTTCCCAAGTCAAATGTAAATGGTTTGAGGAAGCAGGTCTTTTTTTTTTCTGTCCACTTTTACCGTACTAAATGTCTGACGGCCATTTTACTGTGTTTACAAATTATGAAAATTCTGGGCAGCTAATTACGAAAACATTGAGAAGTCGTATGAGAACCAACTCTTGGAGCAGGTTAAGGCAGAGACCAGACTGCGAAGTCCTTGAAAAATGAGCTGCTTGCTCTCTATTTCTGCCAGTAAATGCTGGTATTCCAGCATAGTGCTGTGCTAATCTGAAACCAAAAAGAAACGAATCAATAAAAATCGAGGAGAAGAGGAGCGGAAGAGACAGGCAGGCATCCGTACTGACCAGATGAATCAGAGCGGGCTCGTCTGTCTATACGTTCCTCTTCCAATGGATCAGAGGCCAAAGAGTCCAGGGGAAAATATGAAAAACAAGGTTTATAACTGAAAGGAGAGGTGATAAATTTTAAGCTCTCTGTAAAAAGGGACAGCCTTTCTTCAAGTTTGACCTTGCTGTTTTCACACCATCTGGAAAGAAAATCTAGTTGTCTTTCCCCATTTGTTTTATGCTGAATAAAATTAATGCCTGTGCAGTAATAACAGAAAGCATATAAGTACGTTCTAGACTGATTATAAAGTTGGTTGGATTGGATGATATATCATAACAATTTAACAAATGTTGCTTTCCTACAATGTCTTTCTTTCTTGCAGCGGGTTTCTTTAGCTGGTTTTTTATGTTCAGCAAATCTAAACAAAATGGAGTTATTGTCATTCTCCTCATGTAGAAAAGATGGGTGGGGACATTCAAGTCAGGTTAGAGATGGTAAAATAATTTTAGAACATAGCTATTTTATTACCCAGTCCTATAATATTTCCATCAGAAAAATTAAGCTTTCTGAGTCTAGATAATACCTGAAATTCACTTTAGAGTTCATACTACAACTTTACAGACTATTGAGCTATCAGACAATTATCAATGCCATGGAATGCATTAAAATCTTAAGTCCATTTTGTGTGGCATTATTATAAGCAGTCCCCGAGTTACATTATGCAGAGTGAGGGTCTCACATGTGGGTCTAGCATAAATACACATCTTCAATTCAGAATCTTGTGACAGTTAAGCTTTTCCACAATAAATCCTGCCATTTTTTCGTTCTTCTTGACCCTCATGGATTTATAAGTTGTAAATAAGATAATAAGGATTTTATTAATTGATAAAATGCAAAGTATGATTACCTTTTCAAATTCCCCTACTGTTGATTTCCAAAAGAAAGAGGCTGAGCTCTGGTCCTGAGCTCTTCTTTCAATATCATGAGCCAAGAAATGTACAAAGTTTACCCTGACTTTCCATTGGCAGAGAGCTTTCTAAAAGCTCTGATTTATATCAAGTATGGAAAGGCAAGGAACACACACATTAATATGTGTGAAAGAGTGAAAAGCAAAGAGAGAACGCTATGAAATGAACTCTCCATGTTCATATTATTTGCCTGCAATCCACAGCTACATAAATAATGTATACCTTATATTCCCCAGTTACCTTTCAATTGGTCAAGTGTGTAGATATAGATACATAGAACTTGAGTGCTCTTTAATTGGAACATCATCTAAATGATATTAAATGTCATGCTAAAGGCCTAATGCACTGAAATCTGCCACACTGTCCTGTTATAAAGTCTTGCAGCTTTTCCAGGAGAAATAAAGCAACTGTACCCAAAAGTTTGAATGGACTCGGCACAACCAGGGACCTATCTAAACTAGTTTGCCTGTCTTTACTGCCACGCCCTCCTCAGCAAATACCACCTGCCCCTTTCATCACAAAGCTCATCTCTCTTGGCTATGAATACAGAAATCAAATGAGACTGAAAAGAATTGTGACCCAGTTTGGTATATGGCCACAAATGACAGTTGTCATATTGGAGGTTTTTATTTAAACAAACTATTAATTTAGAGAGCAGAGTAAAAAGAGAGTCAGTCATAGCAGGAAAAAAATACTAATTGTGCCTCTTTGATGCAGACATTTCTCACTATTTTGTCACAAGCTGGGATATCGTCCACTGATTATTGCCTCAGCTACTAATGAGTGACCTGATTTTGATACATGGAGACACTATTAGAATATAATAACCACCTTCCTTCTTCGGGCTAGACATGCTAAATAAAGCCAAGTTTGTCTGTGTTTAATCCCAAAGGAGGACAAGGTGAAAACAGTCTGGTTACATTAAAAAAAAAGTTCCAAATAAGAGAGCAGGCTCTTCATTAAATCTAGGAAGCACCTGACGGCTGAGACAGGGTTCTGCCTCACTTGGGCTCTCTCTGAAAAGGAAGCATTCAATGGAATGAGGCAGCTAGCTGCGTCTTTTCAAATTGCCATAATTCAGTGACTTCACATTCTTTCTGCTAAGGTATAATTTAGAAATCAACAGTGCACGTCTACCCACATGGAAACTCCTGGAGAATCTGGGAGTGGACCAAGAATGTGCAGTATCCTATCATCTGCTATCCAGCAGCACTGGAAAGGTACGTGCTACCAGCAACCCCTTTCGGCAGGTTCAGCTGTACAAGGGAGACAGGATGCTGCCTTCGGACATGGGAAGCATCTGAAAAGGAGCACACCCATCACTCCATGGGGATAAGTTAAACCCCGAGTCTTCACACACAGCATGTCTTTCTTTGGCTTTTGCCACCAAGTCCTGACGGTTTAGAATTAGATCAATATCGCCTTTCGAGGCATCACGTGTTATTTGCGAACATGCAGTACTAAAATACACAAATTTTCACTGTAATTTGAAAATGGGCGCCTCACTAGCCAAAGCTCCATGAGTATATACCTCTAGCATGTTTTACGGGATTCAGCAAGCGTTTCCTGGATAGGGCAGCTTAATAAACATTTTTGGCTTTGTGGCCTTACAGTACTGCTAACACTACTCAACTCTGTGCTGGTGGTGCACAAGTTTGCTAACCTCCGGGCTAGAGCACTGTCTGGCATCTAGTAAGCACATCACAAAGATCTCTTGATTAGGGATAAAACCAATGCCAATTAGTATCTTAGTGGGCTCAGAAGAGCCTGACATCATTTCACCAGGCTCTGTAAGGGCAGGTTAGTAACAAGCTACTATCTAGCCTAGGTAAACCATTGTTGCAAAGCTGTCTGCATTCAGTACCCATAGGTCTTAACATGATAGCGTCTTAAAAGGATGTGGTAGTTTCTGGATTAGGCAGTGCAGAGCAATGTATAATCGAAAACTGGAATTCCAGCAAAAAGGACGGGAAATAGTTATTGACTGTCCTCTGTCATGTGTCCCTACAGACACCTTATCCTTTTCTTTGTCTCCCCTTTATTCTCTATTGTTCTCATCTTCCTTTGTCATTTTTATTTTCCTCTAATATATTCTTCTCTTCCAACAGCACTGCTTCTATATAAAACGGTCACATAAATGTGTCTCCTTGGGGTTTCTCCTCTGCAATCTTTTTCTTCTGATCCCACCTCCAGCCCCTTTGCAAACACAAGCTGTGGTCGATATCTCCAGTTGGCCTTCCCCTTACAACACTGAAAACGACAAATATGCCCCAACCCTCCTCTATACCACTTCCAAATGTCTCTCTCATTTTTCCTCATTCCCTCCTGTCTTTAAAAAATGTGTATCCCGTTCCTTCACAATTTTAGTTTTTCCCACAATTCTTGATTCCATGCCTTCTAGTCCCGTCTGACTTAGATCTTGCCAAGTTAATCATTCTTTTTGCCTTTTTCTATATTCAAAGTTTCTATCTTCCTGGCTTCTTTCCCTTAGCCCACAATATATTCCAGTCTCCTTGACTTCAGAAATTCAAAACAGTTGTTGTCGAGTCTGCATCCTCTGTTTCCTATGGTAACTCTCTCCCTCCATCCATTCCTCTATCCCTCCATCACGCCCTCCCTCCCTCCATCACTGCTAAGTTCTTCTGCTTGAGTCCCTGCTGGGCTTGTGTCTTTCTCACTCAGTGTTTCTAGTATGGACTTGAATCTGATGATCCACAAGTCTATACCCCATGTCGATGGTTTTCCATAGTTTGGATCTAAATGTCCCACTCCACGGAGTTTCCCAATGTGGAGCATGCTAATACATTGACTCGGTATATCCTAAAATTCACGAATCAGCTTTGCCCCCAACTCCCTTCATTATTTCTCTCTTCAGACCGGCTTCGATCTCTTTCCCTGTGACAAAATCAGTCAACAAGTCTTCCCATGATTGTCTGTCTGCGAAATGTATGTGCTCCTTGTTTCCTTTCAACTCTACCACTCCTGCCCTAAATTGTATCTTCTTCTCCTATCTGGCTTTTTTCCAAGAGATTTCTCACTGGTCTCATAAGTTCATAGTTTTACTTTTCCAGGACATCATCACAAGGTTTCTAGAGTCATCTGATATGAAGTTCATACCATATTATTAGGTCGTCGGAAAAGTCATGATGTCTTTTATCTATGTTTTTCAAAGGTGATTTATTTATATAAAGAACAAAGATCAATCAATGATATATTGCCCATTTTGTTCGATAACCCTTTGCCATCTTTCAGTGAGCTTCATAATTCCTCGTTCATAGAAGGACCTGTCTTTATTTGTGAAAAACTGAACAAGGTGCTGATTTTTGATGGGTGGTCAAGATTGCATGTGGTGTCGCATTGTCGCGATGGAACACAACTCCTTTACAATTAAGCTCTGGACGTTTCTGGATGATGGATTCGTTCAAACTGTCCAATTGCCAAGAGTACACATTCGAATTGATTGTTTGGTTCCTTGGTAGGAGCTCGAAAAACGCAACACCCTTAAAATCCCACCACACTGAGAGCATAACCTTCCTCTGATGAACGTCTGCTTTCGATGTCGTTTGAGGCGAATCATCACGTCAGGACCAAGACCGTTTGTGCACCACATTGTTGTAAACAATCCACTTCTCATCACCAGTTATCAGTCACTTCAAAAAAGGATTGTTTTCCTCACATTTAATGAGCATATTGCAGATGTTTATATGCGCTGTTCTTTGAGTTCATGTGGAACCCAAATATCAAGCTTGCTTATGCATTCCAGTTTCTTCAGGTGGTCGTGAATGCTTGAATGACAGATGTCCAATGTTTCTGCAATCTTTCGTGTTGTGTAATGTAGGTTTGACTTGATCAATGCCTTTATTTTGTCATCATCAACCTCAGTGGGCCTCCCTGACCGAGGAGCGTAGTTGAGATCAAAATCACCAGCATGGAATTTCGTGAACCATTGTTGGAACTGATGTTCTTGTAGAGCATTGTCACCATAAACTTTATACAACTTTTCACAAGCCTGACATGCATTCTTCCCTTTATGGAAGTAAAACAGTAAAATATGGCAAAAATGCACAGTTCAGTGATCCATCTTCAACTTGTTGTAAAATCTTCAAACTCAACCAAATCGCTCAATTTTTTTTAGACTGAAGCTAGAACTGTCAACTGTCAAATAACATAGCAATAGCATAGGTGCGAATGACTCTAGTACTTCCAAAAATGAACTAGTGGCATCTGTTGCAAACATGCATCATGACTTTTCCGACAACCCAATATAACTCTTGGGAGAACTGGTAATACCTTCCTATCCTTACAGTGTGACCTAGGATCTCCTTATTCATCAAAATTCAAGATTATATCCAGTGTGCAACCTAATTATTCATTTATTCTAACCTCCATTCAGGCATTAGTCCAATCACACTGACCTAGTCTCCAGACCTACCACTATATACATATTTTTTCTAATTAAAATGCTTCATATTGAATATTATTATTTTGTAAAAATATGAAATACAATGATATACCTCAAAATTGGCTATTTACTTTTTCTGCATATACCCTTCCTCTCCTTCTGTACATGTATAACATTTTATCTACCATTTAACATTCTGCTTTTTCAATTACTACAAATGTTTCACGTTTCTAGCTAATCCAGATACTTGTAATTTTATAACCTATATACAATCAATAAGTGAATCAGGTAGGTCAATACAATGAGGTCATGCTTGCCCATTTCTGCTTAGTCCCGACATATAGCAACAAGTTGTTTCCATCATCATCATCATCATCATCATCATCATCATCATCATCATCATCATGATTCAGATGGTCTGGAATTTAACCCAGTGTCTTCTTGATGGGCCTGTGCTTTCCTCTCAGCTGATCTGCTGTGGGACATGCTGTAACAATATCTTGTGTGTATATACAAACACATATTAGATTGTGACAATTAATTCTTCAAGATAAATGTCCAGTAGCAGAATTATGAGGTCGGAGAACATGAATAGCATGAATATCTTCGCTACGTTATCAATTTTCACACCTCACTGATATTCACTATCCTGCTTCCTTAGCTTAGAATACCACCCCCAACCAGACACACTCAGACATAACCTGTTTCCCTCCCTCTGCACCCCTCCCTCTCTTAAGAGGGATTACAAATATACAGACCATAGGTATGAGTCAACTCAATTGTTAATCGCATTTGAGCAGCATCCCACATGCTATGGCAAAGCATGTGCTCTAAACTTACTGCTAGCACTAAAAAAATGTAACTTTCATATAACTGAGTTTACGAATGGAAAAAAATAATAAATATGGACAGGTCTACCCTGTGGATTTAGTGTAAAATATTTCCTGTCTGGAGGAAATCCTCAGAGAATTTACATTAAAAGGATGAATTAATAGTACCTACATGGAAGTAAGCTTTCTCTCTTGGAGCCTCTCAGGATACTGCTTCCTCCGTCGTGAGTATGCCTGTTCTACCCAGCAGGTCTCCCACGGACTCCCAAGGGACTCAAGACAAACAAAACTGTTGTCTTCTGGTCTAGAATATGGGGTGCTCCATATTCATTTTCTGGGGTTGGCTTTTTTTTTTAATGAAAAGGTAAGGATGCTGAGTAACTATGCAGGAGACAGATATTTGAAAAGGCTTCCTTGTAATAAGTCATCAGTTTTCGTGTTTTAAGGCACTGCAGAAAAAAGTTGGAGGGAGAAAGGGTAAATCCCAGTGGCTCTAGCCACATGTCCCCAGGGTGATGATGGCACTTGCACTGATGCCAGCCAAGCCTACAGGGAAAATGCCACATTGATGTGAACACAGTACAGAGTTGAGCTCCAGAAATCAGTTCCTAACTCCCTGGTAAGTCAAAGACAGAAGGCCGCATATGCGTGTCGAGAAAGATGTGATGTTTCTCCCTCCTGGAGCCGCTGACATGCTTGTTCCTAAAACCCATGAGATAGCTGCTCCCTTGGGAAACTTCTGGAAACAGAGTGTTATGCTGAGAGCAGAGTGGACACGTCGGCTACCATTCCTGAGCATGTGGAAGAGCTACATTCTCCATAGTGCATGAAATATCAGTTTGGCTGGTGCCATCTAGAGCTAAATTGATCCATATGACTGGAATGCTGCCCAGACCCTCTTAACCAAAGGGGAGGGGGAGGCATCATTTTGAAATTAGCATTATCAATACAGTAATACATTTTGAATGCTAGTTGGGCCTGACATAGGAAGTGATGTAATAAGAGAGTGCTTACTGCTCCTGCCCCTTGAACAGGAAATATTTTCCTTGAGGAATAGAATACTTGAACACTGCAGATTGCATTTTAATATTAACCAGATTTCTACATTAAACATGATTTCCGAGAACAATTTGATTTTTTTTTCTCCCTCTCTCTCTCTCTCTTTCTCTCTCTCTCTCTCTCTACCCCCACTGCGCCCCTCAAGCAAGTGATCAGAACTGCATTCAACCACGGGCAGCTCCTGGAATGGACCCAGGGCTGCCTGCAATTTAAACGTCAAACTCTGGGCCGTTGAGCAGCGGAGACCCTCACTCAGCAACATGTGTCACTCATTGCGGCCCTGTCGATAGTTATGGTTTTGTGATGCATTCAGATTGCTACAAATCCCCTCCTGGTTTCTTTGATTGCCTCCAAGTGTGAAATTGCAAAGCTTGTTTCTTCTTCACCGTGTTGAAGACGAGAAAGTGTAATCACCTTCTAGAACAAGCAAGAAGCAACAAGAAAATTATCAAAGCTGGTTTAAATTTTGAACAGAGCCCAAAGTAGTTTTGGGGGGGCTCCTAGGACTAGTTTCTGCAACTAACTGCAGAGTCAAAAAAGCCTTTAAAAAAAACTAGCTAAACATATCTATCCCCACTGGACATATGCACAAGAATTCTAAGCTACCAAAAATGGCCTTTCTTGGGGAAGATTTGACAGCAGTGACAACCCCTGATTGGTTAATGGAAGCACTTCGGGATTTATCAGTTTTGATTGCTATCGTCTTTGGCAGCCAGTGAAATAGTGAAATAAAGATAATTTAACCACAGTTGTGCAGGCACAGGGAAGGGTGTGGAAGGACTGCTCCAAGTAATGTGCTGTCATCCTTGATTTGTTGAAAGCAGACGGCTGTGAAATAGGGGGCCACAAAGAAGGATGAATAAGGAAAGTAAGAATATAGGGTTGCAAAGGAACTAACCAAAAGCATGAGTATTCGGTGCATGCAGTGGCATCCAGGAGGATAATTGTCGCCTTCCAAGATAATCAGGGTTAAATGGTTATAAACAGGTGTTTTTATCACTTCACATAGCTAAATAAGAATTCCTACTAACATGACTGAAGTAAGAAATTAGGAAAACAAAAAGCAACCCTGAAGTCTCTTTGAGGATCCAGGAATAATTTATTCCAATCCCCCACCCCCAGAAAAAAAACTAGTGGTGTGACAGGCAGAAGAACCCATAGACAACACTGTCAGCAGTCATTGGCTGTTAGAGGTTTTCTTCAACAAAGCCACAACATAGCGGAGGAGTAATCATGCACAGTCAGTGACATTTGCCTGAAAAAAGCATGCTATCTTCTCTCGGCAGAGGGATTTTATTTTTCCAGCAGGGAAAAGAGTTTTGGTCAAGATTCAAGACTCCTGAGAGAATAGCACTGCTTTTTTATTCTTTATTTTAACACAGCAGAAATGTCTCAGAGATGTCTTTCCTTTGTCTATCCTAAATCTAGCTTTACACAGGAAGGAAGAAATCGAACATTTGTTTAAAAAAAAAACCTACTATTTGTTGGGTTTTATGTTTTATATGTTCAATTTCATGACATCTTATATCTAACCATCTTGTGAAATAGATATCATTTCAGTTTTAAAAATAAGACAGGCATAGAAAGGTCCAGTATCTCTTCTAAGATCAGAAAATAGGAAATTGGTGTGTGAGGTAATACGTCGCAAAAGAAGATTTTGAACACCAGGTTGCTGGGCTCAAAGATCAGTGCTTTTTTTCATTATATTACGTTTTCTCTCCAGGTAAACCAGCTCATGGTTTCACCTGACATCTGGCCTTATCGGTAACCACCACTGGACATCCTGGTTTAGTGCTGTCAGCCCATCTCACTTCACTGACACTACGGGGGTCCAGAATGAGCCTTTCGCCTTGACTTCTATTCCTTGTGCTAATCAGCTGCTCAGCTCGGAAGCACTGCTGTCTCTGTGCCTGCACTCAGGGTACTCCGCTGACCCCTGCTCCTTGTCACTAAAGACCTGCTTGGCCACCACACAACATCTTTCTAAAATCATCATCAGACTTCCCTCTGCAGTAGTGGTTTCTGCAAAGTATGGGTGAACATTCATCATGGCGGCCTCTTGTCTAACTTGACCACTAATTGTTTTGGTCCACACACATCCCCAATTAGAAAGGCTTTAAGTTGAGAAGCACTTGGTACCAGTAGATGATGTTCTTTCAGGGCTTCTGAAGGAATTTCAGATAGAAATTTAGTGGCTTAATTTTCAACTATCAAAACACTTCAAGCAAAGTCTGACAGAAGTGAAAGGGGAGAAAAAAAAGGACAAGTGCACAATTATAGTTAAATATTTCAATGCTTCCATCTCAATACTTGGTAGAATATATGCATAGAAATTCAGTTGGTTGACATAACTATCAATCAATTTAGGTTATCGAAAATTACACCTCAAATCCACAGAGTACAAACTCTTCACAAGTGCACATGGACTATTCACCAAGATAAACCATATGTTTGGCTCTAAAATAAGTCTCAATAAATTAACAAAGGATTGAAATCAAATAGCGTATGTTCTCTGACTTCAATGGAGTTAAATTAGAAAACAATAATAAATATTTTTGTAATAGACTCAAATTTTTGAAAATTAAAGAACATACCTCATGAAGAAAACAATCACAAGGTATAGTAAATATCTCTAATTGCATAAACATGAAAATAAAACGTATCAAAATCTGTAAGATACAAATAAAGGAGTTCTTATAATGAAATATGTAGTTTTAAGTGCTCGTATTAAAAAAAAAGAAAAGACAGAATCAATGATACAAACTTCCTCCTTAAGAACAGAGAAAGGAGGAGGAGGAGGAAGAGGAGAGCAAATCAAATCCAACATAAGAAAGGAAAGGAAATAATGAAGATGACAGTGGAAAGCAATGAAAGAGAAAATGTAGAAATAATAAAGAAAAACCATTAAATTGTAGCTAGTTATTTTTTTTAAATGAGTAAAATTGATAAACCCTTACCTGGACTCATCATTAAAAATTACCAAAGTCAGGAATAAAGGGGGAAATCACTACATAGTTTTCAGAAATTAAGAGATAATGAGGGGATGTTGTGAATATGCTAACACATTTAAAAATGTAGATATAATGGCCAAATATTTTGAAAAACAAATTAGCCAAAACTGACATAAGAAGAAGCAGACCACCTAAATAGCCCTCTCTATTAAGTAAACTGAATTTGCAATTAAATATCTTTCCAAGAGGAAATTTCACACTCATATGGCTTTACTGATGACTTCTATCAAAGATAAAAGGAAGAAATAAAACTAATTCCATGTAAGATATTTTAGAAAGAAAATAAACAACATTTTCCAATACATGATATAAGGCTGGTATTGCACTGAAAACAAAACCATAAAAGCACACTGCAAGAATGAAAGCTGTATATCAATATTCCTCATAAACATAGAAACAAAAGTTCCAAACAAAGCTCCAACACATTGAATTCAGAAATATATAAACCTGATGGTGTGTCATCCACAAATGGGTTTTATCTCAACACTGTAATTGGTTTATCTTTCAAAAACCTATTGACGCATAGTAATTCACCATGTTAACAGAATAAAAGAGAAAAAAATATGACCTTCTCAATAGATACAAAACTTCAGCTAAATTAAATATCCATTTGTGATACATATTCTCAGTAAAATATGAATAAATGGGAATGTCTTCAACTTCATAAGGGTATTTACAAATAAATAAGGAAGGAAGGAAGGAAGGAAGGAAGGAAGGAAGGAAGGAAGGAAGGAAGGAAAGAAGGAAGGAAAGAAAGAAGGAAAGAAAGAAAGAAAAAACCTAATATCAAACTTAATGGTAAAAGACTGAATGTTTTCTACCTGAATACAGAAACAATGCAAAGGTGTCAGTTCTGACCACTTGTGCCCAACACTCTTCTGGAATTCCTAGCCAATGTAATAAGATAGGGGGTGGGGAGAGGCACACAGATTGGACAGGAAGACGGAGCACTCTACTCATTGATGGCATGACTATACACACAGAACTTCCCAAAAAAATCTACAACAGAGCTATGAGAACTTGAATAGTGAATATACCAGGGTCACAACATATAAGGTTAATAAGAGATTCCCACAGTGGGCTATAGTTTTTACAACGGATTTCAAAAAACCCTTGGAAAATAAACTTGAAAAAAACTGGGTGAACATTTTATACAGCCATTTTTCACATATTTCATATGGTCTTTTGAGGGAGAATCAGGAGATCTAGATAGATGTAAATTTGGAGAGACATCCTGTCTTGAAGACAACTGAACCTGCTCCACAATGAGTATCATTTGAAAACCCACAATATAGACTTGACTCTTAAAGCGAAGTTGAAAATGAGATCTAATGACAGGCCCATGCTACTACCAATTAGGAAAGGCAATATCATATTCAAATTATTGAAACTGAATTCCAGCATGTGAGACATTAACTGCCAATCAGGAGAGAGAGATGCCATATATATTAACAAGTTCTGGAGAAAAGAATAATAATATGAGCCTTGAATCAGTTATGCTTAGGGATCTAACATCATTTCAGCACCTGTAATTTGTCATTATTATTAAGCCATGAAATGAAAAGGTGAGCCAAATGGTATGTGCTTTCCAGTGGTAAGTTTATGTTGGAATGAGATACTGGGCCACCAGAGCCGCTAAAATATTTTTTAATGAATTCATAAAGAAAATCCAGACACTCAAAAATAACAAGGCCTACAACAGTGCATTTCAACAGAGTTTGCTAGAGAGGAATCAATATTTTTCCTCAGGACTTACTTCCTCTGACTCCTGCAATTGCAGACATTGGAACGTGGAGAGGTCATTAGTTTCATCTTAACCATTAATGAGTCAAAGGCAGATGTTTCAAAGGTAAGGCCTAGATTTCTGATAGGGCTGCTTCTCAAACAGACAACTTCACCTCATCTGCACCCGGGAATGTAGCAGCTGGGATTACATTCCATATGTTCCCTCAGTAAATAAAATGACAAACATGCACATAAACTTTACCACCAAGTTAAGAATTATTGCAGCTCTGAATAAATTACTAAAATCATATAAAGTTAGTACAACTCCAAAGTTTCATTTTCTATTAAACATCATGTAACCATGGTTAATGACTGTCCTGAGAAATGCTAGGTAATACAGTCACTACTACTCCTAAGAATAATAATAATGGTCAACAATTTACTCTTACTAAGTATTTACTATGCACTCATACCATGCTATAATTCATGCAATCCTCCTCACAGCCTCGTGAAGAATGTATTATTATTATTACCATTATTAGTCCCTGTTTTGGAGGCAAGTTAATCAAGGTCTAGAGAGTGTAAATTGTTGCGAAGCTCATTTAGCCAGTAAATGGTATGGCCAAGCTTCATAAACATGGTAGTCAAGGTTGAGATTTGCAAATGAGTGCATCATACTCCAAAGACTAAGCTCTTTAACACTATGATATTCTGTCTCACATGGGAAAAAGGGAAACATATCTAAAAATGCTAAAAGTTCTGTAGCTTTTCCCCTACTCCCGAAAGCTTTGTGCACAAAATAAAAATATTGAAAGGCACTCTGGCAATTTGGGATTAATAAGTAAGCCTCTACTCTTTTAGGAATTAGAATCGGCTGCACAAGAGCCAAATGCTAAACCATGTACACGTTACCCAATTCTACTGAAACAGTCACATGGAAAGTAATTAGAATGGACCTATCCTGCAAAAGTCCACCTGAAAAGGATTTCTAGGTATAAAGCTCAGAGGTTCGTATTTACACACACACACATACACACACAACTCCTTCTTTTTGTTGTTGTTTTTGGGTTTTGTTTTTTTTTACAATTCCTTGAGTTAGTGTGCCATAATTTTAAATAACCAACATTTTCTACATTATTGGTTTCCAGTCAAGTAATTTTTTAAAATGCCCTAAAAAAGAACCTTGGAGAAGTGAAAAACAAATATCTTCTAAACACACTTAGCAGTAGGGAAGGTGACTGTCGTGGGGAAAAGAATATTGGGGTGAGTCTGTGGAAAGAAACCTGGCTAACAGCTCACTGCCTTAAAGGCTAATGATTCATGGAGAATTACAGAGACAAAGCTGAAAGGGTCCCTGAGGATGTCTGAATCCCTCCTCCCACCCCCACTGTACCAGGGAGCCTTAATCCAAACAATTCTAGATAAATGGGTCTCTTCTTTGTTTTAAGGAAATCTCCGGGGTCTCAGATTTCAAAATTGCCCTCACTCACACATTCCATATATTTTCCCCAACTTTCATAAATCTCTCTTTTTATTAAGTAAATCTAACTTTCCCATATGAGTGCTGGGTTTGGAGGAGAAATATTATACAAGCCTTCTCTATTGCTCCAAGTTTCAACACAACCATAGGAAAATACTTGTGATCTTGCTCTGTCTACAGGTCAAGGGATTCCATGCCGGCCTATCGACTCTCAAACAAAAACTCGCACAGACACACACTGAAGCCTTCCCCGATGAGCTTCCCCCTAACACAAATTCTGGAATCATTTTATTCAAAACCAACCCTACTGCTTCCAACGTGTGATCTCTGCCACACAGAGCCGCCCATTTTCATACTCATGTGTGGTACTTATTACATACACAGATTCCAATGTGGCTTTCCAGGGCTGAGGAATCAGAATT
The DNA here is from genome assembly GCF_001890085.2 of Hipposideros armiger. Classification (NCBI taxonomy): domain Eukaryota; kingdom Metazoa; phylum Chordata; class Mammalia; order Chiroptera; family Hipposideridae; genus Hipposideros; species Hipposideros armiger. The sequence goes on along the minus strand of NW_017731500.1, from coordinate 2,400,569 downwards.
TGCAGGAACTAAATTCAGGCATCTACAATTTTAACAAACTCTCCTACATAAATTCAATCCCAATCCAAATCCCAGCAGGTGTTTTCGTGTGCATGGAAATCAACACGCTGATCTAAAGTGTATGTAGAAATGCAAAAGCCCTAGAGAGTCCTCCCTGCATTGAAAACAAGAACACAGTAGGAGAACGTATGCTACCTAATTTCAAAATTAATAATAAAGGGGGCCGGCCAAGTGGCGTGTTGGTTAAGAGCTGGCTTGGGATGCCAGAGGGCCCCAGTTCGGATCCCACATATGAGCGCCAGTGACACTGCCCTCTACAGCTAAGATGCTGAACAACAGCTCAACCTGGAGCTGGGCTGCCATGAGTCACTGGCGACGACGTAAGCTGCAACCCCTGTGGCAGTGGGTTGCCATGGGCTACCGTGTGTAGCCAGCAGCCAGCATGAGCGGCTGTCCAGAAGCTGGCGACTGATCTGCCTCGCCCGGGAAGAGCGCAATGATGGTGCCAACTTGGGCCAGTGAAGCAACGTCCTCCACAACTAGACTGAAGAACAAAACGACAGCAACTTGTCTGTTCCCCTTCCCCCAATTCCCCAGCGCTGCTCCCATCCCCCAATTCCCCAATAAAAATCTTAAAAATAATAATAATAAAGGTACAGTAATCAAGAGTGTCTGGTATTGGCATAAAGATGAACATGTAGTTCAATGAAAAAGAACGGATCCAGAGATAGAATGTCACATACATTATCAATTAATTTTCAACAAAGAAACCACACAATTCAATGGGTAAAAGATAATTTTTTCAACAAATTGTACCAAAACAATGAGACAGCCATAACAAAACCATGAGCCTATACACACAGCTACATTACGTACAAAACTTAAGTTGAAGTAGATCGTAGACCTAAATGTAAGTTTAAGTTATAATACTTTTAGAAGAAATATAGGAGAAAATATTAGTGACAGTAGGTTTGGTTGAAATTTCTTAAAAAGGACCCAAAAAGCACAAACTTTAAATTTTTAAAAAAATACATGAAATTGGACTTCATCAACATTGAAAACTTCTGCACTTTAAAAGACACTATTATAAAAATCAAAGAGCAAGGCACAGACAGGTGGAAAATATTTGCAAAACATATCTGACAAAGAACTGGTGGCTAGAATGTGTAAAGAACGTGGATGGAGTTGATAGCAAATTTGCCCTTTTTTGTCTGTTTCCCCATTGAAATCAGAGTACTCATTCTTGTGACAAAATATGTCCCTTTATGATAAGTGTCAGTGTATATTCTAAGGTATGTAAATCACTATATGGCAGAAATAAGAATGAAGGGATCCACTCAACAGATACTGTACAGAAAAAAATCGACAGGACTTTAGTATGACTACATGGGGAGAAAGAGACACAGCAAGTATGTTTTGAGCCTGGGTTTCTGGTAGAGTAGTGATGCTGAGAATGGAAATAGGGGCTCGGCAGCAGCTATATTTAAAAAACAGTTGAGTTGGGATTTGAAACGTGTCAAGTTGGCAGAGTTGGCATGACTTGTCTGAAAGTAGTTGGAACTATGAGACTTAGTAGTAGGGGCAGCTATTCCCGTTCCTGCTCCTCCACGTAGAGTCTTCATTCTGTTTCGAACATTGCTGGCCCTTCAAGAGAATGGTCTGTGATGACGGACATGTTTCATAGCCACATCATACACTATGGTAGTCACTGGTCACACATGGCTACTGAGTACTTGAAATGTAGCTGGCTAATATAAATAAATTAACCTTATTTTTTTTGCCATTTTATAACTTTATTTGACCATCAGCAGTTAGTTCTCATCCACATTAACTGTTTGTAGATTTTTGAAAAGTGGTGATAGGTGCGTAGGTAACCAACGTTTAGAGCTTACTTGGTGAATCTTCACCCTCATTATGCTTTCTGGACAACCGCACCTGTAATACGGTCTGGGACATTCCTTATTCCTTTGGCCCAGGAGAGCTTTGTTGAGTCAGGTGTCGGTGCACCCATCCGGAGTTTCCATCTCCTTCATGGCAAATTTCTGGATCTCTTTGAGTACCCAAGGGACACGCTTCTTGAAACCCATTCCATGGATGCGCTTGTGAATGTTGATGGTGAATTCTCTGGTCACTACTTCGTTGATGGAAGAACGGCCCTTCTTCTTTGCTGGAGTCAGTCTTCGGGGCCCAGTTGGAAAGGATGAATTACCCTTACTTAATTCTAATTAGTTTAAATTTAAATAGCCACATTTGGCTAGCGGCTACCATATTGAACATCACAGGGTTAGAGAATCATTACCCATTCATCATCCCAACCTGGAAACTTCACATGAACTCATATCCTCCATTTTTTATTTTTCATTCATTTATTTATTGAATAAATATTGATTGAATACCTACTCTCTTTTGTTTATTATTGTATTCCCACCATTAAGCATAAGCAAGGTCCTTCCCCTCATGAAGTTTATGTTTCAGTAAGTCCCATTAATCACCAAAACCTCATTATAGTCCCAATTGAAACTTGATTCAACTTTTTCCCACCTCAGCTCTGCTATTTTCAATAGTCTCAAGGTCATTAAATTCACCCAACAGGGTGAAACAATCCAAACATTTTGGTTTAGTTTTTGTTGCTGCTATTTGTTTTTGATACTGCAGAAAGGAAATAAAAGTTGTTTTACAACTAGTTGTTTTGGTGGCATGTTAAGACACTCTGAAACTAAAATATCAGGATCATTGGTTTAGCAACTAGAAGTTATGAAATGTTCAAGGCATGATTTCATATGATGCCTCCTATTTTCTTCCCATTGCCAAAGGTCTTCCAACAATAAATATTAGTTGAAATGAAATACACAGCAAGTTTTGATTCTGGCATCTTTCTGTTCACACTTATGTGTGTCGATATATTGTTTATCTATGTCTATATTTATGTACGTCTATGTAGTACCATAATCTATGTCAGTACAAGTTTTAAAAAATCATCTTACAAAAAGGGAAAAACAAATTGAAGTGGCCCAACTATTCAAATACTCAATGAAATTGTCCGTTATGTCTGAAGCTCTAAGTTATAATGTGTGACGTATGCATTTTTCTTCCCTACGCAAAACACTCAGCATAGCTTCTGAACTGTTCCTCAGTAGAAATTTTCTTTAGATAATTTGATAATAAGGCCTTGGTAATCAGATCGAACCTTTTAATTAGCAAAGCACCGTTTCAAGTCAAGAGAGGGAAAAGAAAAGAAACTTGTCCAAGATTTTATCTTGTGATTGTAAATTCATTCAGGGCTGTAAATTTGTCAGACAAACCCACTGAATGATCCTGAGGAAAACCAAGTATATTTATGAAGGAAACGCCAACTCCATACAAGTGTCAAAAGGATAGGAAATCAACGTCTGTGACGTCTTTTAGACTGTCAAAAAGACACGCTTTGGGCTGCTCTGGCTCTGCCTTCTCGGGACGCCCAAAGGAACTATTGGAGCCTGGGAACAGCAAGCGTCATCACCGTTGATGTAATAAAGCTTATTTTCTGCAGACTCCTTGGTTATCACTATTTAAAAGTGGTGAAATGCTGATATCCCCAACGCCCTCATGAAAGGTTGAGTAACTAAATCTACTTTTGGAGTCTAAAACTTCTACCTTCCTAGCAGAACCTACAAGAATGACACACATGACTTTATTTTTACACTTGTAATGAAACTGACTTCTTATATCAAAACCTTGTTATAATTTAAAGGAATGGGGTAGAGGGGAGCAGGGAAGATATTTCTAACCTTGCATTGAAACAACATCAAAATAATGTATCCCGATGGGTCACAAATAAAAGACACCACAATGTTCTGTAGCAGGGAATTAGCTTAACACATGGCTACATGCATAGTGCATCCACCGGCATTTGGCTGTGCCTTTGGTAATATGGGGAACAAAATAAGGAAGAACACCAGTCATCTGGAAGAAATATGGGAACTTCAGGAAACGCTGAGAAGCAAGGGCTCAGGAGCCCATCTGCAGATGTCAAGCCTCGGGTTCAATCTGCCCAGACAGGCGTTAACCTTACTGTAGCATTGTCTATTCCAAGTCCTGAACACAGGGGTCAGGCTCTAAGCGGTCTGCCTGTCCAGCCTCAGAGGGCTTCTCTTGCTCTGTCGCCAGGGTGCTTTAATTTTCATCATGAACAAACAGTGCTCTGAAAGCCTGCATGGCCCATTTGTTTATTATTTTCATTCGTGTGGTTTTCTTGGTAACTAGGACGGGAGCAGAAGAGGTAGCTGTTTGGGCCTCGGCCTGTGAGTAAGGCGGCTGGTAACAAAAAGCGGCTCTATGCGGATAATGGATAATTTTTTGCTGTTTTTTTCTATAAAAATAGTTTCTCTCGACAGCAGCATCTGACCGATTCTTTTTTTTGTCATGGTTTAATTTTCCCAAACTTGCCTGAATATAAGAATCTCCTGGAATGATTATTAAATACAGATCACCAGACCCTCCCCTAGGAATCCTGACCCAGTGACAAGGGTCTGAGAATACCAATTTTTAACAAGCGCCTCTTGTTGGAGAAACACTCACTTCCCTAGGTTCTCCTCTGGCTGCGACCAGCTATCAGAAAGACTGGTACCAGAGAACAACAATGGGGGCTGAGCACGTTCATTAAATCATGATTACAACTCGTTCCTATCAGGTTCTTTCCATCTCTCATCTTCTTAAAGAGATGTGTATAGAAAGCTGTCCATCTGGCTGGTTACAAAGGGAAGCAGGGGAAATGTGTAACATGATCTATTTAAACTGTCTTTCACATTTTGAATTGGATTCCACACTTCTGACAGCTTAGAAATGGAAATAGCTTGCTCATCTTCTAAGCACTCTAAAGTGGGCGTGGCCTCGGGTGTTCAGGAACCAGGCTGTGAGATGGAGATTTATATGCAGTAAGTTTAAGGCGGCGGGGAGCTCTTGGGAGCAACGCCTTTGAAGGAGTGACAAAGGCTTCAGCTGATCCCCCAAAGAGCTATGGAGCTAGGAAGGCCTTTGAGACTTGTCCCAAACTAAGGAAGACAGCCAAGCATTTATACTGCCCGATCCGTGTTTTACTGAATATGGGCTGCCCTTGGGTTATGACCGTGGGCAAGGCAGTTTTCTTCTTCGGAGAGCAACTCTCTGGAAACACTCAGATGGGATCCATCCGCAGTCAATGTCAACTGGGGAAATGAGTTGGCCCTCAAGGTCCCGAAGGTGAGATCAGAGACACACAACGCAGCATTTACTACAAAGACCAGACAGCAACTCCAACCTTGCTCACCTTGGTTCACGCCTGCTGCCTCCACATTTCAATATGGAAACACAAAGGCTGGGGCCGATGACCACGTCCGAGAAAGCTAAGAAGCTCTAAGCACTTTAAGACTGGTGATCGAGCAGAACGTTTGTGCACGTTTGCAATGTACAATAAGGGCTGAGTGGGAGCGTCAACATATTTTAGCACTAAGCCGTCAGGTTTCATTAGAGTTAGTTGTTCCAGGAAAGCAAAGGGAAATAAAACACAGGGAAACACTAACAAAGACTCACATTACCAGCCTTTTAAATACACTGACCATACATTGGTAGTTTATATTGGAAAAAAAAAAAAGAAGGAAATGTACATTTTACACATTTCAGCGAATCAACATTCTCATCCACTAAGGCCTCTCATCAATCATTTAGTGGTCGGACAACCCCACAAACAAGGAGTGCATCCAAGCTCACTTCTGAGTTCTTATGAATTTCAGGTGTTGTGAGCTAGCCTTTCACAGTGAACACTTTCACAGGGGACTCGTCAACATGCGGCACCAATCCACCGCTAAATGGTCTGGTTCTCAAATTTTCAACTGGGGATAATCACACTTAAGTCAAGTGTCAACAGAGGTCTTATTTAACCACGAAAAGCCAGACAGTCCATCTAGGCACTGGCATTTCCTATGAGACCCAGTGTTCTATGGGGCTAGGCTTTCTACCGTCCTTACTCACGTGGAGGACCTTTAGAAGTAAGCCCACCATTGTGGGGGGAGAGGAGCATATAATCTCATTGGCTGGCATGGTCAACTTGAGAGCAGGCCACATTGTGAACTTTGAACATGAGTCATCATTGTTTGGGCCAATGGTAAATGCTTGATGAGCCAGAAAATCCTAGAGCCCCAATCTAAGTCAACATGCCCCCCAAAATCACAAAGGTCACTTGACCTTGCTGCTCATTAACTCTTACTCATCGCTGATATAATTCTAAGTCTTGGTAATTAACCCCAGTGTCAGATTTTGTTTCAATTGGGAATGGCCACCTTCTCTTTATTCTATTTTAGAAAGAAGGCAGGGACTGTCTCAGGACCAGTCTTCTATCGGCCATGTAGAATTTCCTCATCAATAAAGCATGCTTTTCTTCACACCCCCTTCTCCTCATGGAACACCTTTGTTCCTGGTAACTAGCCTTCCCTTGGCTCTTCTCACTAGAGCTGGCCAGGAATGGGAAGATGAAAGGAGGAAGACTGACCCTGTTCACAGCCCCGGAGTTTCATTCTCTCACCACTCCTATCATGACACCAATCCCACGAAGTGTGACCAACTTGGGTAAATGGTTGCCATAAATAGGAATTACAATTTAGTGTTCATTTCTCCCTGCTATCTTATAAATACAAGTTTCCCGTAAGTACAATGCCACCAAGAGTCACACTTTCTTACTTTTTAAATAGGTTGAGCCTGATTTCCAAGCCTTATATGCCTATTCATTGGGTCTGAGGAGTTGTGTAGAAAACAATACATATTTCTAAACTCTGCTATGGGTCCCTTGGACCACCTTTGAAAAATTTTACCCCCTATGCACATGAGTTGGTTTTCTCCCAAGATCCATTTTCTCCCATAGAACTGTTTTTACTAAGGTTGAATTATTTGACTGGCACAAAAACCAAGAGTCATTTTTGAGTTAGAAATGGGGTCAGGGAGGAAGGTTAAAGTAGACACAGGAAAAGATGTGTTGGCCTTTGGTTTTCAAAGATCTTGAGAACAGTGGAGGCATGCAGAGGGGACCTGGGATGCTAAATCCAGTACATCCATCCACAGGGCACAAGGAGAGTCAGGCCAGATCCCTTCAAAACCATCTCATCACAATGAATTACAGGCGCACTTTCTTATTCTTCCTAGGAAATGTGAACCGAAGCATCCATACACATGAACGAGTACATACCTACATACACGTATTACAAGGAAGCGTATTAAGAAAAAATACAAATCATGTTTTATCTAATTACTCCATAATTTGCTAGGCATTTTCACAACAGTCGGGGAATTTCATAATATAAGGTGTCTTTCCCAAGCCACAGCTCTATTTCTCTGTTCACTTTCAAAAGCTAACTCATTAAGTTGCTCTATGTCTGTGCTCTCTCCACCCCTCTGCCTTCTATTCTTTCCTCAATCAACGGCGATCAAACCTATATCAACATCTCTCCACTAACATATCTCTTACTATGATCAAGAATAAGTGCCACGTTGCCAAATCCAGCGGCCCACCGCCTGTCTTCATTGCGCTCCACTTCTCGAAAGGATTTGGTACAGCTGCGTAGTCTCTTTGGGCTTCTGTGACACCTGGTGTCCCTTCTGTTTCATCAGCATCCTCCTTTACTTCCTTGTCCTCCCTTCTCAACTTAAATGTCCTTGGTTCTTTTATTTTCCCTATGCATTCTCTCGCTGGGTGATTGTATGCTGTCCCCTGGCTAACATACCACTTACATGCTCATGGCGTCCATGTTCAAGTTCCCACGACCGAGCTGCATGTCTCCTGTGCAATCCTCATCAATAGTTAGAAGTGAAATCTGCATCCAGCAAGCTTCTTCCTTTAACCTGGCCAAATACTGTGATTTCCCCTTGCAAGTCTTTCCTTTCCCTAATCATTTCCAGCATAGTGCATGCCACCATCCACTCAGTTTGATCAAGTCAAAGACCTGCCCCTTAACTTTGAGTCCTCTCTTACTCTGTTACCTTACATCACATCCATCAATGGGCCACATTTCCTTAAATTCAAAATATAGCCCAACTCAGCTCATCACTTCTAGTACTTGAATGATCAGAATTCTCTTGTACTTGCACCTACTTAACTCCTACGCTTTCTCTGACCAACAGTCTTTTCTTTACAAGGGGTATTTTAAGAAGATGAATCAGATCAGGTCACTCCATTTTTTAAATCCTCCAAGAGTTTCCATCCCATGTAGAAGTAAACCCAAAGGCCCGAGGCTGGCCCCTGAGGCCATCATGACCAATCTCGTGTCCCCTCACCCCTCCCCTGCCTCACACACTGCAGCAGCTGTGACTGTGTTGTGGCTCTTTCTCAAACACGCCAGTCAGTTCATGCCGCAAGTCTTTTGAACTTACTGCGCTTTCTGCTTGGGTTGTTCTGCCTGGAACCTTCTTCCTAGATCTTCATACGACTGATTCCCTGGGTAAATAAAGTCTGGGCTCAAATGCCACTTTGTCAGAGAGCTTTCCTTGATCACCAACCCTGCCATTACTCCCAGTCACCTTACTGCACTGTATTATCACAGCACTTAGAGCATCTGACGTTACCGGCCTTATTTTTTGTATGTCTCTTGAAGGCAAGGTCCCTGCATGTCGTGTTGAATCCCAGAACACAGGTTGGTGCCTGGCATGGAACAGACACTCAATAAATATTTGTTGAATGAAGGAATTGGTTCCTTTCTCTGGTTTCTCCCTTTTTAAACTGTGTCTTTTCATTAGTCACAAGAATCGGGCCTTTCTTTAAGCCATGTTCCTTTGAAAATGTCTACTGCAAGTTACATAAAGATCTAACTCAACTTTTGAAATGACCCCTTGGTTGGGATCACTGGATAAGCCACCTCGTGTAACAAGCACTTGGAAGGGTCATATTGCTTTCTTCTAGTCACAGAGCTACGTTATGATTCATTACCATCGGCAACGTACAGGTACTATAATAGGTGTGTTATTTAGAGACAAAATAGCCTCAAGAATCTCTTTCTCTAGAATACACCCTTAACTAACTCAACCATATCCCACCCAACGAGTGTGCTCTTTTTGTTTGCTATTCGATTAAAACTAAATTACTATGAACTTGTTAGTCCCTTCTACATTCTCTTCTATGTAGTTGTAAAAATCCAATTTCATTCCAAAGTCCAATTTTATTTCTGAACTACTAACACTATTTTGTAGGTTTGTAATAAACTCATTTGTTTTATGTATTTTACTTGATGTGAATATTCATATATTTACCTGCAGAATTATTTATGTGATTGATTATAGGGTAAAGTCTCAGACCCTGTGAAGACCCTATTCAGGAACTGCACCAAATAACCTTTGTAAAAATTTTAAAACCTTTCGTTTCCAATGGGGGTGTTTCTTGCATATGCTATCAGTTCTGAGAAGGTGACCTGGGCATCATCTCTGGGTTAGAGTTATCCCTGCTGTCATGGTAAAACCCTTGTGTTTCTCATCATCCATTTTTGACAGTCGTTGCTCTTTTAACATAAGATTGGACTGAACAACATGGAATGACGTCTAGCTAAGCTCTGTCTTCATAACTTAATTATTAACCGCCAATTAATAATTTGAAATGCTTCAATTTCAAATAACACTGTTGAGTCCCTGCAATGTAGATTTTTGCATATTTCTTCGCCTAATGAAGCCCACAAACAGCTATGTTAGGCTAAAATGTTTCCTCCTCATTTCACAACTAAGCATCAGCTAGAGTGTGCTGTTTGTGAGAATCACAGCTCCAGGCGGACGCAGCGAGGCTCTGACTTTGTCTCAGGAGACACCCACTGAATATATGCGAAATGACCACCAGTGGGCCAGTCTTGCTCTTCTGTTTAATTGTAGTGTTGTTTTGTGAATGAGTCATGTTTTTACATGGTACAAAATTCAAACAATCCAAGTTCATTTCAAAATCAAATCTCATTTCTAAAATACTAAATTATGTTGTATGTTGGAGACAAACTCATTCGTTGGTACAGCCTAGCCTAAAATGGATACAACGCTATTTATAGACTTACCTTTTTCACGTATTGTGAATATTCATTCATATGTTTACCTGCAACATTACTAAGGGGTCTGATTATGGGCACATCTTACTCCCAGGCAGTCCCTGTGCATAATGCTACCTTACAGGAAGGCAACAATTGTCACTATTTTCCTCTGTTTCTTTTTCCCCCCCAGAGATATGTGCATTTAGATGAAAAGACAAGTATTTTTTACACAAATGTAGCACACTAGAAATATTACATACACATATTTCTGCAACTTGGGTTTTCTTTCACTTAACATATCATAAAAATCATTTTATATCAATAAAAAGTGATCTGCCTAATTTTTTTTTACAATGGTATTTTATTTCATGGATATGTCATGATTTGCTTAGCTAGTTCCCTACTTATAGATATTTCAATTATTTCCTATATGTCCAGGCATATCTGCCAAATAGTTTTAACAGAAAAACAACCTTATAAAATGGACAAATGTGTGACAAACGTGACACACAAATAGGAAAATAAAAACATCTTTTTTATTGAATATTATTAGAGCAATTAAACCTTTGTCTCTGATATATTTTCCCAATTTATTACTTTTGACTTTGCTCATGGTTTTTTTATAAGAATTTGTTAAAAACTTTTATGTAACCAAACTGCTGGTTTCTTATGCTTTTGATTTTTATGGAATTTATATGATGTTAGGCAGGCCTTTCTACTCCGAGATAACTGATAGAAAATGCTTCCACGTTTTTTGTATGCTGATAACATATGTATTTCCATTCAGATTTTGATCTTTCTGGATATATTTTGGGGTAAGAGCTCTAGTGTGTTCCATTTATCGCCCCTGATAGCTACAAAGTGTTCCTGATACCATTTATTGAGGAATCCTTTTTTTCCCAGTTTTCTGGGGTTGTTTTTTTTTCAGTTTTCTTTTCATTACACAAAGTACCTCGGAGTACAGAATGGTAACCACTGAACGGAATTCTATTTATTTTCTTTTTCTTACTGACCAGCCCACAGTGCAGTTTCTGTAAAGGCTGGCAGCTTCTGCTCTGCTCTGGGGCTAGGGATCCATGTTAGGTTGCACGTGGGGCAAGGGCTGCCACCACCCCCCTGGCAAGGCCAGGGGGGCCCTGTCCTTGCTCATTTGCATTTGACACAACTTGACATCTGAGCACAATCCAAGTGTTTTTCTTTCCTCTGCTTCCTTGTACCAATTTTGGAATCTCAAATGTTAGAAAACAGCTGAAGTAGTAAAACAAATAAAAAGAAATTTTGTAAGGAAGTTATTCTTCCTTTTCACAGCAGATTGTTCTCTTTTTTTTTAATTTTTTAAAATATTGGACTACCGAGGCCTCCATAATTAGAGCTAATACACAGTTGTATTAAAATACATAGCTTATGTTATAAAACCAGTTGGGTTTCGATCTTTACCCAGACATTTTGAACTGTGTGATGAAAACTTTCAAGTTGACAAATTCCACCAGGACTTTATAGTAAAATCCCTGAGTATTTTCTGTGTGCAATTTATTCTTCTAGGGGCTGTGAAGGACTCCCAAATGAAGAAGACAAGTGCTTACTCTGTCATTGGCTGTCCTGGCAGTTTAGACACTTAAGATGGTGGCAGAGCACTTTCTCTGCAGGGACAGGAGATACTGCAACACAGGATAATGTGGTAAGCACTGCGACACAGTCAAGGACCATCTCTGGCATGTAGAAAGAGGAAGGAATTCCAAAGGATAGAAGACAAGGGTCATGGACGCAGTGACAATGGACCTGTCCTTGAAATCCATTTACAGTTCTAACACGTCATATTTGAGAACATCCCGAAAAGGGTGACCTTCACTAAAATATAAACAGGCATATGTGATGCACGCCTCCCCTCCAACCCCCCATGGAGAGCCCCGACTCATACAGCATGGAAACGAGGATTCTGTCCACCAGAAAACTATCAATTTGCACTCCCTGTTTTTTTCTGATAGCCCTGTTTCTGATCGCCAGGTGATGTCCGTAGCTCAGAGTCTGAGTTATCTCATTCTTTGATGACTGAAATATCTGGAGCTCATGGTTCCAGTCCTTGTTCTTCACAGTGTCTATATTTAACACAAATAGGATCATATTAAGACTCTAGAAAAAACCCTTTTGGGCTCCTTACCACCTACGGGATAACGCCAGAATGTGTTACTATGATGATCACTGTCCTCCACGGTGCGTCTTTAGTCCACTTGCCCACGTTCATCTAACTTAAATAACTCTCTCCAAGGCAGCCTGCGTTTCAGCCACTCAGAGTATTTGAAGTGTTTGATTTTACCACAGAGTACGACATCTTCATATTCATACTTCTCCCCTCCTGCAATTTCCTCCTTAACTCTGTGTCCATCTCACACACTTCTGTTCATCTTTCAAAATCAAATCAACGTAGTCCTCCCCTGTGAAGCAGCTGCCAAGCAAACTAACCAGAATGAATGATGTCTCCACAGTGCTGCCACCCCGCCTTGTTCATGAATCTATACATTCCTTTCCTCCTTGGTCTCGGATTGCTAATTTTTATGTTCATGCCACATGGTCTAGTATAGTCTGAAAATGGTACCTAGTAGGTTATAATCATATTATTTCTGTGTTCTCTGGATTATCTGTTCTTTATGGCCTACTTTTTTCAGAAGGGGAGACATTGGGCATTATGGTAGGATGGCATAGAACAGGGGTCGGCAAACTGCAGCTCGCGAGCCACATGCGGCTCTTTGGGGACGTACAGGTGGCTCTGAAGTAAAATTGAAAATGAAAGTAAAACTATCATAGTTTCGTTTATAAAATTTTTAAAGGATATTATTCACATAATGGTGATTTCATTTGCTCTATGGCTCTCGAATAATTTTTAAATTGTTGTGAGGGACAGGATTGGCTCTTCTGTCTCAAAAGTTTGCCGACACCTGACATAGAAGATAGATATGTAGATGATTGGTAGATAGATAGACAGATAAACGTTAGTTATAGATCTGCTATATCATTATTTGGGATTTGGGGACTTATTAGTAAAAATGCAATGAGTACCAACAACAGAGAGGAAAAACTCATCATAGCTACATAGGAAAAGAGCAATGATTCTGAAAACAGAAGAGTCCCATAAGATGCTGGGATCAGTCTTCCTAATAACATTTGTCAAAAGCTGGTTCTATGCCCATGAACCATAGCTACAGTCCTATTCAGTTTTCAATGATCTGGAAGAAAGTGTTGTTGCTTTATCTCTTTATAATATGGAAACATCGAGAGGGTTAGCTTGATGCAGGGGGATTATGAGAGATAGGATGATGTGACAGGCTCTTCCTCAAATATTTATCTTTAAAAGGAGTTTAGGGGTTATGTAAAAGGCCATCCTACAAATAGACTGGGGGGTTTAACCAAATGTCAAACTATTAAAGAGATTATACACAATAGAAGACCTGAAAGTTGTAAACCCTGCTGTGAAGATTTTTCTTCTTTATCCATCTCAATTCTTCAGTGACTCAGTCAAGGTATCATTTGCCCAGTATATATGAAACATCAGTTTTGTAATGAAATCACAAAAGGTAGCTTAAAAGACAGTAGGATTAACATCACATACCCCATACGATTTTCAGGGAAACTTTACAGTGCCTCAAATCTTATTTCAAGTGATGGGTGTGGGAACATTTCCTACCAAGTGTTCACTGTTCCTTTTTTCTTGATAACACATCCTGATTTTAGTCTGAATGGCAGGTGCCCAAAGCCAGGCACTGTGAGTTAAGCCAGTTCTTTCATCTTATTCCCAATTTACTACCTCCCTGGCAGCTGCGGTGGCCATGCAATCCAGTGTGCTGAATGAAACAGAAGGGGATTATTGAAATAGGACTTACAAAAAAGCTCATGATGAGTTACTAAATGGGGATGACCAACTTCCTCTTTTCCCTTCACCCATATCTTCAGAAGCCATGTTATGACCAAGAGGCAAAATGAAGGATGTTTAATGTTGTAGAGCCAAAAGAGAGAAAGAGTGCAGGTTTTTCGTGATTTTTATCGAACAAGTTGATTGGCCCCACCTTCTTGTTACGTGAAAAAAACAAAGCCACTCTTAGTAGGGTACGCTGTTATTTGCAGCCAAACACATTCCTGCAGATAGAGTGTGCTGGGTAGTTGAGAAGAAAGTCTTTCATAAGAGTCTTCTCTCTCTGCCAACCCTTCAAAAATTTATGGAGGACACCTATAAACAAGAGCTTACTGATGTTTAAACAGATGGACATGAATTAAAGTCTCCTACATGGATGGCAAGACATCATACACTACAAAACTGACAGTAGTTATTCATGATAAATTCAAACCAATAACAAAAAAATAAATGTTTCCTTCAATTATCTCTGCAAATTCTAAAAATTCCCAGAACTTTGAAACTAAGCAGGCTGGCCTTAAGCTCCCAAGTCTTCCCTCAGAAACACTACATCTATCTTTTTAACATAAAAGTAGCAAAGCATGGCCATGTTGAATCTATATAGCCAATAGAGGTAATCTTAAGAAGAGAGGGTTTTGTTTCTCATTAGAAAAGTAGAGCTGTTGGCTGGTAAATGTGTTTGGTCAGCCAACCTTCTAATCCATGAATTGAAGGCAATTATTTTCAAGTTTCAAACTGTTTTTTTCTTGCTCTAGAGACTTTGCCTTCAAGTTATTTTCATGTTAAATAATTTTTGGGCCCTGAGCAGATATTTTGATACCTTGATAATTTGTGGTCTTTCTAAAGACTAACTCTTTGCACAGTTTCCCTGACTTGATTTGTTATTTCAAAGTTCCAATTATTTCACACCTTCTTTTGAGACTTTTTCTAACTGAGTTGTATTTTCCCAATTGAAATTAGAACTGGCCCAACTCATGCCTTCATCAAAATTTGAGCCCCTTTTTAAAGATTAAAATTCTACGATGTTTTTAAATAAATGTTGTTGTTTTTACAGCCTTCCTAATTTCATTTTGTGAGACAAACTAGAACCTTAAAATAGTGGGAAAATATTTTCTTACCCAATCCCCAAGCCCCATTTTTACTTACATGAAGTTCCCATAAATAAAAACTTTGGACAATATTTATAGCTTTTAAATGTTTAGCAGCCGTCGTGATAATTATCTATGAACCAGCAAATGAATTTTATGATTTGTGACTACAACGCTTTCCAACTTCATCCTTTCCCCAGGTAGAAAAAGTCATATTACTGCCATGCAGCATATGATCAAACAGCCTTCAAAACCAAGTTCGTCTAAAACCAGATACGACTTTCTCATTAGAGAGAAAATCCAAAGGAAAAGTTCAGCTTCTCTTACAAGACCAGAGCAGCAGAATGTCACTCTGCGAATAAAAGGTCTTGTTTAAGTCCCTTACAGACTGAGAATAAACGTTTTGAGTTACTGGAACTTGATGGGTGTGATTTGCCATTATTTTCCATTTCCTGAAAAATCTTTAAATAATAAAATCACAGCTCATATGTTCAACTACTTTTCCCTAAACTGTTAGGTGTTTCAGCTGCCTTCTAAAAACACCTTAATTTCCATGTAATGTATATATCTGCCCTTTCACGTGGATGTTTTGCAAGTGTAACTGTTTCTGTACAGGTCTCCTCAATGGATCACTTCTAGAATTGAAAGTTACTTGGTTTAATCAGTGATTTCACAAGCGTTTATCAAACCCCATTTAAAAAAAAATCAGCTAAAGAAAAATCCCAAAACAGGTTCATACTTTCAAGGGAATAGCCTCATGAAAAATAAAGAAAAATGTTACATTTTATCCTATCTAAGAGTTCTCCCACCATTATTACTATTCTTCTTAGGTTTTTTGTTTGTTTGTTTGTTTGTTTTTAAGATACACCTCTCAGACCAAGAAATATTTTAGTGGTCTTAGCCTACTAATGTGTTGTCTAGAAAACAAAGGCCAAAAGCTTCAACAAAATAAAAGATGAAATGACATTTGGCCATCCAAAATAGATGTCACAAACTTTCAAATACTTGGCTTCTTAGGGCTTCATCCTCACTCAATATCTCCTAGTTCTTATCGAGGTACAAAGGTCCAACCACCTTTGTTTCTCGGTTGTATAACACATGGTAGGTTAATGACAATAATTAGAAAAGGGATAATTTCAAGAGAAGTTTGCATTTAAAAAAGCGAGGGTTAATACCCTAAAATAAGAAAAATACAGAAAAACTAAAAAGTTATTGAACATTAAACAAATTAGCAGATAAAAACACTAAAGTCTAAGACTATTAAAAGTAGGAAACACAAACCTATATCCTCAATGATCATCTTCTTTGTGTGTGGGGGGGTGGGGTGGGGGAGGGTGGGTAACAGTTCAGAAATTTGGACCAACCAGAAAATATTACATTTTTGTAGCTTGTTTTATTAAGAAAACAGGGAAATGTCTCAATAAAAGGGGTGACTCTTCCCTGGCCAGTGATTATCATAAGCCAATTGTTGTCTGATAGAAACAAATGCCAGTCACAAATATGACCCATTTGTATATTTTAAAATTTGTATTAACCTCAATAAAAATGGTAAAAATAAAAGAAATAGTTGTAGTTAATTTCAACAATATATTTTATTTAACCTAAGATATCCAAAATGTCATTTCAACATAATCAATATAAAATTATTAATATATTTTATATTATTTTATGTATATTAAGTTTTCAAAACTTGGTGTACATTTTCTATTTGGCTAGTACATACTGTATTGGACAGGACAGCTCCAGATACTGAGAATAAAGCAATACACAACATATTCAAGGACCCTGTTTTTGTGGAGTTTACATTCCACTCCAGGGAAGATACGGAAAACTACAAAAATAACAAACGGGGGGAAAAAAATCACATGATTTTAAATGCCTTGAAGAAACTACAAAGGTCGATGAGATAGAAAATGCTGAGGGGTGAGAGTGCTCTGCAGATGTGACATTTAACCTGAGGCCTGAATGACTGGGAAGCAGACGCACTATGATGAAAAGCATGCTGGGCAGAACAGAGAACTTTTCCAACAAATCTAAGGCGGAAATAAGCCTGCACGTTTAAGCAACAACAACAAAAAACAAGAGAAGGGTAAAATTAGAGATCAGGGAGTAGCAAGGGAAAAGGGTGTAAGACACGCTCAGAGGAGCAGGCAGAACCACAGCGCAGGGCTTGGGAGCACAGAGTAAAGGGCTCCGGTAGCCAGGGGAGGAGGGATCCTGGAAATCCTGAGTGTTCAGTTGCAAACCCTGCAGGGCTGTGCCCTACAAGTGAGGGCAACAGGAAATAGCCTTCACAAAACCCGAAACAAAGCCTCCAGTAGTTTCAGTCCCTAATTGGATAAAGGTGATCTTCCTAGATCAATTTTCCTACATTTAGAAAATCGAACCCTCTTTGGGAGAATTGATCTACAGCATCTATACTTTCTAATGTAAAATGTCCAGCATTTAACCCCAAATCACCAAGAAGGACAGTAAATAAGAGCCAATTACCACAGGGTAAGGGGAGCGGAAGAAAAGGCATTTTGGTGATCCAGATTTTTGAGTTGTCAAATTCCTGCTTTATAATCACTAGGATGAGTATGTCCAAGAAAAACAGACAGTAAGGGAACTGAAATACATGAAAAATGAAACATTTTTTTCTAGAATTGTAGAGGGGGAAGAGGCTACAATAAATATATAATTCAGTAGATAAGTTCAGTAGCTGATGAGATAGAGCAGAAGTAGAGATCGGTAAAGTGGAAAATAGATCAGCAAAAAAAAAAAAAACCCAGATCAGGAACAGGGAGAAAAAGAAAAAAAAAGGGATATATCTATATCTATATCTATATCTATATCTATATATGTATATATGGAGAGAGAGATAGACAGAGATCTGGAGGAAAGAGAAAATGGAATTTGGGTGTGGTCTTTATCTTCTTACTTCTTCTTTCTATATTCTCAAGTTATTACTTTGGAAAAAAACAAATGCAAATCATTACCTCACATCATATGTGAAAATAAATCCCAGCTGGATTAACGAATTTAATGTAAAAAATAAAATCGCAAACTAACCAGAATAAAAGGAACAGGCAAATATTTATCTTGCTTTTCTAATCACAAACACAAAACCTAAACCCATTAAGTCAAGACTGTTACTTTTGTCTACATATGAATTTTTGCTTATGAAAAACACCATAACCAAAGTTCAAAGGCTAAGGACTAGATGAGAAAATAGTTGAACCAGGTGTACGATGGAAATCTATGCAGTAATTAAAATCATATTTCACAAGAATATTTAATGACATGGAAAGTGCTCATAATTTGTATTTATATTTAAAATAGTTTATTGACTTTCCCTCCCAGTGACTATGAAGTAACACGGGCTGGATTTATTTTTTCACAAATAAGCAACAAGAAAATCAGACAAAACACATGAAACAAAGCTTTCAGATATTGGGCAACTAGCATCACAGTTAACACAGTCCTTGAGCAATTGGGAATAAACACAGTGAGTCCTGAAATGGTCCCAGTTTACTGCTTGAAGGCAGTTTCCAAACCACTGGAGGCAGGGGGAAGGCAAAGACAGCCAATGACCTCACTGAGTGGGGGGAACAGAGAACAGAAGTCAAGGTCGCCAAGAAAGGGAGGGGTCGCCTCAGGGATTTGACTGTTTGTTAATCTATGTGCATGTGAGAGAAAGATACTAGAGTCATGGAGAAGAAGTGCTAGAATACAGTAGGCAGAACAAACCCCAAAGCCCACGCATGAGAGGGAACAGTGTATAGTCTCATAAGCCAGAGTAAAGAGACTTTGAAATACATGGGATAAAATAGCTGTTATAGGGATACTCTATCTGTTCAAGAATGTAGAGGAAAACATGATCCATATGAAGAAAGAAAATGTGAACCTTTATAAAAAGAACCCAAAGGGAGCTCTCAGAGATGAAAAATGCAGTATCAAAATTAAAAGCACTTTGGATGTTTTCAATCCAAAGCACACAGATATTGTTCCTAATATTCTTCTTCAATAAAAGAAACTAAGGCCCCTTGGATAAACGGCTGCTTCTATCACTGGGGTAGGGAATATATAACATGAGCGTGGAGCATCTTGGAGTGCTAGAAAGTAAGGAAGTGCAAAGAAAAAAACAACAACCTGTTGGGGTATGTTAAAGGGGCACAGAAACCAACTGAAAGAGTTCCCAGTGGCTAAAGCAGGAATAATTCGAGCAACAAAATTAATTAAGTAGTATTGTTTATAACACAAAGAATGAAATGAATGTCCATGAGCCCATACTGATAGAAATAAATGATTGAATAAATAAATAAGTGAGGTGGGGAAGTGGGAGATAGACAAATCTCCCATACGCACAAATATTCCAAATAATTTATTACGGTAGCTAATCCACTGCACAGCAGGCAAGCATAACTCTCTCTGCTTAAATGTGGGCTGCACGTAGTGACGTCAGTCTAAAACACACAGTATGGAAAGGGGGAAAAAAGAGTAACTTTTCAATTAAGAAATCTGACAAATACTGTTCTCAGTAAGGTGGCCCAGGTCAACATGAACAGTGATAAATCATGTTATAGGACGTACTCTTGATATGATGTGATTAACATGACACTTTCTCTCTGTGGTTTTCCTCCCCGAAACCCATAACACCAATGTAATCATGAGAACGACAACAGAAAAATACCAATAGAGGAGAATCCTACAAAATACCTGACCAATACTCTTTAAAACCATCAAGGTCATCAAAAACAAGCAAACTCTGAGAAATTGGCAAAGCCAAGATGAACCTGAGGCCACATGACAAGTAAATGTAATGTGGTATCTCGAATGGGGTCCTGGAACAGAAACAGAACATTAGGAAAAAACTGAGAAAACGTAGATAAAGCATGGGTTCAGTTAATAAGAATGTACCGATATTACTTCATTAATTGTAACATATGTACCATACAAATATGAGATATTAATAATGGGAAAATGGATTTGGGGTATGTAGAAATTTTCTATATTATTTTCATGTATCTAAAACCATTCTGGAAAAGCTAAATGTATTTTAAAACAATCATTGGATAGGATTAATAGCACATTAAACAGTGAAGATGAAAAAAGTGAATCTGAAGTTATAGCAATGAAAGCAAACAAAATCGGGGGGGAAAAAAGAGAGAAATAGTATCACACACATGTAAATAGAAGCCTAAGAAAGTGAGGGGGTGGCTAGAGAGAGACAGAAAAAACTATTTGAAGGAATGGCCAATTTTTTTCTAAATTTCATGAACACTATAAACACACATATAAAAAAAATGCAATAAACCCATGAGCTCATACAGAAGAAATAGCAAATCTGAATAGATCTATAACTAATAAAGAGATTGAATCAGGAATCAAAAACTTCCCATCAAAGAAAAGATAGGTTCTCTGGTGAATTCTAACAAACATTTGAAGAAGAATTAACAACCCTTCACAAACTCTTCCAATCAGCAAAAGAGGACAGAATAGTTCCTAATTCATTCTAAAAAGCCAGTATTACACTGATACCAAAGCCAGACAAGGAAACCATGAGAAAACTACACACGAATATTCCTTATGACTATCAATGTCAAAATCCTCACCAACATATGAGCAGTCTAAACCCAAAATCATATTGAAAGAATTATATACCAAATGGGATTTATCCCAGAAATGCAAGGGTAGTTCAACGTAAGAAAATCAATGTAATAGATTATATTAATAGAATGAATGAAACAAACCACATGATCAACTCAGCCAAGGGGAAATAAAAAACATTTGATAAAATCCAACACCATTTCATGATAAAAACATTCAGAAAACTAGTAATAGAAGGGAAATTCATCGACATGATAAATTGCATTTATAAAAAACCCACAGTTAACATCACAGTCAATGGCGAACTAAGATCAGGAACAAGACATGGAAGCTTGCTTTCCCTGCTGCTTTTCAACAGTGTGCTGGAAGCTCTAGTCAGAGTAATTAGGCAAGAGGAAAAAAAGGACCTCCAAATAGAAAAAAAAAAAAAAAAAAGAAGAAGTAAAACTATCTCTATTCACAGGTGACATGATCCTATATTGAGAAAATCTCAAAGAATCCATCAAAAGAGAAAATATCAGAGCTAATAAAGGAATTCAGCAAGGGTGTAGAGTACGATCTCAACATGAGGAAATCAGTTGTGTACCTATAAACCAGCAATGAACAATCCAAAAGAAAAAAAAAAAAGAAAAAAATAGATCCATGGTTGCCAGGGGCCAGAGATAGGAGAGGAAATTTATTGCAAATAAATAGGAGGAATATTTTGAGATGATGAAAACGCTCTGTATCATGGTTGTGGTGGTGGTTAGAAGAATGTGCATTTGACAAAACACAATGAATTGTACATTTTAAAATTGATGAGTCTTTGTTGTGTGTAAATTATATTATCGAAAATAAATTTTAAAACAAAATGTTTAAGACCTTTCTAAAATATTTCAATGCATAGAGAAAAGCAGGGAATAACAGACAACAGCAAAGTATAGTATCCAGAAGGTAGGTTGTGAGTGATTTTCACTTTTTTTTTATATGCTTCTTTTTACCTTAAATTGTTTATAACGTAGATCTATTAGTTTTATAATCAGGTCAAAAAGCTATTTAAAAATATGTAAGAGCATGATACATTAGTTTTGTTTCCATTTGAGAGTTAACATTTTAAAGTATCAGCATGTACCTTGTGAAAC
Source organism: Hipposideros armiger (assembly GCF_001890085.2). Lineage (NCBI taxonomy): Eukaryota > Metazoa > Chordata > Mammalia > Chiroptera > Hipposideridae > Hipposideros > Hipposideros armiger. The sequence goes on along the minus strand of NW_017731500.1, from coordinate 2,378,869 downwards.
TTTTGACAATGGCAGATAAACGGAGGGGTACCTATAAGCTGAGCTGGCATCAAGTGCCTAGTGCCCAATTTCATATTATATCTCATAAAAGTCTGTGTACTAGAACTCCGTTTTTTATATGGGTACAACCAAAAAGACTCCAAAAACCTAGATCGTAACTAGAAGTCCAAAGGCCTTTTTCCAATAAAATTGTCCTGGTCTGTTTGGGTGGAAATCTGGAAAGCTCTTTGGTTACCACAAGGCCCATCTACATTTTAAAGCAAGACAAACAGTAACAAGATAGTTTTAATAGACCCAGTAAACAAACTTCAAGTGATGGAGAGGGGGAGATGCCAGAGTTGGCGTGGACATTAATGACCAAACTCCATGTTGTCCTTGAACTCATAAATAGAGACCTACTGCCAGAAGAGGAAGAAGGCACCCTGAAAGGATTCTCGAGAACAGACTAAATGATAGGGATCAGGAAAGAAGAAAGTGGAAAGAACAAAGTTACAAAACCAGACCAGCTCAAACACAGACTTGGCATCAAGGCCTGAAATCCTAACATTTAGTAGCTTCGTTTTGGAGCGGTCACAGGAAGCACAGCTAACAGGTTAGGTAAAAAATATAAGGAACTCATTACCCCAGGCGCAGATATGGGCTGAAGGATGAACAGCAGTGGAGTCAAGAAGTTTATGGATAAATTTACAGATGATTATTCTGCAGCATAGCTAAAATAAACGCATTCAAATTCTACCATAATGGACAATACTCATAAATCCCTTTGGAAAACTTCCCTAACTACTGGGGTAAAACAAAACTAAAAATAGCTTCCGTGTACAGAGTGCTTACTATATAATAAGCACTTTGTATACATTATCTGTAATCTAAATTAAAGACCCAAATGTACCTATGAGTTTGTAATGGCTGAGGTCTTTACAGTAAGTAAATATTGGAGCAGGGCTTAAATCTCAGGTCTTTTTCAGTAAAAACCCGAGGCTGTTTCCAGCCCCATGCTTCCTCCCCCAGCACTAAGCTGAGAAAACGTAAGTCTGATTCTTTTTAGAAAGAAGAAAGTGGACAGCAGAGTACTGGCGATGGCCCGTGCATAGACCATGTAATATCTACCAACTCCCAACTGGTTCTTCAGAGGAACTCGATTTTCATTTTCACGTATGGACAGTCCCGTCTATGTTCACATTCAACCAAGATGATCCTGCCCTAAATTGACAACGTGTCGCTTTCCCTCCTACATCCCAGGTCAGGTGAAAAATAAAGATGACTCTCAACCCATTCTCTTGCAGTGATAGCATGTAGAAAGGAAAAAGTCATTTCGTCTAGCTCACCCTTCATCTATCTACGAAACAGGAATGATGATATCTGCTCCACAGAGTGGTGAGAACTCAGTTACACACATTTTTTAACATGCTTAGCATGAGACTGGCACATCATAGGTGCTCTGGTTATGGCAGCTGTTATGAATGCCACCTTTACTCCTCAGCGTTTGATGGATAGGGACTTCAACGTTGACAGTCCTCTGAGGAGCCGACATGGAAGAAACCACCAAAATAACGATTGGAGGGACCTGGGACAGTGAACTTCAGGCTCCTGCTACTCCTCCAGTGTCACATGTAATCTCACCCATAGGTGATTCTTGGAGTTACGTCAGTAGGTGCGAGCTTCGGTACAAGGCTTTCTGAATGCAACTCTTCAGTCCTCTCTCCTTTCCTGCTGCGTCTCACAGCTTGAACTGTACCTGTCCGAATGGGTTGTACTTCACTTATAAGAAAGGAAACTGTCCAAATAGCTCAGGTATGAATTACTCATTTTAAATAATTTATTTTTTTCATGTGTGTGTGCAAAGGAGACGATTGGGGGGGGGGTGGGGGGGTGGAAACATTCCCGCCCGTACTAACCCTGTTTGCTGCTTATGCCGTGATTCAGCATCCAATACATGGGGCTGTTTCTCCTCTCACCAGAGCTCACAGATCCAGGAATCAGGAGGGTGGAAGTGGGAGTGGTATCAGTCACTTTTAACCCTGGTTACTAACTAGCAGGATTTTTGCTTCCTGTTCTCGTGACCTTATGCTCTGTTGGCCTAGAGGTCTTAGCTGTAAAGGGAGAAACGGAGATACATCAGAACAGTCAATAGCAGCTCCGGACACTTCTGAAATGTGTGTGTGTGTGTGTGTGTGTGTGTGTGTGTGTGTGTGTGTGTGTGTGTTAGAGAGACACCAAGAAGTGATTGCCTTGTTACCCTGAACATAGTTTTTCAAATCCAATGTGTGATACATTAGACCTTTCACTTTGAGTTTTTACTGGCAATGGTACTAGAACAACCTTCTGAATAGCAACTACTGCTGAATTTTAAAATCTTCTTGGCCCTGCCCTGAGCCAAATTTAAAGGTACCTCAAGCTGGGCTCACTCAATATTTAGGAACCTTATCTTCTTTTTAAATATAAATTAACTTCACTACTATCAAATAGCATATCCACGTATCTACCGTAAAGAGATAAGACTTCGGCCATTCTGTACGGCTGAAAAGCAAAAGTCACAGATAAGTCTAAACTTCTAAAGAAAGACTTACAGGCCTCAGCCAAGTTTCATTTCATTTTAGCCCCCTTTTCTCTTGAAGGACCCTCTGTTGCTAAGTCAAATGAACTGTATAATAATTTTTAAAGGCCTCATAATCTCAATGAATGAATTGAACATGCTTAATAGTATCTCGTGGCAGATCTCTCTAGTAGTTTGGTCACGTTTTCCACTACATTTATCTATCCTGGTGCCATGAGTCCCTGTAAAATAATTGCAGATTTCAGCCTCCACAAACACACGTCCTTTTCATTTGCCACGGAGACTTGAGCGTAGGAATGTTTCACATAAAAGAATTTCTTCAGTCTCATCAACTGGCACAGAGGGCTTGCACATTCCAAGTAAGAAGGCGATATTTATTTTTTCAAACCCTATCCCAGCCAACTACCATAAACTTGGTTATTCTGAGAGCTCCTTGTTTCGCTTTTATTTGGAGTCTGCCAACAGGTGACTGGATACTAGCGCTCATTTGTCTATTCCTTGGGGATACTTCTAATGCGACTATAACTTGGAACCAGGGTTCCAAGTGGAAAACCCTGAGTCCAGAATCAGCAGCCCCTTCAAGTGCCTCTTCCCACACTCACACCAGGAGGTGGTGCTCCAAGGTGGTCTCAGCATTGCCCTGGCCAGCTTATTATTGGATCAGCAGGAAGCTTATTAAAAGGAAAGAAAACTCAATGAGCATCAGGTATTCTGCACCGAGCAAACTGACGTTGTAAGGCGATGTCACCTAAGGTCATCCGATCCTTTGAGATTTAAATAAAATTGGCTTGAGCCCCTAGTCCACATCCTGTGGGATATGCCAAGCTTTCCCCAGGATTTCTGCAAAATACCAGAGTCTCATGTTCTCATGGTCATATCTAGCTTCAAATTCTTTTTCTTGCTGAACTTTTGATCTCAGTTCATTTTGCTTGTATCTCATCTCCTGTGGGCATTTTCGTTCCTCTGCTCCAGACATGGGGCTCAGCTGGTTTTCTTTTCTCCCAACCAAAAAAAAAAAAAATGGCGTTTATATGGTAAGTGGATTTTCATGAAAGTTTTGGATGTGAGAGAGGTTATGGCACATAATTAAAAATAGCAGTGGCTACTGATCATCCTTCTTCTTAAAAGTCGCTCAGACATCCTGACCTTTGGAATTTCTCACTGGCCACATTTCTCCTTTGGCTCCTGTCCTGACTTCTCTTTACTTCTTCTTAATCTCAGCTCTCTTCTGTCTTTATACTCCTGTTTATTCTTATGCAAGTTTATTTTGTCTTATATTTTGTCTTAGTCCATTCAGGCTGCTATAGCAAACAATGCCATGGATTGGGTGGCTTAAACAACAAATATTGATTCCTCACGGTTCTGGAGCCTAGAAGTCCAGCAGACTTGGTGTCTGTTCAGAGCCTGCTTCCTCATTCATATAAATAGTCACCTTCTCCCTGTATCGTCCCATGGTGGAAGGGGAAAGGATCTTTCTAGGCTTTCTTCTTTTAAGGCACTAATCCCTTTCATGAGGGCACCATCCTCATGATCTAATCACCCCCCAAAAGCCCTACCTCCTAATACCATCAATTGGGGATTTGGGTTTCAACATACGAATTTGGGGAGGAGACAAAATTCAGTCCATACCATCTTTGTTTTACTCTCTGAACACAGCACATGACAGTAACTTTCCTAAAGAAAAACAGTCCTCCCCTTAAGTAAAGCCTATTCATTACAACTATTAAAATACATTAATTCAATTTTTTAAATTATGCTACATAACAATAAAAACAATATCCCATGAGTACCATTTACCAATACCATTTACGATCTTTGACTGTAAAGCCTTTCACACTAAAACTATTTCTCTCGGGGTTGTATCTTCCTCCAGCCATGCCATCCCAATCGATTCCTCTCAAGCTCTATAATACACTAGTAATACTAGTGTTCTACAAGCATGCTTTTGGTTGGTTCTGTGTTTTGACAAGCCCCATACATAGTTCATCTTTCAGTTGAACAGTTTTACAGAGGGTACAACCTCATTTCATAGGTCAGACGGCTCCCTACAGCCACATGGCTGCATACTTCCACAATTTATCCTGCAGTGACTTGAGCTCCTGACCTGTGATCCATGCAATTTCTTTTTCCAAACGTACGTCTTTGGATTCTGTTTTGGAATAATCCACCCAATAAGAGTTCTGAAGTTCATGATTTCTGGGTCTGCCCAGAGCACCTTTTGTTCACCCAAATCTGGCTGAGGAGGCTAACTTCACTCCACGACCTCCTCCCTTTCACCCATCATCTAGCCCATGTCTGGTCTATGCTCCTTTTTGCCGGCCAGCTCCCTTTAGTGTGTTCCTGCCTATATCTTCCTTTGAAACAGATGTCACAAACCCAAATGCCTGCAAAGACCAAGTAGGTGACCCAAGGGAGGAAATCCAAGCAAATGGAAACATGAACTGAAGAGAAGAAACCTACCTGGGATGACTTCCATGGCTGAGCTCCAGCTGCCCCAAGAGCTGGTGGCCAGGGGAAGCCAGAGAATCCATCCCTGGGATGTTTTATTTGAAATCTCCATTTTCTTATTTTAAAATAAAAATTTTTTAAGTGTATAAATGAGTGTAAACATATTTAAAATAAAATACGTTTCTGGTCTAACGTCGCCCAAAGACAGCACATTTGAGATCTCTGGCGTAGGCCTAAGTTCTAAGTCCCACAAGCATGTTTCCTTGCATTACGGGCTGTGTCCACTGCCTCATTTGAATAATCTTGTCCCCTCCAAACTCACCTCATAGTGTTAACAGGACTTGGTCCTGCTCTCCCACCCACTCCCTCTCAAATTGGTCCAAATTTGCTCTAAGTAACTCTTCCCGTCTCCCAGAAATAGTTCCTAATTTACCTCTTGTATTAAATTCCTGGTTTTTGCTTTACGGGGGCCTTTCCTTACTTTCTAAATCCAACTTTTCTGGGGAAGTTATTTGTTTGTTTACTGAGTTTTGTCTTCTGTTCTATGTCCCACATCTTTGGGCCACAGTTAATCGTTATCATTCCTAATACAGTCACAACAGAAAAATTCCTTTCTCCTAGTCCCATTTTTTTTAAGCAGTCACAGGAAGGTTTTTGATTTGGGGAATCTCCTCAGTCTGGCCTCTCTGATCCCACCTTTCCCCAAAGTAAGCTTTACTCCTCCCAGTTCGATCCATATTTTCTTCCTTTATTTTTAAAATTATTTCTCCTACTCCTACTTTTCTTACTATATGACCGAAATCTATTTTTAAGTTGATTTTATTCCTTCCAAAGTCTCCAAGGAAATTTGATTTCCCTGGAGATAGTGCTATGTATGGTGCAGCCCTTTTTTTAAAAAAAAAAATCCCTTTTTAACTTCAGGGCTTACAATGATCACATTGAAATATTTCTGAACTTAAAGCCAAGATGGTGGCCTACCCTCTACATTAAGAGCCTCTGGGTCTCTATCCTCCCACCACCCTCAGTGCAGGCTGGAAATCCACAATCAGGACCAAGGCACACATGACCACTAACCCACAGAGAACTGGAAACACACACAGTATTTAGAGGAGGGTGCACGTATGGGTGCTGGGGGGTGACTTCAGGAATCCGCCATGAGACAATGAAGCCAGCAGGTAGTCACTCAACAGTGTCTTCCCTGATGTGATATGAAGTTAAAAATGAGATACAGAGGGACAGAGTTAGGAACATCGGACTTAGCATTACCAACTAACAGCAGGACAAACATTCACAGAGCCCAATGCCCAGCACGCATGCTCTGTATCCCATACGGAATATAGTTGATTTTCACAGTTCGAATCTAATAACCCAGAATCAATGCCTAAAATGCCAACCATAACATTAGTTCCTGCAACACACCTGTCAAGGATGACCATGGTGGCTTCCCCAGGACCTGCTTACTTCAAGTTGTCCTTTTGCCTCTAAAGGTCACATTGAATTTCCACCCGAGGGCGGTTTCCCGTGCCATGCATAATACATGGGAGGTTTGCACAAATCTAAGACTCTGAGTTTATCTGACTGAGAAAATAGGTGCAATGACTACTAGCCCCAATGAGATGAAAGGATGAGATTTATCCAGGGTTCTGTGACAGAGAGTAGGCCGAAGCAGCAGGACTGACCTGATTTACACCGCTGCCTTTGTTTACAGGGAGAGAAACTGGAGACGGACAGACAGCCTGTGCCAAAGCGAAGAAACTTCCCTGGCCTGCCGATCACATTGGAGTAGGCAGCAGCAGGGAAAAAAAGTGGAATGTTTTCAAAGACAGGGACCATAACAGGTGCCATATTTTTTTAACTGCTGTGGCTCCTTTTCCAGCATGAAGGACAGAGTGGAAACTAAAAAATAATTTTTAAGTTAAGCTGAGAAAATGTAGATATCATTCTTATAAACTCTGTACTGCAATTTGCAGAAACTATTTATAATGCACTTGCCGTGGGGCAAGGAAGCGTTATTTGCTTTTTACTATTTATAAATTGAGTCTCTGACATGATGCAAAAGACAAGTTATAAAGACCATGGGTATTGTCTCAGACAGAAAACAACCACCATTTAAACTTGGTGTCACCACAGAGCACACACATCTCTACTCGTAACAGGATGGAACCGTGTTACGAATTTGCAGAGTTGGAAGCCAAACACTGGTTCCTCTCACTCACTCTCTGGCTCCCCAACAGGCCTTCTTCCCTGATATCAGTTCCTGTGGTCCCATAACCAGGCTAGACATTTCAGGGGCGTCCAAGCAAGAAGATGATTTTATGATTAAGTAGAAAATAGATATTTTTTTTCTTGTTCATTGTTTGGGTGTGGAGTACTTCATTCTTGGCCTGAAGAGTCTAGAAAGAACTGAAATCTTGATCATATTTCAAGTGGTTGTGTGACTTTGAGGAGGGCGGTCTCCCTGCCTGTATGTTGGCTCTCTCATCTATGAAACGATAGGTTTGGACTAAATAATCTCAGAGACACTTCTGATCAACATTCATGAGATGGTAGCTACCAGTGAGATCTGCGAGAACACCAGGAAAAAAAGTATTCCAGCTAGGATCATCAAGGGAGGCTTCACAGAACAAATAGCACTGATGGTAGACTTCAGAGGACAAGGAGAATGGAAACAGTGGGAAAGCGTTCCAGACAAAGGGACAAGGCAAGCCACGTTAAGAAAAGGAACCACTCTGACTTTCCTGGAACTTGAAGGCCTGGTCGTTGCAAAAGAACTTTGCCATAGGCCCATTCTCTCTTGTAGAATAAAGAAATATACAATTTTCTTTTAAAGCAAGTAAAGGTCAAATTATGTTTTTTTGTTACAGCTTTCTTGAGATATAATTCATATGCCATAAACTCACCCATTTAAAGTATACAAGTCAACCGTTTTTAGTATATAAACAGACATATGCAACTATCATTACAACTTTAAAATACATTTACCACCCTAAACCTTTCACCCATCACCCCCAAATTCCATCACCCCCTTCCCCAGCCCTAAGCAATCACAAATCTATTTTCTGTCTTTAGAGATTTGCCTATTCTGGACATTTCATATCAATGGGATCATACAATCTGGGTTGTGACTGGCTTCTTTCACTTAGTATAATATTTTCAAAATTCATTTCTGTTGTCCCGTGTATCAGCATGACATTCGTTTTATGGCTGAATAATGTTGCACTGTACGAATATAGCATATTTTGCTTACCCATTCATCAGTTGGTGGACATGTGTGTTGTTCTCACTCTTTTGCTATTATGAATAATGCTGTTACTGAACATTCATGTACAAGTTTTGTGTGGATATATATTTTCATTTTTCTTGGGAGTATACCTCGGGGTGGAATTTCTGGGTTACACGGTAACTCTATGTGTAACCTTTGGAGAAACGGCCAGACTTCCAAAATGGCTGCACCATTTTCCATTCCCACCAGCCGAATACGCGAGTTCCAATTTCTCTACATCCGCGCGCATACTTGTGATCTGTCTTTTGCTTATGGCAATCCCAGTGAGCGTGAAGTAGTATTTCATTGTGGTTTTGATTTTCCCTGGTGACCAATGATGCTGAGCAACTTTTCATGTGCTTATTGGGCATTTGTATACTTTCTGTGAAGAAATATTTAGACTGTTTTCCCATTCTTAATTGGATTATGTGTCTTTTTATTATTGAGCTGTAAGAGTTCTTTCTATATTCTATTGTAGGTACAAGTACCTTATCAGAAACATAATTTGCTCCCATTCAGAAGGAAAAGTCAGATTATTGATATTGTTACCTTTTAAAGAACAGAAACACAAAAGAGTCTTCTACCACAAGATTATAAATACTGTACTCCTATCTGCGAAACACATTGTAGCTTTTATATAGTTATCATCAAAGATTTTAAACCCTGTTTTTTCAAGCTCTCATTAAAGTCATCCCCAACTTCGGGTGGCAGGAAAAATAAGCCCACAAAGATACATCCATAGGTACCTCTGTGGAGAACTCCTGATTACCTCAATGAGACCACTGCAGCTTTTATAAATCATGTCTTACAAATGCACGTACTAGAATTACATCCCAAAATAAGCCTTGGAAGGCATCTGGCTACATGCTGTAACCATTAAAATGATGTTCTGTGCTACAGAAAATATGTTTTAGAGATACCCTCTACATGAATTATGACTAGATAGTTCAAATCTCCTATGATTGACCAATTAGTTGCTTCCAAAAAATTAATACCACAAATCCAGGAGATATGTAAACCTTGGCTCATTAAAGCAAGCCATTTTCTTGTTAGGCTGTGGTCTCTGCTATGGGCTGAACGGCAAGACGTAATTCACTGGCCACTGTGCTACGAACGCCGAAAGATTTCATTTCCGAGAATCCACCCAGGCAGGAAAAGGTGTTTTCAGATCACAGAACTCAGAAAAACATAACTCTTTATGTGAAGTGGAGTTCAAAGTTGAACAGAAGTTCCTCATGACTCCTGTGCACTCCATCTTCTGCTCTGACAATTCTAGCTGGGTGTCTCATTCCCATCTTCCTTTCCAAGTTCCTTTCCTGGAGCCACGAAGGCTGAAGGGCATGTGAAAGGGCTGAATGCTACTCCGCTGAGCCGAGCCACAGGCCCCAGCATGGAAAGACCTGGGAAACATTAGCTTGCTTCTGGTCTGGCCATAATGAAAATAAATGAGGGCTTCAATTTAAAGTCGTTACTAAAAATTTGTTCTTTCCTCCATTCTAATTCTGAGACCCACTTGCAGCTAATTAGAACGGTTCCCAGCGTGATCTCCCAGCACACTGCTAGTGTAAACACCCACCATCTGAGTTTCATTACAATAAAGAAATCAAATAAACAGTGGACCAGAAAACAGTAGTTTGGGCATGGCTCATTACAGCACAATGCAGTTAACATTCCTCACTCGGGAAGGAAAAGAAGGCATCGTGGCAGCCCGTCCGATGCCCAACGCGTCCCATTCTTACTAATGATGTTAGAGGGACTACGGGTGCTTTTTTACTATTTTCTGGAGAAAGAAGAAGGATTTTTTTTTTAAGAAAAGGAAAAAAACTGCTCTCTGAACCTCACTGTAAACAAAGACAAAAGGTAATGATTTGCTTTGGACGACTCACTGCTTCTCCCGTTCCTCATAGGATATACTGTTTACAGTTTAAATAAGGAAGAAAAAACAAAATCCAGTGTCCATTAGTCTGCGTAGCGTTTTTGCTATTTATCCTACGTACAAACAAATCTCTGCCAACAAGGGCTGGGCAGGACTATACAATTCCTAAAGTCCAGAATTAAAAAAAAAAAAGAAAAAGAAAAACAGTAAACATATAAATAAGTAAAGGAGTCACTCCTGTCATCAGGCATTTTACTCATCTCATTCCCACCTTCTAATATTTGGAAATATTCACATAGTAAATAATCATTTGGAGGGTTTATCTGCATTGCTTAGCACAACCTTGGACCCATGAAAGGGAAAAAATATCCAAACATTTCTGTCTGTAAGATTTAACCCTGCTCTCACGTAACTGTGAAAGTTGAAAGACATTTATTGAATTTGGTTCACAAACTCAACCGAGATAGGAGTTCTCTGGTTATAGATTATTCTATGGAGAAAATACGAACGAACTCCAGTACCTCCTGCAACAGGGCTTCTAAGTCTATGGCGGAGGCTGAGCATTTCCATTCGGCCCTAGGATCGGGCCATGGTTTCATCACACATCATAGACCTTATTTCGCCCCTGAACGATAATATAGCTTCACCGAAGACAGCCTAGAAACAGCCTTTATTTCCTGTCTTACATAGTCTAAGTCTAGGTGTATAAATATCCCACGGCTGGTATTTACAGGTTTTTTTTTCTTTTCCATTTAAATGGTTACAGAAAGATTGTGATACTTGTGAGAACGTATTTAAATCAGAAAGTTGCAGATGCTTTGGGCTAAGATTAAAATACTCCCTTTATGCTCCCACTTACATGGCCCTAAAAAACAGTTGCTTGAAAGCATCCTAACCAAGATCCTAAACAGCATGAATCAATAATTGAAGAAACGTCACCCATTCCCCCCCAAAAATGCAAATGGTATTCAAGTGCATCATGTTAGGAAAAAACAGAGCTAAGTCAACAGAACTTAGAGCTAAAATCCATGTTCTCACCTTGAGATTCATTTTAATCTGTGGAAGGAAACAATCACTCATCCCTGAGCAAAAAGGAAAAACAAAAAGAAAAGTAAAGAAAAATAAAAACAGGGAGGCATTTGTTTTAGTGAGGAACTTAAAAAAAAATCTGCCATTGTTTTGGAATTGTCTATCATGTACATGTTGAAAGAAAATTAAAGTCAAGGCAAATAAAAGTAAATGTCCAGAGAAATTAAAACTTATGTTAGCAATTCTTAAAATCTACAAGCACTGTCATTTTACAGTTTTTGATAATTTCTTTAACCAGCTTCACCGCAAAACAATCTATTTAGGTCCAAAAGACACATACTTTCTTTAATTAGACAAATATTTATTCAACATCTGTCTGCTAGATGCCAAATCTATTTACTGGTTATTCAAGTGGAGTTTGTATACTCTTGTGTCCTTATCTGTAAAATGAGAAATTGAGATTGGACCATTGGGAGGGCTTTCTAGCTCTGACATGTAGAGCTGCTCCCTCACCTATGGGGACTGCACGTGTCATGCCCTGAAAGGCAGCCATGGTCCTTTGCACAGTCAACATGTGCTGCGACAGCGTAAGAACTTTAGAGTCGTGAGGTTCAAGGATCGTAATGTTTAACGGAGCTGAACGGAGAAACCATACAATTCCTTTAGAAGTTCCCTTTGTATCCATATTCTCTCAAGTGTGGAATAATGTTGAAATCAATATAATCATTTCATGAATACCAAACGGGTGACAATCACTATCCCCTTTAATTTTACTTTGTATTAGGATTTTTCCTTTCAAAAGACTTTTTTTTTTTTACATTTTTTTCACCCATCCCACCACCACCCACACCTCTGAGAACAAACTGGCATCCATCAGTTTGTTCTCTGTTATCGATGGGTCTATTTCTGGGGTGTTTGTTTGTTCATTCGCTTTGTTTTTTAGATTACACAAATAAGTGAAGTCATATGGTATTTTCCTTTCCCTGACTTCACTTAGCATAATGCCCTCTACATCCATCCATGCTGTGGTAAATGGCAAGATTTCATTCTTTTTTATTATTGAGTAATATTGTATTGTATATACCACGTCTTCTTTCTTCAAAGCACTTTTTTTATTAATTGCTCATAGCAGGATCACTTAGCCCAAATGTAGCACATACGATTGTGATGGAATATTAAACCAAGCAAATTGGAATGAACCGCTTAAATTACTTTATTATTCCTCTTACCAACTGCCTACAATGTGTGAGCCCTTAAACTCATTGCTTTATTTTATCTTCACAACCATGCCATGGGGTCCACACCTTACGAGTTATGTCACTGAGAAAATAAAGACTGGATCTGCTTGTTCAGCATCTCAAAGCTAGGACACGGAGGAGCCAGAATTTCAAACCAGGTTTATTCTTCATCCAAAAGCAGTGTACTTTCTTGTACGTCATGCGTATTTATTTTATTTTATTGTGTAAATTATATACTTTTCCATAAACTAGACTTTAGAAAATACATTTAATGCATTTTAGAAAATAAATATACTTAAAGAAAATTGCACGCTAGAAAGAACATACAGTTCCGAGGTATAGTGACCCTCATTGGAACATGCATTAGAGCTCGCGTAGTCTAGCAAATAAAACAGAAAGGCAATTATGTTTAATCCTAGATAACTAAACCATGAACTATATAGGTAGAAATCAATTTTTCAAATCTTGGATGGCTTTCCCTCTGCTACAATGCACGTTTGTGGAATGCGGATCCCAGCAAAGATGGTTATCCAGAAATTGAAATGGTCTAAAGAAAGCCAAACCTGGCATAAAACTTTTATGGAGAAACAAAGGGAATAAAATATTAACTCCAGGATTATCTTCTGTTTGGGGTAATCCACACTGTCTTTCAGACTGGCCCTGACAAAAAGTGAAAAGGAGGCATTATGATAAAATAAGCATGGAAAGAAAACAGGAAGACTGTTTTTTTTATCTGTGCTCTGCCACTAAGCATTGCCTGAGCTGAGGAGTGACAAGTCATTTAGGCCTCTGTTACTTCACATCTGTAAAATTAAGGGTTTGGTCTCAGGTTTCCCTTCCAACTCTTATGTTCTATTAGATTGGGAACCACAAAAAAAGATCCCCAATGTGCCAGCTGAGTGGCTCAGTTGATTAAGAGCTCGCTCAAGAGTGCGAGCTCTGAGCAACAGGATTGCCAGTTCAATTCCCAGCCCAAGCTGAGCTGCCGCTGAGCTGCCAACAGGTGGCAAGATGGCTCAGATAAAAAAAAAATTTTTTTAAATGCCCAATATTGTTCATCATAATTTTAATGTAGAAAGGATCCTTCCTTTGGCACAAAGAAAGTTCTTCTCTCTGTCTCCTCAAATCACATATGTACCCTGAACCTCAATTGAATTGTCCAAAAGTCAATCAGGGCAGAAAAGCTGCAGATGCTATCAGAAGCTTAAAGCACCAGATTTAAAAGACAGTGTGTGTGTGTGTGTGTGCATGCATGTGTTCAGAGTGTGTGTGTGTGTGTGTGTGTGTGTGTGTGTGTGTGTCCAGGAAAGGTCATGAAGTTGACCTCTTGGAAGCAGCAGAGGTTCCATCCACGGAGCCTGCTGTGACAGCATCTGGAAATTCCTCACTTGGGTCAGTGGGGAGACATTCTCTGTTTGCTTTGCTTTTGTTTTATACCCATGTGGTGTTCAGCATATCAATAATATATTTCAATCTCATCATGAAACCCTTTAATGATTTACTTTGCAAACCTCCCAGGCCCATTGAGCCACAGGAAAACCCATTCCTTTTGTTACAACCTATTCCTTTTGAAAGGATGACAGTCAAAACACAGACAGAAGAAAAAGCACTCGATGGAATCCCGTGTTGTTCCTGCTGTTCACCCACAGTAGTCATAGCTGAGCTTTCAACGTCTGGGCAGAACATGGGAAGGACGCTAACTTCCTGTAATAGCTTTTTCTCTAAGTGACACGTGTCAAAACACATGGAGTTTTTACATGATTGGCAGTATTCACTGAAAAATTTTCTGTGAAACTGAATACGGCAATAATTAGTTCTGGAACCCCTTGGTGCGTTACTGTCTAAAAATTTTATAGACCGTTTTTGTGTATGTCATGCTCTCCTATGTAGATCACACAAAAAAGTTTATTTAGTTCTACACCACAGTCAGAAATCCTCTGAATTTATATGAAGTGTATGACTGATGTTTTTGTCCTGCTCAACAAACAGCTTTGTGGGAACAGCAGTCATTCAGCCAATCAGGACAACTCTCAGTGAGAGACATTACTCATCCCTCTGAATCTTTTAGCATCATCTTTGTCTCATTCTTTCCACTCACCCACTGGCTATAGTCAATTTCCACGTTTATCCACTCTCCTATCTAATATCTCCAAAAACGTTCACTTCCCTCTGCTCCACAACAATTATCATCCCCAGCACACTATCCTATGTAGCCTAGATCACCACATATGAGGTCGGCCAATTACATTCATAAATTTATCCTAGAAAAAGTGCTACACACCTCATTGCTGACTATCACTACAGTCACCTTCGAAGCGCACCCCTTGGGAAGCTACGCACCAATGCCAGCACCTAATCCATAGTTGATAACAACTTTGGAACTCTTTTTCTGGAATGGCCATCAGAGCTGTTCTCATATTATCTTGATGTACTGAATGTTATCAAAATGCCTTCCTTTCAATATTTCCTTGAATATTCTATCTTTGGGTAAAGAAAGAAGTCATTGGGGGCCAGATCAGGTGAATAGGGAGGGTGTTCCAATACAGTTATTTGTTGACCGGCTAAAAACTCCCTCACAGACATTGCCATGTGAGCTGGTGCATTGTCATGATGCAAGAGTCATGAATTGTTGGTGAAAAGTTCAGGTCATCTAACTTTTTCACGCAGTCTTTTCAGCACTTCCAAATAGTAAATTTGGTTAACTGTTTGTCCAGTTGGTACAAATTCATGAATAATCCCTCTGATATAAAAAAGGTTAGCAACATCGTTGCAACAAGTTCACAAACTTAATTGTCAGACCTCATATGCACCCTACACTCTCTCTCATATAGCTTCCCCCACCCTCCATTCTCTCTATAAGATATTTAATATACTCTTGCACAATCCTAAAAATCTATGAGTCATTCCTGGCACATCCCTCTCCCTTATCTACCTCCATGCCCATTTCATTACATGGTCCTGCAGGTATCTGAACTTCTAAATATCTTTATAACCCACTGACTTATTTCCATTTCTGTCAACTGTGTAGCAATGACTTATTCAGGAGGATGAAAGCATTATAAAGAATAGCAATTTTTATATATTATTTTGGTCCCTAGAGAGGAGAAAGGCCATATCTGTACCAGATCCTAAGCCAGTGGCTTTAAAAAGCTTCTCAGCAGATTCCTCTCAATAAATCTCCCCCCCCACAACACATTACCCCCCAATTTCCCACAGAAGGCCCCCTGACCTGTCTCTTCATTCTCTGAGGACAGTGAAGAAATAACGCAACATAGATGCTCTATGGAGAAAAGTCTGGAGAAAGTCAGTGGAGCTGTCTGCTTGGCAAAATTCTATCGCATAAGTCTAGTGATAGGGATTTTGCTGGATGAACGTTTCTCTGGGTGTTAGTAGACGTTTCTTGTTGGGCTTTTACCAGAGCTTGAGGAGAGAAACCTCACCCATCCATCAGGCAAGGAGGCCGACAGACCCACAGAGCTAAGGCACAGAACTGTGGCTGCTTCCAGCGTTTCTAGTCTCATAGTACATGCTTGGTTGTTCCCAGAGTCAAAAGAAAAGTGGAACAGATAAGGAGCAACTAGTGCCACCAGGTTAAAAAGAAAAGAAAAGAAAAGAAAAGAAATTATGTTGATGTAAGGAAAAGGAGACCCTCTGGAACGGCGGTGTGAAGAGCTGGCAGATTCTCTCCCCAGAGAAGCCATTTCAACCCCTGAAAATTCTTTTTCTAATGTAAGTCTCTAAAAATAAAGAAGCGTACATTAAAAAAGAATTACTAAATCTCAGTGAAAACAGCGAGAATGTGTGGAACTGGAGCCATGACGTCTGCCTACTCTCCCCACCTGACGTGACGGAAGCCGGCTCTGGGAAGCGGTGGCCATGAAGATGGGACTTCCTCCCTTAGTCTCTGGCTACCATTCTCCCCCATGGGTGGCAGGTTACTGGCATCTCTCATGCTGTCCAGAACAACCCTGGACAGACAGTGTTGAAAGCGCTGGGACCATGGGTGGGAGCTCACTGAAGACCTGGTGGACTAAGGACACTAGGCTCTGGTCGCCCTTGTCACAGCTGGTTCACAGAGCAGAGGTTCCACACAGGGAGGAGGATGCCAAGAAGACCAGGGCTGCCACACCTGCCCAGTGCAGCTGTTTCACTCCGGGAGAGGTGGGCTGCCACCCTGGTCCCCAGCTCCAGACCCAGCATGCAAAGGATTTTCCCAGTGAGTGTGTAAGTGTGTGTGGGGGGGTGGGGGGTGGGGAGGGGTATGTAGTCCATAGAACAGAGAACTCTGTAACTCTTCCTAAGAAGACTGATGTTCTATGGAACAGACTGGAAAAGGTTATGCCGAAGGACACTGTCTAAAACACTGGAGATGTTAGCAGTGAGCAATAAAAAGGATACTGATAGATTCATGACAGCAGCAAGTGACACAGTTGCCCCCTAGAAGTTTAACAGAGAAATGGGGTAAAGACAGTTCAGAAGCCTGCTCCTGGAAGTGGAGCAAGCCTCAGGGATTGGCAACCCACCAACCTGGAAGAGAGGTCTGAATTTAATTGAATCAGAAGATGAAGCAATTTAAGCCACAGGATGTTGTTGAAAACAACAGAGAAATCAACTGGCAATTAGTGGAAGCGAACAGCTGGGTGTGATATCAGTAGACACAGAGCAGCCAGAAACTTAAGGGGCAGGTCATGGAAAGGAATTGACAAAGGGGGCCTGAGTGACATCAGAGTCAGCCCTGTTAGTCAGGGAGATTATGCGTGTGCCCAATTTGCACTCTTTGAGAAGGGGTGTTAGAGGTTGCATGCTGTGGAGGATATAGACTTTCATGAACTAGTCTAGTAATAATTATACCAATGCATAGTTAGGTTTGTAGCACAGATTTAAGCATACTATGCATGACAGGAACAACACAAAAAAGGAGAGAAGATTATAGAAAAATAGAGCTACATGAGAGTAACATTTCTATATCTCACTGGAATGAAATGATTACAAATCTGAAGTAAATTCTGATAAGTTAAGGGTTATGTGTAGTTCTAGAGGAACCACAAAGAAAATAAATTTTTAGAATAGTTCAAAAATTATTAAAGGAATTAAATGTTTTAATAGAAAATAACCACTTAAGGCAAAAGAAGGTAGTAATGGAGACCAAAGGAACAAAAAGTATTGAGACATAGAAAACAAAAAGGAAAAGAGTAAATTTGTCATATTAATGTCACTAAATGTAAATGGATTGAACAAGCCAATCAAAATACAAATATTGCCATAATATAAACAAACAACATTCAACTATATGTTATTTATAGGAGCTATACTTTACATGTGATGATACAAGTTAAAAAAAATGGAAAAAAGATACAAACACCAACCATTAGAGAGCTGAAGTGATATGCTAATATGTACTGATTTACAAATGTCAGACAAAATTTAATTTAAAACTAAAAATACTACTAGATATTAAAAAGGAACATTTTATAATGAAAACAAGGTTAATCCATCAGGAAGATATAATAATTATAAACAGATATGCACCTAACAACAGAGCCTCAAAATTCATGAAGCAATTTTTTTTTAAAGAGAAAATAGACAATCAACAATAATAGTTGGAGATGTCAATGAACTCTTCAGATGATGGACAGAACAACTAGGCAGAAGATCAACAAGGGTATATAGGACCTAAACAACAACATAAGACAAATAGACCTAATGGACTTAAGAGAACGCTTAACAACAGCAGAACACACATTCTTTTCAAGGGCTTATGGAATAGTGTTCCAGGACAGACATATGCTAGGTCATAAAACAAACCTTAATGAATGTGAAAGGACTGGAATCATACAAAGTATGCTCTCTGACCACATAGACTTAAATTAGAAATCAGTAACAGATGGAAATTAGGAAATTCACAAATTGTAGAAATTAAACTCATAAATAACCAATTTGTCAAAGAAGAAGTCACACGACAAATTAGAAAATGCTGAGATGAATTTAAAAATGCAACATACTACCACTTATAAAATAAATTTAAAACATGGCTTAGGAAGAAATTTATAGCTACACTTGCTTCTATTAAAAAAGAAGAACAATCTCAAATCGATAACTGACTCTCCCACTTTACGTGTCTGAAAAAAATAAGAGCAAACTAAAGCCGGGGAATCGGAACAAAGAAAATAATAAAGAGTATGACAGGAATAAGTGAAATTAAAAAATAGAAAAACAGTAAAGAAAATCAATAAAGCCAAAAAAAACTGGTTCTTTAAGATGATCAACATGAAAACAAATGTCACAACAAGAAACACATGTAAACAGAAAAAAAAAATCAACAAGACTGACAAAATTTTAGCTATGCTGACCAAGCAAAACAGAGAGAAGACTCAGAATATGAAACCCATAAAATGTAATAAAAACATGGAGCCTGTGGATGTGAGAGAAGATGATGTTCAGGGATTCAGGCGACAGAGGAATCTGAGTAGTTGCGGGAAAGAGCACTGCGATTGGAAGATCAACTCGGGCAATTCTATAGGATCTAGGGTGGGAAATGACGACAAGGAGTGACACAGGGAAACTGAGACAGGAATTCCTGTCTCCGACCTGGCACAAAGGAAAAGGCAGAGCCTAGTCATCAAAAACAAGTCACAGGGCCAGCCGAGTGGCTCAGTTGGTTAGAGCGCAAGCTCTGAGCAACAGGTTTGCCAGTTCAACTCCCGCATGGGATGGTGGGCTGTGCCCCTTCACCCCTCCCCCCAGCAACTAGATTGAAAGTGGTGACTGGACTTGGAGCTGAGCTGCACCCTCCACAACTAAGATTGAAGGACAACAACTTGACTTGGAGCTGATGGGTCCTGGAAAAACACAATGTTCCCCCTCCCCAATTCCCCAATAAAATTTTTTTTTTAAAAAAAAGTCACAAATTCTGAACCAGACAAGCCACAAAGGGAACATGGTGCTAATATTGAAAATATTAGTCTGGAGTTTCTTTAATTCCTAAGGCAAAGGTTAGGACTTGTCCTAAAACCTTCTGCACTTGACATTTGGGGTTAAGTGACCTCTGCCATTGGAAAAAAAATCAACCTTTGAATGCTGGGAGTGCATAATGCTGAATTGCAGTATGAAGTCTGTTCCTCTCATTCTCTTTCTCTTTAAGGTTATTTCAATGTATTTAAATAAAGGACACAACTAAACATGAATAAATCATTTTGTAAACAAAAGAAATTTATATACAGATCCAACTACTTATAATTTCATTTTCTTCAAGATAGAAAAATCTCTCATGCTCTCAATTTCAAACACCTAAGTTTTCTGTAGATCTCAGAAAGAGTGAAGAATTTAAGAAGTTCTAGTTTGAGGTGTGATGTTTTTACCCATAATACCGTATTACATTCTGTCTCAGGGTCAACGATTCTCAAGCAAGGCGGAATCCCTGACTAGTCAGGGAGTTTGTTTTGGATTTAATACAGACTCCCACCTCCTAATAAAAGCAAGCATTTTTTGAGTTCTTTCTATGTATACCAGGCAAGTATAAGTGTTATTTCTATGCTACAGGTGGGAAGACTCAGGCAGGGAAATGAAATATCTCCATCAAGTTAACAAGCTAGTAATGGAAGAGCTGGAATCCACACCAAGGCCATCCGGCTCCAGGGCTGGACACCACACTGCCATATCAGTCAGTATTTCAGGGAAGGTGCCCAGAATGTTGTATGTTTTTCAAAGTCCTAGAGGATACTCCTGCTCACCTGGACTGAGGAATCACTGTTCTGGCACATTTCAGTTTGAAAATGCACTTACAAACAGATTGTGGTTATTTTAACATCTGTGCTAACATTGCATTCAGTTTTAGGCATTTAGGGACAAGGTTTTCATGCTTCTGCTTTAATTTGTTGTAGAAAGTTTCTACGTAGCTTAGTAAATGCATTGCTCTAATCATATGAACAATATCCATGTGTCAGGAATACACCTCACTAAGGTAATTATATGGATTTTTTTTTAAGATTTTTTATTGGGGGATTGGGGGAGGGGAACAGACAAGTTGCTGTCCTTTTGTTCTTCAGTCTAGTTGTGGAGGACATCGCTTCACTGGCCCATGTTGGTATTATCATTGCACTCTTCCTGGGTGAGGTAGTCGCTTGCAGGCCATTGGACGGCTGCTCACGGCAGCTCACGAAAGCGCATGCCAGCTCCCGGGCAGCCCCACTGCAGCCTACACCGTCGCCAGAGACTCACAGCAGCCCAGCTCCAGGTCAAGCTGTTTTTCACTATCTTAGCTGTAGAGGGCATAGCGTCACTGGCCCTCATGTGGGACCCAAACCAGGGCCCTGCTGCTCAGAGCTGCAGCCCAAGTCAACTCCTAACCAATGCGCCACTCGGCCAGCCCCTATATGGGTTATTAATAGCACCCATAATGATGGCTAAACCTCAGTGAGTTCCACACATTCTAAGATATTGAGTTGAGTGCTTTTTATTTATCATCTCTAATTCTTGCAACATCGTCACCATTATAAGGATGACAAAACTGAGACTGTGGGAAGGTTCAAGGAGCAAAGTCTGAATTTGGACTCGCCTAGACTGATTTCAAGGCTTTTGTTATTTGTGTTGAGCCCATGGGTGTCGTCTTCATACACTGAGTTTCTAAGAAGCAGCATCTTAGAAGTCTGTACCTTTGACTATTTTCAATTGTCCCCTTCTTCGTATGATTTTGTCTCTGATCAAAGCCAGTTAAAGGTCTATTTTGGGACTATAGTTTTCTTCCTACACTTTCTGGAAAAGATAAGTAAAAATAATTCTGCTCCTTATAAGGTTTCGGAGTAGTAAAGGAGGATGAACACAGTGAGACGCTGGAAGAAAACCAAGAAGAGATCAGTAGAATGTGACGTCAAGGAGCTGAAGAAAATGGCTGCAGTGTTGTGTGATAAAATACTGGCACAGCTTCTTATATTTCAAACTATCAGCCTACATTACGCTAACAAACAAAAATAAAGGAAGACACCTCCCTGAGTTAATAATTGTGTGACCCCTTGGGTAATATATGAGAAGGCTCAAGTGAATAGAAATATATGCACATTTATATGTCAAAGTCACCACGCTACACTCAAGGTTTCTAGTCCCTGCTCAGTCACTGACACACATTAGCTGACCTTCAACAATTCATTTAGTTTCTCAGGATCTCAGACTCGAAGGATAACACACTGAAATATTCTAAGTCCCTTCTTCCCAGGCCCAAATAAGAATGAGTCATCTCCATTTAAGTTAAAGGTTAAAAATGAGAAGAAAAAGGATATCACGATATACCAAGTTTCCAAGAACCTTCAATCCCAGAAAATCAGGTAAGCCATGGAGTCACGTGGGCGGGGGGGAAGAGGGGGTATCTAAGTGTGCAGAAGCCCAAGAAGATCACCTGGACTCACACCCTAAAAGCCCTGTTAAGTGACACTCCCTTCCATTCATTTTTTTCTTTTTCTTTTTCTTTTTTATCAGAAGAGAAATGTTAAGATTTTCTTTGGTAGACTTTTCATAGATCTTGATAAGATTTTTAGACATCATCAAGGAAAGAATAAAAGACACATAAGATTTCCCTTCTGAATATTGTAGAGTCGGGACTCTTACACTTGATGTGAGGGTAGAAATGGGTACGACCTCTTTGGAATACTGTTCAGTCTTACTTGCTGAGGCTTAAACACATGCATAAATATGCACACGTGTTTCCCGTCCAAGCTCTAGTTTTTTATCTGGGTGCTAGTCACATGACTGTGCTCAGTCTGAAAATCGACTGAGGTTATACTTACACTTGGAACATGTTTCTGTATGTTTATTACACTTCGTAAAATGTGTTTTTTTTTAAATCTTCTCCTATTCTAACTTTGCAAGTTGTGAATGGCTGGCTGGGGAGCCTTAGCTGATAATCGTGGTTAAATGCATCATCTCATGTGATAATTACAGTAACCCGATGTTATGGATGAGATTACTTCTTCCAAAAACTGTTGAATTCCTAACCCCAGTACCTGTGAATGGGGCTGTATTTGGAAATATGATGTTTGCAAAGATAACCAAAGTAAAAGGAAGCCATACAGTACTTGTCTGTCTGACTTAGCTCACTTAGCGTAATGCCCTCAAGGTCCATGCATCTTATCCCAAATGGCAGAATTTCTTTCTCATTAGTTAAATAACTTTCCTCTGTGAGTGTGTGTGTTTATATATTACTTCTTCTTTATGCATTCACCCATTGACAGACACGTAGGCTGTTTCCATATCTTGGCCATTGTGAATAATGCTACAATAAACATGGCAGTACAGATATCTTTCAGTATCCTGTTTTCATTTTCTTTGGATATATACGCAGGAGCATAGTATTATTATCACATTGAATATAAAAAAGCTGAACTTGTAAAAACAGGGATAAGGGTAGGGTTGCTGGGGGCTAGGGAGTAGAGGAATTGGGGAGGTAGTGTTTAAGGGTACAAACTCACGACCAGTAGGTAAAGTCCGGGAGACCTAACACACAGCACATTGATGACAGTCAACAAGACTGTGATATAAACTTCAAAGTTGCTAAGAGACTAGATCTTAATTGTTCTCACCACCAAAAAGAAATAACAATTATGTGACCTGAAAGTGGTGTTAGCTAATGCTAAGCTACAGTGGTGATCATATTACAATGTATATAAATTTATCAAATCAGTATGTTGCATGTCTTAATGAAGAAAATGAGGTTATGCTGGATTAGGTTGATATTGGATCTACCTAATCCAGTATGACAGGTTTCCTTGTATAAAGAGAAGAGACACAGACACATGGGGAGAACACCCTGTAACAACAGAGGCAGAAGTTGGAGCAATGCCTCCACAAGCCAAGGAACCCCAGAACCTGCTGGCAATGCCCCAAGTGAAGAGAAAGGCCAGGAACAGTTTCTTCCCTAGATGCTTCAGACAGGATGGCAATGCCAACCTCTGATTGTGGACCGCTAGTCTCCAGAACCACGAAAGAACAATGTCTGCTGGTGTAAACCGATCAGTTCATGGTGACTGGTCATAGCAGCCCTCGGAAACTAATACACCCTACAAGGTAGGTGCTGTTATCAAGTGATGTAACTATTGAGTTGTTGGAAAAGTCATGACGTATTTTTTTCTATGTTTTTCGTTGCAAAATTGCGTCGTGACTTTTCCGACAACCCAACAATAACTTGGCCACGATCATCCATGTAGAGAATGCTGAACTGAGATGCGAACCCAGGCCTGTCTGCCTCTACATCAGGGGCTGGTGGCCACATCACCAAGCCAGCTCCCAGGAATTTCCCCATCATAACCATCCTTCTGCATTATGTTTGCTGATGGGAGTCTGTTGCCTCCATGCCTAATTCTCTGAAGGAGTTGTGAACCAATTGTTGGTGATAAAACATTTAATGATGCCCAAGTTCCCTTAGAAGGCAAGTGATCTAATTTTTGCCACTCATAATACTCCTCTCTGTCTTGGAGGAATCAATCGAGGCAAACTCTCTTCCCCCGGGCACTTCGGATGAAGCCAGCTCTGCTTCTAGCTTCTGGAACATGCAACAAAGGTGATCCTGCACGCCCATCTCATATCCCTAGACACAGTGAAGAATTCAGACATGGGTACATGCCCCAAGTTAGGCCAACCAAGGCCACAAAATTTCCAAAGCATTTGTTTGACCTCTCAGAAATGCCCTCTTTCTCACGAGAGTTATACGAGGGAAGGTAAAGCTCCAGAGTGAGAAAGAACATTACAAGTGGGAACTACAGTCAACGCCACATACAGCTAAGCGTCGAATTTAACCGTGGTTAAAGCCAGACCTTTGGTAGAGCTTTCAGCTTATCAAGGACAACACATGACCTTTAGTCTCAACACCATTTGTCATGGATTTTCTGTCTGTTGCAACCAAGAGAATCTAACCTACCACAGACTTCTCTTCCATAATCTCCATAAATACTGTATTGATTTTAGGAGGTGTTGCCTTCTGACAGCTATTTCCACCTACGATATCAAGGAAAGCACTAGCATGTTGAGAAATAAAATGGGATTCCAGGAACTTTGTCTCTGATACTCTCTTCCAAGCTGAAGAAAGACTATAAGGTGATCACACCGTCCATTCAGCACATGTCCTGTTATCTTCCAGGGGAATCCTTCTCTAGCTAAAGCCCTTTCATATCTTCCTTTAGCCTTTACCAGAGATCAGTATAGAAACATGGCAATGCCAGACTGCTCTTACCTGCCAAACGTGTAGTGGTCCAGAGGGCAGGGGTGGTGGCGGGGACAGAATCCATCTGGCTGCTGACAGCAAGGGAGTCAGGAGAGTCACGTGTGAGAAAGGGAAGAGAGCTTTAGCAAACCCCAGATTCTGAAACACATCCTAAGCATCTCTCCCAGGAGCTCAGAAGCAGCCTGAGCCTTCTTAAGTTTTCCTGATGTTTGGAAACTTTATCATTGGCAGAGGCAGTAAATAAATTCTCCTAGATGCCGCCATTAAGGAGTTAAGGAACACCCTGGCTTTTTTTTTCTCTTTCTTTCTCTTTGGTATTAAGATAATAAAAGGCACATATTTTAAAACTAATTTACCCTCTAAAAAATTAAAGCATTTTTACCACTGTTTGCTTTTCCAGTTTCTTTAATTTGGGTAATTGCTTAGTCAACTTTCAAAAATATATATTCTGTCTTAAAAAAACAGCCAAATATGACGGATCACCTTCATTTTCATTTCAGATTTGGCATGCTGGACCCAGATTGTGTATTCTTTCCATGGCGCCACACCAGCGTCGGATACTTAATTAATTTCCTTTCGTTTGTGCAGGCTTGCACTTAAAGAGACAGTGTCCCATTTTGATGGCTTGCTTTTGGCTGAAGTTCAAAAGTATCACTTCTTAAATCTTTTTTTTTTCCTTCAAAACTTCCCAGAGTGCTATATAGAAAAATAAAATAAAATAAAAACACCCTGGTGTTTTTCTCCACCCTCACCTTTCTCTTCACCACCATTCCATTCCCTCTTATTTATTCTTCATTTAAACCAATCTTTCCTTAGAAAGAGAGAGAGAGAGAGAGAGAGAGAGAGAGAGAGAGAGAGAGAGAGAGAGAGAGAGAGAGAGAGAAGGAGAGAAGCAATGGATGAAACCACAAGACGCATGCATGCCTCTTTTCCTCCTCCTGGCATCTGCTTCCAAAACTGGCTGTGAGGCTGGACTTTGTGATTGTGTCAACTGGTCAGAATCTTTGGGAGGAAAATCAAAGACTTTCTGAACATGAAGACAGTATCTTGTCATGGCCAGGGAAGACCTGCAACCCCCTCATCAGATATGTCACACCATTCTCATGCTAAAGCAAACTGATCTTAAACACAGGTGACACAACTAATTAGCTGCCTCTGGGAGTGGGTACGCAGGCAGTTCGACATTCTGGGAGGAAGTGAGAGGGCTGAGTGTCTGCACTATTATGGACAGAAACTTGATAACACCAGAGAACACGCGTGCATTCTGCAAGCCCTTTTTCTACTGGAAAGTCCTTACTCACTCAGCATACCAAGTTATTCTCGAACAAAATTTCCTGTCTGGTCCACAGGTACCACACACCGTGGCATGCAGTCTTACATTATACCCAGCAATTTTATATGCTGTGTCCCAAACAAAAAAGTATATATTTTAACAATGGAATGTTGTACAGTGATTTTTTTCCCCTCCCTAGACCCAGCTCTCTACCCAAGGAAGGGCGGTGGAGATGAAATATTTAATCCCAGCTTGCAGAGGCACTAATCGAAAACAATGTCCTATGGGGAGTTTGGCTTTAGCCTAGTTCTGAACCTCCCCTCCCCACTCCTTCCTCACTCCTCTCCTCCCTTCTCTCTCTCATTTGCTTTTCATTGTGGTAAAATATACATAACATAAAATTTACCATTTTCCCCATTTTTAAGTGTACACTTCAGTGGCATCCAGTACATTCCCACTGTTGTGCAATCATCACCACCGTCCATCCCCAGAATTTTTTTCATTGTCCCAGACTGAAAGCCTGAACCCATTAAACAAGACGTTCCACCTCTTTCTTCCCTCAGCCCCTGGCAACCACCACTCTGTTTTCTGTTTCTATGAATCTGACTACTTATCCTTGGTATCTCATACAAGTGGAATCATAAAGGATCTGTCCTTTTCTTACTGGCTTATTTCACATAACACAATGGCTTCAATGCTCATCCCTGTTGTATGAGGCATCAGAATGTCCTTCCTTTGTAAGACTGAATAATATTCCGTTGTATGCATGGGCCACATTTTACTTATCCATTCACCCATTGATAGACACTTGGGTTTCTTCCACCTTTTGGCTACTGTAATAACATTGCTATGAACATGGGTGCACAAATATCTGTTCAAGTCCCTGCTATCAACTCTTTGGGATATGTTCCCAGAAGTGGAATTGCTGGATCATGTGATAATTCTCTGCATATTTTTTTTAAGGAACCGCCGTATTGTTTTCCACAGCAGCTGCCCCATTTTACATTCCTACCAGCAATGCCCACGGGTTCCCATTTCTCCACATCTTCCCAGCATTTATTATTTTCTGGACCATGTTTCTTCTATCAGAATATTACTCTGTTGCCTGGTAGTTTGCTAACACTCCAACAACTTCATCCTTTTTTTTTTTTTTGCTTGAGTGTTTTTTCTCAACACTAACAGATCAGATGCCTCAGTTTATCCTTCTTTCCCAGGTCAAACTGAAAGGCAGATACAGAAAACAGGAAGCTTGTGAATCTAACCTCCTGGTTACTAAAGCTGAAACAATCTTCCGTGGTCTGAGAGTAGAGGTTCAGGCTTTTATAGGCTTGGTGAAAATAATTCTTAACTATAATCCAGCTGTCAGTGGTCAGGAATCTACCCTAAAACCATTTCTACAGCAAAAAGAAGTGATCAAACTTGGAAGGAATGTTAAAGTAAAGCAATTCCTTGTTGGTGGCCATAAAACAGCAGTCCCTACTGCCACCTCCTCACTCATCTTTATGGCCTCAGCCCTGGACAGTGAGGAACCTACACTTAATATTTTATGTTAGCCCTTGGTGCTGGTTTGACTGTCTGGTCTATAGATTGTATAACATATAGACATTTAACATAACAAACAATGTATTTTGGGGTTCCTTTGTTATGTTTTTGTTATACGGGAAACAAAAGCAATAAATTATATATACATCTGTGGTTATAGCATATAAGTTATATATAATATATATGGATATATGCATATATAAGTGTATATGCATGAGTGTGTGTGTGTCTCTGTGTGTGTATGAAACCACAGATGTTATAGAAGCACCCCGCTTGCAAAAAAAGTGGATGAAAACCAAATGCCACTTCGCCTCCTCCTCTCACACAGATGTCACTGCGTCTTTGAGAGCTTCTGAATTTCTTACTCCTTGTTCTACCTGTGGCATTGATTTGCATGCCTCATCGTTCATTCATTTTCTGCCTCCAGCCCAGGATATAGTTCTCCATGGTGAATCATTCCTACTGATCTAAAAATGTGTCAAAGCGACCTCCCATACACATTCAAGGAAGAGAAAAGTAGTGTCAAGAGAAGGAACAGCCTTTCAAACTATGCCCTTTATAATTTAATGGCTACCACAGGTTCAGAAGACCTGGTGATTGATAAGAGGAAACTAAGAGGGTCCCCTATGGAGGAGACATTGACTGTCCAATACACGAGCTAATGAATTAGACAGTCTCCCCACGGAGCTTGAGCCTAGTTACAACATCCAGCGACAGGGCTTTCCAACTCACACTGCCAGCTTGATGGCTAAGTCACTAATGGCCAAAAATACTCAACAAGAGTCAATTTTCTCTGGAGCTAGAAGCACTGACATGAGCAAAGAGACAACCCACAACAACAAGAGGGAAGATGGTGGTGGCACTAATCACACTCAGATTCTTTAAGCACATACCTGCCCTCAGAATTTAATCTCCAAGAGCAAACCGTTTTTCCAATGAGAGAGGAAATGAGCAGATGTGACCATGTGTTAAGCACCTGCCATCACACACTGAATGTTGATTTACTGAGTGATGATTACGTGTAAGAACTGTGCTCTCTGCACTATAAACACATATAACTTAATCTCCCTACAGCTCACCTGAGGCAAGTAGCATCCTCGCCATTTTACAGGTAAAGAAACTGACTCAGAAAGGTTACACATGGTCCAAGAGCCCTGACGAAATTTCAAAACTCTGGTTGAAACTTCTATTCATTACATACACAGATGTAAAAACAACGCCTTGCACCTCCCCTAAACAAAAATCACTAAACCTAGGGGAACAACGTGTGAGTAGTACCCTGCATAGCATAACATTCCAGCAGAGGGATATAGCCTCATATGGACCAAATCCAGTTCACCATCTGGTGTTGTATGCCCCGCAAACTGAGAATATTTTTTACGTTGTTAAATGGTTGAAAGACAAAAAAAACAAAGAAGAAGAATAGTCCATGAAACATGAAAATTATGTGAAATTCAAATGTTTGTATCTATATATAAAATTTTTTTGGAAGATGGCCATGCTTATTCATTTTCACGATGTCTGTACCTACGTTTGCGCTTCAACGGAAGACTTGAGAGGTTAGAACAGAAATGGTATGGTCTGGCCTGGAAAGCCTGAAATGTTTACTGTTTGGTTTTGTACAGCAGAAATTTGCTAGCTCCTGTTCTAGCCAACAGACCCCGTTCTAGAAAACATCTTATGCAGAAAAGCCTTAATGACCACACTGATGGGTGAATATCTCAGGTGTCCCCAACATCTTCACCGCTGCTATAACACTAACAGACATGCTCCAAATACACAACTCTGTGCCTTGTACTAAGATAAATTTGATGTGAAGTATTCACTTTCCAAAAGGGTTCACCAAATGGTGTCCTTTGTCAGTGATTTCCAATGGAGTCTTTCAGATGCGATTTGAGTTGCCAAACTTGGTTTCATGAGGTAAAATGAAGTCCACCTGTTGAGCCAAGCTCAGCCCAATACAAATCTGTCTTGAATCCCATCCAAGGGGGGTTAATTTTCAAAGGACCGGAGAGACCTCATTATAACCATTGCTCCTGCTGTCCTAGACGCCCCGTAGCACAGACCCCCGCAAGCAGCAGCTTCCCAGGATACTCAGGCAGAGTGAGTCCAGTAAATCAGAATTTGCCCTCAGCCAGCTCTCAGCCAGCAAACAACCAGGTTCTGGAGGAAAATTATTGGCAGGGGAAATAAAAATTGCCAGTGGGCTCTTGGGGCAGAAATAAAAGGATACGAGCAAGACAGGTGAGACAGTGCAGAGGGTAAAACAAGATATTCCCAATATCCCATTTCAAAGCCAGAGGAGGGCTCAGACTGTTTTAGGGACACTTGGCAATGTTCCATGGCAGCTTGATGATGGGCACGCACTCTGGAATGCTGAGCAAAGAAAGGCTTAGCCATTAACTAATATGAATGCAAAACAAGCTCATGGTCTCATGGGCCAAAATTGGGACATAAAATCAGGCCCGAGTGTGTTTTAAAATGAGAATAGCTTTTGGGGGGAAAAGTAGGAATACATCAGATTTTCATGAGAGTTCCTGGTTGGATTTGGTCATCATGACTCAGGAGACCTCCCTGGTACCGTTTCATCCATGCTGGAGTTTCCCTCACCCCCCGATAGAAAGCTGCAGTTTCTCCCCAGCCATTCTCACTTCCTCCCCTGCCTTACTTTTCTCCACAGCACACATCTGATATCCCATATGTTTGCGTGTAGTCTTTCTCCCACCTCGACAACGTAAGCTCCGTAAAGACAAGGATTTTGAATTCTCAGCCCAGTGTCTGGCCCACAGTATGCACTCAGGTATTCCTGGAGGAACAGAATAATTTCGAGGGGTTTCTCAAAAAATACCGGAAGGAATCCCCTTGACCTCTGAGAACTCCCTCAGGAGGAGACCTGCATCTTCCTCCAAACTATAGGAATGCTAAGGTGACTTGTAAATCTTTAAATCAAAGACTGATTGGCCCTCTCCCTGCTGCAGTGTATCTTTGCTCCATGCCAGGGGTCGGCAAACTTTTGAGACGGAGGAGCCAATCCTGTCCTTCACAAAAATTTAAAAATTGTTCAAGAGCCATAAATATATCTTTACAAATAAGAAAAATTTAAAGTAATATTATAACAAGTAATAGTATTCATTATATCTTTATTCAAATAAAAAAGATTCACACATGTATGTACCCAAAGAGCCGCATGTGGCTCGCGAGCCGCAGTTTGCCGACCCTGCTCTATGCTATCAACCAGAACAAGACGAATAACCCATGTTCAGAAGGTCCCGCACCTGACCCTTCACAGGAGCCTGGTACCTGCATGTGACTCCAAGTTACTGCATGAATGAATAAACGAATGAAATAGATAATAAGCCAATGAGCTGACATGCACTGGTAACTGATCACCAACGGGAAGGTTCATTCGGCAAATGTAAGTCCTTAGTATCCTTGATAGTATTCTTTCCAGGTTCTCCTTGACCCTCTCCCATCTTTTCCTCTTGTCTCCTTCTAAAACATACACGTATTTTCCTTTTCCTTCCCCTTAAATGAGGATACATTCAGTGGTTGTAAAATATGCTAGTAGGTCACAGTTTTTCCATATCAGAAACACTTAAGAGATGGTAACACTTGGTACAGTACATGGAGAGCTGCTTGTGGCCCAAGGTTATTGGTCCTGGGGTTCTACTGGCCTCAGCCCTGCTCTGTGGTGCCAGAACAGTCGGTAGCACCCACAGAGTTAAAGGAATCAAAGTATCTGTATACTTGTGGCCCACTCAAGGCACACCAGGACACTGCTGCACAACGGCTGGGAAGCTCTGCTCCGCTCTCCTGCCCCTACGCCTCTCTGGCCAGTCCTCTCCACTCACACTTCTAATCATCACCTAAAGACTGATCATTCCCATACCTATACCTCCTCTCCAAATATCCACCCCTTTCGGAGCTCCCAGGATTCAGAGTCGTACGCAGCAACTCTAACAGAGCAGGCTGTCAGGACATCCCACATCTGACTACCTCCTCTATTTAAAATATGCTTTCTACCGGGTTTCTGTCTCCTGGGTGGCAGCTGAGCCTACGATCCAAACTAGAAACATGGGAGTCATCCTTCTTTATTTATTTCTCATCCTCCATGTCCAAACCAGGCTGGCCAGGCCATCTTCTGTACTCCATAGCCGCTGCCTCTCCTTTAGTTCAAGCCCATGTTACCTTTTGCATGAACTATGCAGCTTCCTAATGTCTTCGTTCTCCAGTCTATTCCCTCTAGTCCCACTGCTGGACTAGAATTGATGGTACGGGTGCATGAGAGTCCACTGAGCTCTTCTCTTCCCACCGCCCGGCTCAGTGGCTTCAGGCTGGTAGGTTAAAATCTGCCACTGTGGAAGTATCTACACTATGGAAACTGGCAAACACCATAATCAAGACTTTGTGTTCAGACAGGTAGTTGTTAAACATTTACAAGCATATCACTGCTCAAATCTATCCTCTAGAGAGAATAATTTATTGAAAACAAAAATTCCGCCATGTCACGCACTTGTTTCAACCATTCTGTGGCTCCTAACTTCCCCCAAAATTAATCTAAGCTCTTAAAATGTCATAGGAGGGCTCTGTAATCCACTCCCATCTCTGCCTTAAGCCTGCTCTGCTACCCCCGGCCTCCGTGGGATGCCTTTTGGCAACACTGAACTGCTCGCAATCCCCCATATATCAGGATATTCCTGAGTCCAAGGTTTTGCACAGTGTCCCAGAAGCTTGGGGCCTTTCTCCCTTTTGTATGATTATCTCTTTACTTATAGTTTAAGGGCCAGTTGAGACTTTATTTTCTGCAGAAATTCTTTTCTGGTCCCCCCTCAGCTATGCTAACCTCTCAACATCTTCCAGAAAATGTGAGCTCCCTCTTCACATTTCTGTCACTGCATTTACTGGGGCATTCTGTAAGAATGGCATTACAATCGGGAGTCTATGTGGCCCCTCCTCTATGCCATGGAAAGAAACTGAGAGATACTGGAGAGCAGGAAGCACTTTGTACCCCCAGTTCTCAAACAGTAACTTACAGATATTGTACATTCAATCTATAGTTACTATAGGTGTAGGCAAACGAATAAATAAATGAATGAATAGATATTGGATGTGGCTATAGTAATGTATACCATTCAAACTAATACTGAAACGGAAATTCACACTTTCTAATTTACTAACTGGTGTTCCTTCATTACATGTGGCTGAAGGGGCTGCATAGATCTCGGCCACACTCACACCGAGGGTCCTTGCTGGAGGCTGTGACAAATATGCTCTTGTGAGGAATGTTCTCTTGTCTATATTGCTCTATTTTCTATGCCTCTGGTTTGACCATAGCAGACCTCCAAATAAACTGGCCACTCATTTACGATTAGAAAATGTGTGTGACAGTGTGAATGCATGTTTGGGAAAAGTAGGGGCGGGGGGTGGGGGTGAGCAAGAGAGGAGGCTGTGAAATAGACAGAAGGGTGTTGGTAAACTTCTGGGTACCAAGGTCAACATTATTTGTTTTCCTTCTTCCTGATAGAGAGCCAAGCTACCAAGAGGACTCTGTTTAAAAAGCATTATACAATGTTGTCTTGAACGGGTTTTTCGAATTGGTTTTCTCTTCTGTTATTTTTTACATGAAAATACAGTGAGACTCCTGTACATTAAGTACTCCTGTGAGTTTTGAAATGCAGCACTGTGGTTAGCAAAGGAGGTAAGACATTCATTTCTAAGAGACAACATTTCTTAAATAACTTTGTCAAAGAGGAGAGATGAATGCTTTCTTGAGCTGTAGCTCAACCAGCAGTAGCTAAGACACTTAACAATATTCTTTACCTTTCTGAAAAAAATGAATAATAAATGATAAGGCTTTTAGGGGGTTTTGCAATAACAATAAGAGCTTTTTCTGTGTGTTTATTTTTTTTCTTGAAAGATCCCAAAGAAAGTACTGAAAGCAATAATTCTGAGTATGTGTTAGATATGTTTCTTTTATTAATATGCATTTAACTATTAGAGAACATCAGTAGATGATTATGCAACTCAGCGCAAATCCATAAAGAGAAACCAGCAATTAAATTCAGAATCGATAGGAGTTTGCTGGTGCCAAGGGAAGAATTATTGAAAGTATTCTAAAAACGTTTGATGAAAGATTTTCCCCATTCCACCCCCACAACACCAGCACCACCACCAACAGTACCAGTAACCATCTGTCTGCCCACAGCAGTACCAAAAAGGTGACATTTATTGCAAGCTTGGCATTTTCTAACTCTGTCTTGGACCACAAAAATTATGCTGAACTCCCTAAAAGAAATGAAGTTGTTTTTACTTTTTCTTCATCCTTCTCTCTTTGCCTGACTAGTAACAGGAAGTTCTTGGAAAGATCCCAGGAAATGGCTGGTCTTGTCAGACTCCCAAACCAATCTTGTAGGCGCCAGAGCCTTGGCACATTTGAGGTATGGGTTTTAGAAGCACCTGCACTGCCCCTTTCAACCAAACTTCGCATCACTAAGCCCCAGAAATTCCCCTTGTTGTTTATTAGCCATGATCCTGAGTTGGGGGTGAGCGGGGAGGTCATGCAAAAGAAAACAAAACAAAACAAAAACCTACAAGGCTTGTCCCAGCCAATCTTGTACACTGACTTTACAAGGAAATGTAGAAAATGCCTATGAGATATCTTAAAGTTTGTGGTCCAATTAGGACCCTTGCTTGAACCCTGAGGTCAAGCTATAACCTGTTCCCTATTTGGAACTTATCCTCTTGACAAATAAAATGTACAGTAGGAGGGAAAACTCATGGCGTGGCACCTCATTCGTCATTAGGAGCAGATCCTTTTTTCACCTCGGAGCTCCTCGGGAATGATTGGTGAGGCCGCTCACTCACATTCCTGCTTCAGTCTACACCAAGCAATCTGAAACCCTTGGGCCTATTCCTTCTCTGTCTCCGTTCCGTGGTTAGAATGATGAAGGAGCTGGAGACAATGCAAGAACAACAGTGATTATTTGCAAGAATACCTTCCCCCGTGCCTGGAGCTCCAAGGGCTCTACCTGATCCTGTTCTGGACCTGGCAGTGACAGCAGGAAATCCCAGCTAGGATAGTGTGAGGATTGCGAGGAGAAAGGAGCGCCTCTAGGGCAGCGGTTCTCAACCTTCCTAATGCCGCGACCCCTTAATACAGTTCCTCATGTTGTGGTGACCCCCAATCATAAAATGATTTTCGTTGCTACTCTATAACTGTCATTTTGCTACTGTTATGAATCGTAATGTCAATATCTTTTTGTTTTCCGATGGTCTTAGGCAACCCCTGTGAAAGGGTCGTTCGACCCCCAAAGGAGTCACGACCCACAGGTTGAGAACTGCTGCTCTAGGGTCTCTGGCGGGGGCTTCCATCGCCATAAAGGTGGGGTAATTCACTACGCTAGAGGAAGGGTAGGGGCTAGGGCTGAGCTGTAGTTGAGAAACGTTGTTCTGGTCTTCTTTTTCTTAACTCCTGTTGCTTTCATTACCAACTTCCCGGTCCCAACAGTAGGTGGAATTCTAAGGATGAGACTCCTCTCATTAAACAAATGCATGGATTTCTATGAAAGTACCCCAAGCCCACAAAATAGATTCCTGATTCAGCTCATTCATGCTGTAAACCCACTAAATATTTGGTATTGTGATTTAAAGCCTCATGGCTCTTTGGAACAAAAATGTTCCTAGCGAGGCATATCAACCTCTGTAATTTCACAGGAATATGAATTAGTCGATTGATCGATAGCTAATAACAGATGATAATTCACCAAGCGTTTCTTTGGAGCCTGGGATTGTTTGAGCGCCTTATGGGCAGCATCTCAACGAAGACTTGACAAAACTGTCTGGTTAATAGTCCTGGTGGATGCCGTCTGAAGCTGTTTCTAAGTGGTTCTCTTAAGACAATCATTGTAAGACCACGCTTCTTTTCAGTATTGATTTACACATGGCCCTGTGACCGAATCCTACCAAGAAGACAATGAAAGGAAGCCTGGTGAGTGGCTTTTAGGAACAATTTCCTTACTTCCCAAAAAGGATATACAAGAAAGAGACTATCTTTCTTCTCATGTCACATCAATATTCCTGGGTTTGACATCTGGAGTTAATACCACCGCACTGCCACCATGGGAAGACCAGGGGAGAGATAGGGAGAACAAATTGGAGTGGCACTAGTGAGCCATTGGCCATACTTCAGCTGGAGTCCGACTCTCTTCCTGACTTCCACCTGTGTGAGACAGTCCTTCCATTACTGGGGGGCCATTTTGAATTGGGGTTTCCTGTTAGTTTCAGCAGAAGGTATCCCAGCTGATACACAGTGAGCTTGATCACATGGCCTTCCCCACTTGATAGGTGAAGACACTGAGGCTGACACACGTAAAGCGAGTGTCCAGGTCTCCCCAGCTTGTAAGTTATGAAGCAGTGATTTGAACTAAGCGGTCGGATTTCCACACTCATACTCAAACCAACACACCATGCTTTAATCATATTAGAGAGCAATAATGTGAAAGAAAGCAACAGCTTGAAATTGGTGCCTTGAGTAAATTAGAGCACTATCAGGAGACGATAAGGCACTATGAGCCCCTGAGGTTCTCAGGTAAGATTAGAATGTTTGGAGCGATCTTGAGATCCCTGCACAGTTGTCTCAATAGTTCAGCTTGGTAGCCAGTTACTGACCCCACAGACTTACAGTTAGCTCCATGCTTCATAGTAAACCAGACAGACGTGAAGAGAATTGACTATTAAAAAAAGGCATTAGAAGGGCCAGCAGACTGGCTCAGTTGGTTAAGAGCGTGAGCTCTGTCTGAGCAACAGGGTCACCGGTTTGATTCCCACATGGGCCAGTGATGCTGTGCCCCAGCTGAGCTGCAGCTGAGCTGCCACCAGGTGGCAGGATGACTCACCTGGTGAGAGCACGTGCTCCTAACAACAAGGTTTCTGGTTTGACTCCCACATGGGATAGTGGGCTACGCCTGCCCACAACTAAGATTGAACACAGCACCTTGAGCTGAGCGGCCGCGAGCTGCCGATGGGCGGCCGGATGGCGACTGGACTTGGAGCTGAGCTAGTTGTGCCCTCCACAACTAAGGCTGAAGGACAACAACTTGGCTGTTCCCCTTCCCCAATTCCCCAATAAAATCTTTTTTTTTAAAGGCATTATAAGATAATGGCTACAAAATTACTTTTCTTTAGGGCCATAGCAAAAAGTAATTAATTCTCACACAGGACGAATCCTTCATCCGCTTTTCCCTTTCATGACTCAGGCTAGTTGAGAATCTCTCTCTGTGCCACTTCATTCCAAGTGCACTTAATTGGACACAGAGGGAAAAAATGGAGTTTTAGCAATGGTTGTTCCAAAAAAAGGTTTACAACAAATTGCTATTCACAGGGATACTCTCCATTTAGAAGCCTGCCTGCCTGCCTGAAGGAGAGGATAAGGTGGCCACATTTTAGCCGTAGGACCTAAGTCAATAAGCGACTTTTCTCATAAATGGTCATTGAGAAGCATTTCTTCCAACATTATATGTCAAAGAGCTTTTTAAAGAACGGCTCCAAGTGAGAACATTTAGAAACGCACATGCTCGTGTCATAGAAAGCCATCAACACTCTTGCAGAGCCATATGCCTGCCCTCGAGGGACCCAAAACTATTCCATTATACCAGAAAGTCTGTGGAATGTAAATCCCGGGGCCTGAAACGCTGTATATTTTTCAAGAAGTACAAAGTGGAAGCCATTGACTCCATAGATGCACCAAATGAATGGATTGTTTCATCTGCATAAATGAACTGTCAGAAACAATGGCCACATAACACATTTGCTCCTGTTCCCCAAAGAGGAAAAACCCATATCCCAAATAAGGCTACAACTTTTTTATAGAACTTAAGCGAAGAAGCATGGGGAAATGAAAGCTTGATTTATACTGCGACATTGGGATGGCTGAGTTCAGACAGCACGGCTAGAACTATGCAGCTCCATTCTCTCTCAATACCCAGGAAGGGATCGGCTCTCTGCCTTCAGAATACAAATGGCTGAACCTCTCCCTCCTATGTCCATGGTTATTGGAGCAAATTTGCAAAGGCACATCTCAAATTATGTCTAGTTTTATTTTATCACGCTTTTTCTTAAGTTCCTGTCTCTGCACCTTTTTACCACTTAAACTTTCAGACCCTTTATCCTCCACCTTTACTCTCTCCCATGTTTTTGGATGTGGTCTTTCATTATGAAATATTCAAAACACTCAGAAAGTTATCGTGAATAACCTGAGAAACACCAGTTTGTCTTTACTTACCATTACTATTACATCTTAGCATTTTTATGAATTGGTCCAAATTTCTTTTTAGAAATTGTTGTAAAGTTGATGATTCCAATCAGTCTCCAAAGTTATGTATGACACTTCTCTCTTTAATGATGACCTCGCCTTCCTGAGGTCACTACTGTCCAAAATATGGTATTTATTATTATTTCCCTTTACGTATACATTTACGCAGTATTTTTAAATAGTATGACACAGTACATATCTTTATGCAGCTTGTTTCATTGGTTGGTTATTTATGTAAAACGTTCTCTTGAGCCTCATCAATATGTTACATGTAACCCTGAGTTATCATAACAATAGTATGGTGCTTCATTGTGTGAATATATAACAGTTTGTCTGATTTCTTTCCTACGGACATCCCATTCCCTCTCCATTAGTTTTTCTTTCTTTTCATCTATGATGACTTAGGATTTTAATGAACTGGTTGTAGTGCTTCCTCTTTGAAGGAATATCCCTTTCATCTTAGGCAGCAACAGAACATCATTTGCACCGGTCTGCTTTGACTAATTATTCATGTTATTGTTTCCTTTTGGTTTCTTTGCATACCGTGTTATGAGTGTTCTGCTGTTATCTTTCTGCACTGCATGTTTAAGCATGGAACTTGAGGACGAGCACACATCTTAGAAGTCATATAGTCCAACCTTCTTTTTCAAACTGTGACACTCCCAAGAGGAGGGGGACGACCTGCCCACAGCCATACAACTGCTTAGTGAAGAGCAGAGTTGAGAACCGGGGTCCCCTGGCTCCCCGTGCTTTGCTTTTTCCACTACACCAGCCAAACTGCGGCTCACCCATTCAACTGAACAATATATACTATTGATCAGTGGTTTCTCTACAGGTCTAGAATGTCTTATATCCTTCTCATCAGAGCAAACCAGGCACTATGGAGACATCCAAAAAGGGCTCATGTCATCAGGGACATTATTAATAAATTGTAGATGGAGCGACTAAAGACAAATGAGAATATTACAGGCAACTACATGAACTAAATGTGACTGAATTCCAATAGCAAAGGTAGCAATTTCTCTATCTGTCTATCTGCATAATTTTTATAAGCCTTTAAAAGTTGGAGACATCACACCACTTTATTATACATTAAGTCTTTGTGTATTTCTGAGGGACAAGGACATTCTCTTAATAGCTACAAAATTATTAAAATCCATTTTAGCATTGACACAATGCTAGTATCTAATCCACAGTCCAGATTAAAATTGTATCAATGGTCCCAATAATGTTTTTTATAGCTTTCTTCCCTTCTACCCCAGTGTAGGATCCAACTCGGGATCATAAAACTGAATAATTTGAAAGAAAAATGTTTTGCTCTGAGCTGTCTTTGACTCGCCCAATAATATGTCCATTACTGAAGCTCTGTAAAGAGAGGTGAGGGGATCCTCTCTGCTCCTCACTCCCGCAAGACTCATGGTGGAGACTGGATGAGGCAACATCTCATCTGTAGATTGTGACCAGCACTGAGATAGAGATAATCATTGGATACTCAAGGGTAAAGCTTCTAGGAAGAACTTACAGGGAAGCTTGGATTTTAAGGGGTGAAAAAGAGTGGTAAGAGCTTTCCTGGCCAAAGCAGCATGTACTAAACAAGACAAATCATGGTACATTTAGAGAACGGCAAGCAGCTTAGTAGTTCACGGCAGCAGGGGCTGTGGGCATCTGTGGTCTGCATCTGTGGGTGTACAGGGGTTCACATACACACACACAATGGACATGTGGGTTTGGCAAGATTCGGTGCTTGGTGGACGTGAAGCTAGGTATCAGGTAGATCTTAAAGACCCTATATGTCATACTGTGGAACCTGGTCCTGAAAGCAACGGGGGATCGTTGAGCAAATTTAGAATATGATGTGCCTTGTCTAAAAAATTAGTTTGGCTACACCATTCATTATACGTGAACACTGCATCAATAGGAGTGGTACATCATAAGCTCTTGAACTGGACCAGTAATGCTACTGAGAGGACTTGAAATATTTTTAAAAACGGACAGTGGATTGAACTCAGAAACTGCTAGGTGGGGGGAGGATAGTGGTGAGAGGGAAGAGAGTGTCCAGAAACACTTCCTTGGGTCCCAAGACAGCTCTGGACCCCACCTCCAAAGGAAAACAGACAAAATCTATGATTTCAGGCCATTAAAGCTTGTTCTCCTAGTACTGTCTCTATACTCTTTGGGAACGTGGAAAGAGCACGTATTCCTGAGCCCTGCCCACACAGCTCCCCGTCTCACGCACACAAGCTTCCTTGTCTTCTAGAGGAGACTTGGTCTGGTCTCAGTCCGTGTTCCCTGGGCAATCTGGCCATTTTCCTTCTTACAGCTATCTCACCACGTCTCTTACAGTAAACAGGTAACACGCCATCTTCCTTCCATTGCTGCTTGGGCCTCATGCATCATTCGGCCACTTATTTCTGCTAGACGTTATAAGAATGTCCCCACAAATATTTCATACTTGGTGTTCGATATTGCTTAGGGTGTTTACCCTTCCCCTTGTGCAAACCAATATGCCCTTTTCCATCAACATGAATACATTTTTCGGCTTACGTAAAGATCTGCAGGTTTCTTATGAAGTTCAGCAGTGAGCGCATCTACTCAAAAACACTCCTATTCCTCCGGGCTTTAATGAGGCATCTCCCCTCTTGAGTCAGTTGGTTTTGCTTCTAAACCTTCAAATCTTCTCCAACTACATCAGCTTGGGTAAACCTATTCTCCCCTCTCTGTTTAGTATTGAGTAAAATATGTCATCAGTTGATAATGTCAAAAAACATATGAGTTAACTGGGGCGGCCGAGTGGCTCAGTTGGTTAAGAGCTCGCTCATGAGTGCGGTCTCTGAGCAGCAGCGGTTCGAGTCCCGGCGCGAGCTGATCTGCCACTGAGCTGCCAACAGGTGGCAGGATGGCTCAGCTAAAAAACAAACGAACAAACAAAAAACATATGAGTTACATCTTATGGGAGTGGGAAGGGAAAAGACACGGTGTCCAAGATGTAGTGGAGAGAAAGAGTGGAAGAGGAAGAGAGTGATATTTTCATTTGACTTTATTCTTAGAAGTCCAACTTGAATCTCTTTGCCTAATATATATGCATTTACTTTAAATGTCATTTACTTTAAATCTCAGCAGATTTTCTTTCTTTCCACTTTCACTTTCATGTAGGTGTTTTTTGCTCTTAATCCCATTAACATCTAGCATATCTAACTTCTGAATGGAGTCTCTACACCATTTATCATCCTTCTACTAAATGTCTACTAATAGTTTCAAATCATCTTCATTGTTCTTAAATTCAATGCACAGCAATTCAGTAATTAAAATGCAGATATTCTGATAGTACATTGGCTGTTCTAACAATAAAGTTTAAACACACACACACACCACAAAAAAAGAATATCTCCTTTTCTGATATTCACAAAGGAGGTTAGAATTCTGTGCTTATTTCATTTGCTTATGAGGCTTCTTGAGGCATGAAGGTAAGAGAAATCAAAACAGGACAAGCCTTACTCTAGTTCTAAGTACTCGAAATACAGTTTCAGAAACCTTCAACTTGCCCAAACATCCACAATGTAACTTCTTTATAAAGTTAACTTGACTGGTGTTTCCTTACCTGTCCACGTCTGGTATCAAATTTCCAAAAACTAATATACTTCATGCTTCCTACACACACACGCAAATTCCAGACAGAGGAGTCAGTGCCCACACAGAGGGGATGGGTTCCCGGCAGGGCGTATGTGTCTTGGATTGGTGCTTTTTTTTTTTTTTTAACGTGTGGGGCTTGGAAAAAGAATGTTGAAAAGGTCTTCTACCCCCTAACAGTTTAAGGTTTTAAGTCACGCAGAACGGGAGTCAGCTCTTTGCCATGCTATGTAAACACCAGCACCATGGCAGCTCAGACCCTAGGCCACTCTCAGTGCTTCAGAAAACCCATTCGTTTGGAGATGACGGTTCCCAGCTTTATTGTCCTCTGAGACTTTGCCTGTAGAGAAACACCCCCCTTGGCTTCTCTGGGTGGTGTGGTAGACCTCCTCTATGGGGGTGGGGCATAGGCTGTTGAATATTTATTACCAAGGGGATGAGAGGTCCTTTCCAGGTCTTAATCTAGCTGTATTGAACATACTTTCACTTGATAGCCCTTCCAGGAAGCTTGTTTTAGATAGATATATACATATAGATCAGACTACTAGGCTGTGAGATTCTGAGATCAGCAATCCTGTCTTGGACTTTCTACAATGTTCCATACACAGTAGATATTCTGTAACTTCTTTTCAGATTCAATTGGAACAAAAAAAAATTTTTTTAAGATACTTGCTAGAATTTTTTGTGAGATCATGAGAAGTTCTCTACTTTCCAAATCTAACTAAGTGATAGAAAAAGCATTTAGAAAACAAGAATGTTTATTGGGTAAGAACTTATATTGAACTTTATTTCTGTAAAAATTCTTATCAATGCACCTTAGATATTTTTAAGCCAAACATAGCACTAAGAATACTGCCTTAAAAGAAACACTTTGTGGTTTGATACCTCAGCAATTTTCCAGTGGGGGGAAAAAAAAGAGATTTTTGCCAAATACATATTCATATGTGAAAAGTAATTTAAAGTGATTTGATAAATTACATGCCATAAATAAGTTTAAAAGAAAGTAGGCCATAAAACCAGATACTAATAATATGTTGCAATTCCAAAATAATACTGATGACCAAAAATAGCATTCGTCAGTGTATTCCTAATAACAGGATTATTGAAATATGCCCCTAGGAAAAAAATACTAGCAGTCAAATATTTCCAGGAAGCAATACTTACTATAGCTTCCTATTGGAGATTCACAGTGCACATTTTCATATTACAGGCTTTAAGGCTAACTTATTTAACTTGGGATTGCTGAAAATTTGATTTTGTGAGGCCATGTGAAAAGAGAAAATGGAGTCTGTATTTAGGCAGAGTAGTTTCTAACCCTGGCTCGGTTACTTATTTGTATAAACTTAAGCAACTGACTTAGTCTTGGAGTCCCTCGGTTTCACCATCTGTAAAAGGGGAAACATGGATGAGCCAGAAGGACAGTAGGCTAAGTGAAATAAGCCAAAGACAGACACATGTTGCCTGATCTCACTTATGTGGAATCTAAAAGAGAATTCATAGCAACAGACCGCAGCGGCAGGTACCAGGGGCTGGGGGCTGGGAGACATGGGGAGATGCTGGTCAAGGGTACAAACTTTAAGTGATAAGATGCATAAATTCTGAAGACCTAATGTACATACAACACAGTGACTATAATTAATGATAATGCATCATAAACTTGAAATTTGCTAAAAGAACAGATCTCAAATATTTTCACCACACCGCAAAACCAGTAACTGTGTAAGATGATGGATATGCTTGATTGTGGTAATCATTTCACTACACACACACACACATGCACGCACACATGCATGCACGCATATACACATCATGTACATCTTAAATATATACAATTTTTAGCTGTCAATCATACTTTGATAAAGCTGGGATAAAAAGAAACTAAAAAAAGTTGTATAGAAAGTGCTATATAATTTATGCAGGAAAGTAACATACACTAATGAGAAAGAGGGGAAAAAAAAGGTACTAACAGCTCAGAGAACTAGGTGAGACATGATAAAGGACTCTGTTTCTCCTTCACAGACAGGATTTGGGGCTACATGTACTGGGAGAGTTGTTATAGGTGAAATGTGTCCCTCTAAAATTCACATTCGGTCCTAACCCTTAGTATTTCAGAATGTAACCATATTTACAGATAAGATCTTTAAGGAGATGATTAAGTTAAAACGAGGCCATTAGGACTAAGACCCTAATCCAATATGACTGGTGTCCTTATAAGGAGAAGTAAGAAAACACCAGGAATGAGGGGTCATGGAAAGCCCATGAGAGGACACTGAGCCAAGGAAAGGGCTCTCACCAGAAACCAAACCTCATAGTATCTTGATCTCGGACATCCAGCCTCCAGATCTGTGAGAAAATACATTTCTGTGGTTTAAGCCACCCAGCCTGTGGCGTTTTGTTATGGCGGCCCTAGCAAACTAATACAGAGGGTTGATGGGATGACGTGACAATTGTGACCAAAAACATAAGGAAGGAACCCAAGGGAGTCAGAAAGAAAGAGAGAGAGAAAGAGAGAGAGAGAGAGAGAGAGAGAGAAGAAGGGAGGGAGGGAGGGAGGGAGGGAGGGAAGGAAGGAAGGAAGGGATCCACAATAATATAAATATCCTAATACTTAGCTGCAGTGTTAAGAATGTAGTGGGAGAGCCTAAACAGATACAGCTTGCATCTAAATGACAAAGGACTAGGCTGAGAGATATGGGCATCATCCAATAGATGACAGGGAGCCACTGAAAGTGTCTGAGGACTAGCATAGCGCGATGAGACCTAAAACGTATGTAATTAATTTAGCAGCAGTACATGGAGCAGTGAGGAAGAGGAGGTGAGGAAGCTATTGTGTAACAAAAACACAGAAAAGAGGCAAGGGCGTCTGAGTGACAACAAGAATTAACATGAGGAGACAGAGACAAAGAAAGATTATGGAAACAGCAGTAATAGAACTTGACGTAAAAAAAAAAAAATCCCGAAACTATCCAATTGGCTGAACTGAACTTTAAAGCATATTACTTTTTTTTTCCTTTTTAAATTACACAAATCCTTAAAACATGGGATTGGTTTCAACCTGTTGTAGTTAACTCCTCTTGCAGGGTCATTACTTGGGTGTAATTTTCCCTCCTCGATTTGTGTTTGAGGGGGAACAAAAGAAACAGGGCGGCTGAGTCCTCAATTCCGTATTTCTGACCGCCTTCTCCCTGCGAAGTGAAACATCTGCTTCCCATCAGTCACAGATGTGGCTGGGGCTGCAGCATGGCCCAGGGATGAAATGCAGCAGATGGAGTCTAGCATCTCATTTATCAGGAGCTTCTCGACAATCCCCAGCCATGGAGAAGGTACCTCAAACGACCCCGCCCACTCTCCCTCCTGGCAAT
This sequence comes from Hipposideros armiger, assembly GCF_001890085.2. Lineage (NCBI taxonomy): Eukaryota > Metazoa > Chordata > Mammalia > Chiroptera > Hipposideridae > Hipposideros > Hipposideros armiger. The sequence continues at coordinate 2,334,144 of NW_017731500.1, read as the reverse complement.
GTGGGTTCTGAGACTGGGAGTATTGTTCTTGTCCACCTTCCAACTGGTTCCTTGGAGAGCTCATCAACCTCCAGGCCCTCTCTTCAAAATAGAGGAGTAAATCTTAAGGGTAAGGAAGACGAATTCCACTGCAGTGCAATCTAAGAGCATCTCAAGCTGGCCTCTTCCAAGAGTGATTAATATAAACTTGCTGTGTGAAATACAGGGAGAATGCCATGAGAGAGAAAAAATTAAACTTTAATAGGGAACGCAGTAAAATAAAGTGAATTTTATTCACTTTCTCAGCAGCAATGAGCAGCCTCAGAGTTGAAAGTTAATTTCATCCCTAGCATCCACACCAAAGTACTTCAGATTGGAGGGGAACACTGACCCATTAACACTCAACTACAGGGGATGGACAGCTACTTCTATCTGTCACAGGCAGACCCAAAGGATCACTCCCATAGTCCACTCTCCATTCAACAGGTAATTTGGGAGAAAAACGCTTCTCCCTGAAACCTCTTGGCTGAGCAAATGATTACTAAAACAATTAAATCTGCAAATGCTTATTGAGTGTCTATTATGAGCTATTCTAGGTAGTAAGAATACAATGGGGAACAAAACATAAAAGTCCTGGCCGTCTTGGCACTTATATTTCAGAGGGTGATAGACAAAAAAACAAAAACAAACACAAACACAAAATATATAGCATGTTGAATGGTGACAAGTGATATATGAAAACATAAAGCAGGCTATAGGGTTAGGGAGTGCTCATGGAATGGGTTGCATGTTTGTATGGGGTATTTAGAGTAGTCCTCAGCAAGAAAACAAGGGTAAATGATCGAGCAAAGCAGGTAGCTTAGAAAAGAGACTTCCAAGAGGATGGAGGAGCTAAGGTAAAAGGCAAGATCACGTGTGGTGGGCTCGAGGAACAGGAAAGAAAGTGCGGCTGGAGTTGAGTGAGAGCGAGAGACAGAGAGAGAGAGAGAGAGAGAGAGAGAGAGAGAGACACACGAGTGGGTGATAAGGTAGCAGGAGACCAGATCACGTGGCTATCATCAGACACGGCCTCTTACACAGAAGGAGATAGAAGCCTTCGCTGGGAGCCAGTGGCATAATGTTACTGAAGTTTTAACAGGGTTGTGTGACGGCTGTGTTGAGAATAGACTGAGGATTAATACTGGCAAAACCCTACAAAAACTCATGACAGATACATAAGGCAGATGCACCAAAAGCAACGCAAAAGAGAAAGGATTTGCAGTGGGCACAAAACCCATTTTGAGTCAAAGTATCACTTTAGGGCAATCTGTGCAGAAATTCCCTCGGAGTGTAATTCTCGAAGTAGGAAAGTGAGACACGTCTTTGCACTTCAGCATTTCTCCTTGCTGCTCCGTTTCCTAAACTCAGTGAGCCACATGCCACACTTCTCTCTTTTAACTACTAAACGGTTTACTCCCCTTTTCATTGTGCTTAGCTTTGGGAAAGGAGTTTGCATTTTTTTTGGAAAGGCGATAGCCTTATTTTTTTTCCACAGTAAATGCTGAGTAACAGGCTTTGGAACATCTGGCCATCCGGATCACGCTATGATTGCATATCCCCTAGGCTTGCTGTGATTAGGGAGGCCGGAGGGAAGCCCGTGTCTCCCAAGTCCATGGGCTCTACCTGATTTTGAAGAAGAAGAAAAAAAAATTTCTATCATCCTATAGAACATCTGGCGAAACTCAAGATTAAGTTACAAATGGTTTACGAAGGCCAGTTATTAGACAAATGATGCCCATTGAAACCAGGCTGTGGTTTCACTACCTGGTACAATGTTACTGATTGCTCTAAAACTTACTTATCATGGGATCCTCAATACATATTAATTTACGTGGAACTAAAAGGGCAGAAGGTGGTTTCTTGTTCAGAGTGAAATGGAAGTGCAGCATGTAGAAGAAACGATAGAAGGGGGATAATTACTTCCTATAGCCATGTTGACCCCCCCATTGGGGAAATTAATGCGTCACATTTGAAACCCAAGTACCTGGGTAATATTAATAACAACAGTAGTAACGATAACGGCTCTTACAAGCTCATTGTATTCCTCGGGTGCTATTAGTGTCCCCATTTATCGAACGAGGAAACTGAGGCTTAGAGAAGTTCAGGTAACTTGCTGGGATTCAGACTAACTACGGCGGAGCTAAAATTCACCCCGAGGCACCCTGATTCCCAGTTGTCTCATTTCAACTCTAGGTTACGTTGCGCTCATGTGCATCTTGCTGCCATGTGCCTATTTCTACAGGTGCTGCAGTAATCCCGATAGAAAAGGGAGTTTGTAACCCTAACAACTTGCTCTTCTCTGCCTTGACAGCACACATCTTGCATCGCCCAGCTACAGTTCAGGACAAACAACTCACCCGTTTCCAAATACCTGCGTGAAAACTTGAACCCCGCAGTGTGCTCTAGAGACTCCCAATTCACGGATACCTTCGCGCTACTGAACTGGCCCTTATAAAATTCTGAAAAGTGGCAACTCAACGCTGCCCAGACGCTTATATTTTAGGAGTGGGGAACATATACCGAAAATGAATAGACAACACAGAAGTATCACTATTTTGCACTCCTTTTTAGTAGTGACTATTATCTTCAAGAAGCCATGAATCAATGACAGGACAGACATTACCAATAATGCTTCTACTTTCCTGGTACTTGCAGACCTGAATTGGGTGGTACATTTTAAATGACTATGAATGACTTCCAAAATACACTAGATTCTATTATTTCATATTTCTGCTGGTAGCCTTCAAAGTAAAAGGTTGACATACTTTGTCCTTAGTGCCCCCCTTTAGGGAAAAATATAACTTTTTTTTAAGGTAGGGGTCTCAGTTTTCAAACAGCATCGTAACTCAGCTGACTCAGAAGCCATTTAAGAAGTTTCGATAGTTTAAGAAACTCCACAATAAATCCGTCTTTTTAAAAAAGTGTAAAGGATGCTTGCAAGGAACATAATCACTTCTGAAGGGAAAGTGAACATACTTTGCAATTTGCATATTTAGCCAAAATGCTACGTTTGACTTCTGACTCTACATTTGCTGCTTGTTTGGAGAAATGTCACAGCCCTATCTATGTCTCATGGCTATTGCAAGGCTGATAGGAAGTGATGAATCTGAAAAGTCTTAGGGAACTCTGAAGCTCATTTTAAATGTCCGTTACTATAACAATTTAGATTTCAACCTCCATTGTCCCTTGGAAACACATATTTTTAAATAAAGTTTCCTTAAAGTGATGCATAGCGCAACGTTGTATCTTCAGCCCAGTATGGAGAGCTTGGCTGGCTGAGAACTAAACCATACTCATTTCTATTGATGTTGACTTCCCTTGGCAATAAAGTTTTCATTTCTTATCACCATGTTGTGATATTGTGATTTATAATATATTTAGTCTGTGTCCCTCTTTCCAGCACAGTGCTCCTAAGACCCTTGAAATTTTTTAAGTGATAACAGTGAAGGTGTCATGTTATCCATAACAAGTCCCTTTCAATTACACCTGAGTTTACGTGAATGAGGTGACTTTTGGAAAGCTTCTAAGAATAAAGGCTCCCAACAGCGACTGAAGGTTGGAATTTTCAGTCTCACCACCTGGCCTCTAGGCAAGGGAGAGGAGCTAGAGGTTGAATTCAAGCACCAATGGCCAATGATTCGATCAATTATGCTATGAAATGATGCCTCCATAAAACCCCAAAAGGACTGGCTTGAGAACTTCCTGGGTGGTGAACACACCGCATGCCAGTAGGGTGGTGCACCCCAGTTCCAGTCCCGTAAGAAGAGAAGCTCCTGCACTCAGTACTGTTCCAGACCCCACACTCATGTACCCCTTCATCTGACTGTTCATTTGCATCCTTTACAATGTGCTTTATAATAAACTTAGAAATTAAATGTTCCCTGAGTTCTGTGAGCCACTCTAGCAAATTAATCAAACCTGAGGAGGGGAAGTAGAAACCTCCTATTTATAGCCAGTCAGTCAGAAGCACAGATAACAACCTGGACTTGACATTGGCAACTAAAGTGTGTGCAGTCTTGTAAGGCGGAGCCCTTACCTGTGGGGTCTGATGCTAATTCCAGGGAGTGTCAGAAGTGAGTTAAAACTGTAGACCACCCAGTTAGTGTTATCAGAGAATTACTTCTCTGGTGGTGTTAAAAAAAAACACATCACACAGGCCATTATCAAAATCAAAATTCTTTTTAAGTAATTATGTGTGTTTAATGTGATTTAATTTGGTCCTTTTCCACTAGAAGCGTGCAAAATTTTTAAAAAAGAAAATCAAACTGGATACACCAATACATAATAAAATACATTTAATAATCCAGGAAATGAAGATACAAATTAAATAAAAACTAAAATAACTCATTTACATAATATAATTTATGTATCTTCCCGATGGCAGAGAACTTTAATGTAATTTAATTATCAAAAACTCAAAATAGTCCTAAAGAAAAGCTGAAATTTCTTTTCAAGCTAATATTTGCACTTCTGATAGTGATAGATAGCCCTTCATCCACTAACCTTCCCATGATTTTAGTTTGTATCCATTTACTAAATGTTTGGCTAAGTTCTGAGAACAGAGATTTGCAGAAGGCATGATCTCTACAACACATGCTCACAGCCGTCCAGGAGAGGCAAATGGTGCTGCCACTCAATCATATGAACTGTCGTGAGTATAATGAACTAAGCATCTGCAAAGAGAACCTGCATATAAAAGAGCTATCTACCTTGGTATCTTTCATGTGTCTGTGCCTTTGGTAATATTGCAAGGTTTTCATCATGCTGTAACTTTGGGAAAGGCTGTGATGGTTACACACAGTTTGGAAACATCCATCATTGTAACTCTACTTAGGATTTGCATTATGCTTAATCATTACGACATTCAAACATGGTTATCATTCCCCTTACTAAATGACTGATATCTCCGATTTTACATTGTTGTTCGTGTGGGTAGCAGCAGCTTCTGTCCTTCTAAAAAGTCCTTTGTCCAAAAAAAATATTTAAAGGAATCAGTGTAGATTAATCATTACTAGAGAGCATCAGTGAGTCATCGTTTTTGGATGTGTCGATTCAGTGAGGTCAGGTGTCTTGGATAAAGGTCACCTCCCCTGGAACACCAATGCCATCTAATCACCACAAAGACCATATTTTCCATTGTGGTTTCTATGGTAACTGTGACACAACTTGATTACTGCCCTTTCCCTTTAAATAGTGCTATGGTAAGAGAGTGGGGTTTTGTGACACTTAGTTGAAAAATAATGTAATGATTCATAGGCTCACAGCTGTCTTTTACCTTTCAGTGTTGCCTGGACCGCCCATGTACACTGTACATTTCACAGGAAGAGTACAAGCAAATGGAAAACCAACCCAGATTGGTTCAGAGCTCCTCTAAAATAGACCCACCCTGAGTTTTCAGTTACTTCAGCATCACTAAGTCCCAAACATTTTTTTGCCCACTGATGACTTAGAATCCTGGGGGAACTCTGTGGAAAAGTTCATTAACTCTGGTGGGTGGCTTCTGTCTGTTTCTACTCCGAATGGAGAAACTAGATATAGCCTCTAGAGATCCATTAAAGGCTCTGTGAGTACTGCAGTGAATTTAAAGTGACAATGTGTCACAAATTTATTCACATGGCATTCTGTCTTAAAGCACAAGATCACTACTCTGCAAAAATCCTAGGAAAAAAAACACATAGATCACAAGGACGACCAGAGCTAAAGATACTCCTGCGTTTCAATATGCACCATGCCAATGGAAGTATATGATTTACTTTGGGCTTAGTTTTTTTGGAGAGCAGTAAAAATTTCATTTTCTCTATGGGGGTTAAAAAGGAGAAGAGCTGCTTCTCTTTTGAGTCTTGTTCCTAGGTTCCTAACAGGGTTCAACATCCCAGCTTTAGTCTACATAAAAAGCATCATTATTTTCCTTAACCTGTTTGCTACCTGCAACATAAACTATTCTGAGAAAGGGCTATGATGATTACATAGGACTTCATATTTTAATTTCTGAATTACCTACATTTTGTGAAACAAATAAGCACAAGATTCTTCTTTTATTATCTAAGACTAACACACACACACACACACACACACACACACACACAAATAACTTTTGTTCTTCCCATCAGTTACAATGCTTTCAACTTCCATACATTAAAACTCTCAATTAAGCTAACTAAACAATAAGCCAATAGCTTCATTATATTATGTGTCAAGAAGTCCTCAACAAGGACTAACCCAGGACTGGACAATTCAGTGAATCAAAGATGCCATCAAAGACCAGTCACCTTCCCTTCCATCTTGCTGCCCTGTCATCCTCAGCATGCTGGCTTCATTCTCAGCTGGTACACCTTAGTGTTACAAGATGGCTGCTGAGGTTCCAGCCATCACAACCAGATACAGCAAGGACCAGCACTGGAAAGTGAGGCGTCTCTTGCTTGTCTTCTCTTCAGTAGCCACAAAACCCTTCCTACAAGCTCCTTAGCACATTTCCTCTCACTTGTCATTGGCCACAATTGTACCACATGTCCTTTCCTAAACAGTTCAGACAACAAAAATGGAGTTAACTTTGCTTGAAATGAGTAAGGAAGAGGTAGAAATAGTTATTGTATTCAATTAACAATATCTGCTACATTCTCTAAATTTCTTATGTAGCCGGTACATTGTTTATATTAATCACTATGAAAGTGCTAAAAAAAGGGGGAGAGGGGGACAGATTTACTTAGAATACAATTTGAGCCTTGAACTTGATAGATAGATAGATAGATAGATAGATAGATAGATAGATAGATAGACAGACACACAGGGATAGATATCCACATACAAACATACAAAGCAGACAATTAAATTCATGAGCTCATCCTAGAAAAAATGCTGAATATCACTATGGTCACCTTTGAAGTACTCCCCTTGGGAAGCTATGCACTGACGCCAGCACCTAGTCCACTCTTCAAAGCAATTTTGGAACTCATTTTCTATAATGGTTATTAGAGTTGTTGTATTACCCTTGATGTTCTGTCATGAAAATGTCTTCCTTTCAATATGTCCTTTATCTTTGTGTAAAGAAAGAAGTCATTGGGGGCCAGATCAGGTGAGTAGGAAGAGTGTTCCAATACAGTGATTTGTTTACCAGCTAAAAACTCCCTCCCAGACAGTGCTGTGTGAGCCGGTGCATTGTTGTGATGCAAGAGCCATGAATTGTTGGCGAAAAGTTCAGGTCATCTAACTTGTTCACGCAGCCTTTTCAGCACTTCCAAATAGTAAACTTGGTTAACCGTTTGTCCAGTTGGTACAAATTCATAATGAATAATCCCTCTGGTATCAAAGAAGGTTAGCAATATCGGTGCAACAAGTTCACAAACTTAATTGTCTGACCTCACAGATAGGTGGATAGATGATATACAACTGATACAGATATGGATATAGATGTGTTATGTATACACACACAAATAGCCACATATGTGCATTTGTCTACTAAATATACAATTAAATATATTTTAAAAACACAAATAAAACATGCCAAATATTTAACTAGTGTAACTATGGAGGTGACTTGATGTTTAAGACAAAAAGTATTTTTCAGTGGATACAAATGGTTGGAAAGTGTTTTTTGTTCTTTGATTTTGTCTTGCTTTTATTTGTTCATTAGTTGTTGTTTTTGTTTTTTGGGGTTTTCGTTTGGTTTGGTTTGGTTTATATTTTGCTTTGTAAATCTATAAGCTTTCTTGAGGTCTTTACTTACTGGAACTTTCAAAGACCCAGAGACATGGAAAGCAGTGTTTTGATATCCAGGTGCACTGTTTTATCTCTCCATTATGTTTTCTTTACCAATTTCATTATATCAATTCAGGGCACACAAAGACATTGGGAGCTGCCCTCAAAATCACAGGTACTGAAGGACGGCAAATAGAGGAAGTAAGGAACTAGCTCCTGAGAACAAAAAGGGAAGACTGATAGCTACTCTACAGCCAGACTGACTCAAGGCCAAGTTCATTGGGCAGCCAGTCCCACTTGCTCACATCACAAGAGAATGAGTTGAAGACCATTTTCACCAAAAGGCTCACCTGTAAGACGCCAGAAGCCCCTGCCAGCCCTGCATGGACTCTGAGCAGCACTCTCCTTTTTCCAAGAAGTAGGTGTCTGAGCATAATCGAACCCACTTCATGGGTTACACATGAGCTGCTCATCTACAAACGAGCTGCCTTACTGGTGATTTACAAGGCGCTGATTTTTCCTGCCCTAGTGATGGATCTCTGCCGGCCATTCCTCACCTTACCTGAAGAATGTGGGTCATTCCTCAAATTCCTCCCTAAAAAAGGGTGCTACTTATTGCTCTGTAGCTGGTGTCGGAAATCTTATCTCAGTTAGACTAGCCTGCAGAAAAGCTTTTATTGATCATTTCCGATACTACCACTATCAAAATCTCTTCCTACAACTCCAAGATCACACAAACACAAGAAAATAAAGTTTTATGCTATTAATCCAGCCTAAATCATTTCCCTCTGGGAAAGCGGACAAGCAGGATTGGTTTAAATGAACTATAAGGGATCTTAGAAAAAGCAAAACACACACACACACACACACACACACACACACACACACACACACAATATATAGCTATGGACAGGGATATAAAATTAGCTGCTCCCATTAATGATATAGCTATCTTTTCATAGATCATTGCAATTCTGCTTTAAACACTAGAAAAAAGATGAAAAGTCATGCTTATTAAGGTACTAGTGTACCTTAATAAATACCTTAGTGGTGTAAATTAAAGCTTTGTATTTGAATATTATTTCAGAGCCTGGTTCTCGGGCCTTGGTGAGACTGCGATGTGAGGCCTGTTCCTGTGGGTAAATCCTCCATGATTTCTGAAAGCATCGGGGCCTTTCCCAGGAGCCCCACACACAAGCCCAGCCTCCTCACAGGGAGCTCAGGCCCCAGGCCATGGAAAGACCAGGGGACGGGAGGAGGTTGTGGTCTGCTGTGGGGGCAGTGGGAAGCGTGGGGCTTTCAGCGGCCTCAAGGCTTGGGGAAGATGGGCCACCTTCATGAGGCTCCACAGGGGTGACCCCAGAGACTATATGCCTCATGCCAAGCTGACCACGGGCTGCAGACCTAGAACCAAGCCCTGGAAAGGACTGGCACTTGGGAGATAGAGCAGCCACTTGGGAGGCAGTCGGTCCCTTTGGAGTCCTTGTTTCTATGGAGATATATGTGGGGCAATTTAAGTAGAGTTCTTGCAGGAACCTAGGAGATGGATTTGATGATCTCTGAAGCATCCATCCAACTGAAATACTGACAATACTGATGAGTAGCTCTCAACGCAAACACCATACTTTATATTTTAGAGGATTCTGTAATTTGGTTGAGAACACAGAATTTTTGTTTCTAAATAACAAGTACTCAGCTTGATACCACCAGATGATGATAGCAAAGGTGCCTACCTCACAGACACTACATATATATGTGTTCTAGAGACTCGGGCACAGGAGAACCTCTCATCTCAGTAAAGCAGTGCTGTACAGATGAAAGCTTACTAAGTGCAGGGTCCTGGGTGGTGGTTTTCCTTTCACCATCAGCGAAAATATTGTATTTTGTCTGTTTTTCAAAGGTCATTTATTTATATAAAGAACAAAGATCAATCAATGATATATTGCCCATTTTGTTCAATAACCTTTTGCCATCCTTCAGTGAGCTTCATAATTCCTCGTTCTTAGAAGGACCTGTCTTTATTTGTGAAAAACTGAACAAGGTGCTGATTTACAGCCTCATCTGAATTGAACGTTATACCACACATGGGTTTTGAAGAGAGCCAAACAAGTGGAAGTCTGATGGTGCAAGGTCAGACGAGTATGGTGGGTGTGGCAACACATCCCATCCAAGCTCCAATAACTTGTGTGTGGTCAAACGTGTGTGGTCTCACATTGTCGTGATGGAACACAACTCCTTTACAATTAACGAGCTCTGGACATTTCTGGATGATGGATTCGTTCAAACTGTCCAACTGCCGACAGTACACATTCGAATTGATTGTTTGGTTCCTTGGTAGGAGCTCAAAAAAACACGACACCTTTAAAATCCCACCACACTGAGAGCATAACCTTCCTCCGATGAATGTCTGCTTTTGATGTCATTTGAGGCGAATCATCACATCGGGACCAAGACTGTTTGTGCACCACATTGTTGTAAACAATCACTTCTCATCACCAGTTATCAGTCACTTAAAAAGGATCGTTTTCCTCACGTTTAATAAACATATTGCAGATATTTATACATGTCTTCAAATGAACTTCTTTGAGTTCATGTGGAACCCAAAGAAGCTTGCTTACATATCCCAGCTTCTTCAGGTGGTCGTGAACACTTGAATGATGGATGTTCAATGTTTCTGCAATCTTTCATGTCATGTAATGCAGGTTTGACTCAATCAATGCCTTTATTTTGTCATCATCAACCTCAGTGAGCCTCCCTGACCGAGGAGCATTGTTGAGATCAAAATCACCAGCATAGAATTTTGTGAACCATCATTGGCACTGACTTTCTTATAGAGAGAGCATTGTCACCATAAACTTCATGCAATTTTTCATAAGCTTGATGCACGATCTTCCCTTTATGGAAGTAAAACAGTAAAATATGGCAAAAATGCACAGTTTGGTCTTCCATCTTCAACTTGTTGTAAAATCTCCAAAACTCAACCAATTGCTCAATTTTTTTAGAATGAAGCTAGAACTGCCAGCTGTAAAATGACATAGCAATAACATAGATGCAAAAGACTCCAGTACTTCCAACAATGAACTAGTGCCATCTGTCACAATCATGCATCATGACTTTTCCGACAACCCAATAGAACCAAGAGCATTACACACACCTTGGGTGTTTACAAACATGAAATGGGAATGGATTGTCTTCATTTAAGGATAGAAAAGAATAAAAAGGAAAACAACTAAATGGGACCTAATGACAGGGGGACTTGAAGGAAACAGGTCGTGAAAACTCAGGAGAAGAATATACTTCTGAAAAAGATGCAGGCCAGTAACCAGAAAATAATTCTCAAGAATATACAAGAATTGTCTCCTATAGAGCAAAGGCTTAAATCCCTACATAGCAAACAAACTCATATTAAAGGATGAGATGACACAGAAAGACAAAGAGAGAAAGAGAGAGAGAGAGAGAGAGAGAGAGAGAGAGAGAGAGAGAGAGAGAGAGAGAGAGAGAGAATTAGCTACAAAGGCAATAAGCAGAAACAAAATAAAACAAAACACAAATATAGAAAGGGCAGAAAAAAACTCACAATTTCAACACTAGAAAGAGAAGTAGTGATCAAATCCATATTAAAGGAACATTTTCTGGAAGTCAAAGCTAAACACTTTAAAATGAAAATTAAACAGATTCAAGTTGTTTTGAATATTAACAGAAACAAATCCATAGATGGATAAATTCCAACAAAATATTGAATTATGAAGAATGTAATTTCACAAAAGATCCTGCTGATAGCAACTGAAACCGCAGATAAGATGCCTGGAAAGAAATAAAAATCCTCAAGAAAATACACGCTGCCAAACTAGTCTTATTAGGTGCTGTTAAGTGTCAGAAAGGACATTTCCACTTGTTCCTCTTGGATTATACAGATTAGTTATTGCATTTCAGCAAAACAGCCAATCCTCTACGTTTTATCAGCTCAATAGACCTGAGGGTGAGTCCATGACAAATCTCTCTCCAGCAATTCTGAGTTGATAAACAGAGCAGCTGATGGCTAACCTCCAGATAATAGCTCTTCACTTGGGTTTTATTTTATTTGGATTTGGTTTTCATACATCAAAACATCATGGATCCAAAATTTCCCTTGTGGAACACAGCTCACAAGATCCAGGATGCAATGGTGGGATTTTCCTCAGACTGTTATGAATTAGCTGGAGACCACATGTTTCAGGGAATGAAGGGAAATAAAAACCAGAAATGGCAGGAATTCATGTTGAGCTTCAGGCAGTGGAGCATTGGACACTTTATGTAGTTTCCTCTATAACAGATACAATTTGAAATACAGCCCAGTATGGATAATGACTCCGTAAAGTTTCATTCTATCTGAAAAAATAGAGTTCAGAGTTATCTACATTGTTTTAATAGGAGAAAAGAGGGAGGCAATTAGATCAGTAAAAATATATAAATAGAATTCATCACTAAAGTAGAAAGAGAGACATGCATACACAGTGTGACAGAAGCTGGGGAAACAGAATTATAGAATAATAAAAAATATTAAACTTTGGTGAAATTTGAATTATATCAAGAATGATGAAACACTGTGAGATCTGGTAATTAGGAGACCACTAGTCACCAACTCCAAGTGTGGTTTTCACACAAGAGGAGGTGTTGGCAGCTGACGGTAAAGCTATTTTGCAAAAGTACCAGGTACAGACATCTCAGTTACAAAGTTTGACACTAAAAAAAAAAAGGTGAGAGGTAGGGCAATTGCCTAAAGGGATATCAGAGTAAAAAGTGAAGAAAAACATCAGGACTAAGAAAACAGCGTGTGTACAGCTAGAGAAGTCCATGGAAAGAGAAAGTATAAATAATTAAGAGTCTGAATGTGAATGAAACAAGGCACCATATGATCAGTAAAGATATGGAACTTGATCAAAAGAACAAATGAAGGGACAAGCTTTAGCAAGGAAAGACTACTTCTTTATGAGATAGGGCCAAAGGAAGAGAAAATGGACAAAGGTACAGGAAATGTTGATGACAGTTGAGGAAGACCCCACAAACTGGCCACAGACCTTGTATGCCTTTTATTAACAATGAATATCAAAGCCATCTGTTGAAATTGAAGAAACATGGAATAGATAGCCGCTTGAAGATGTGGGAAAGGTTTCAATGGGCACAGAGCGAGTAGTCAGCTAGAGATGAATAATGAGCAATTATGCCCTACCTGAAATGGCATAGAATTACTCTTCCTTGGACCAAATTAACATGATTCTATGACATGATCTCCACTTGGCAAACCACAAAAGGAAGAGGAGAGAGTTCACAAGGAGGCCGCCTGGAGACGTGGGATATGGGATTCGTAAAGCAAGAACGGGGAAATTTGCGAAGGAAGTTCGGATGGATTCTGAAGTTAGCATTTTCATGACATGATGGGCCTCGGGATTCCAACTGATAAAGGAGGGATGAAGAGCTAGAATGAAGGGGACATTCAGGGGAGACCTCCGGAGACTGGGAAGGGCAGAGACAGTCAGTGCCCACCAAATACCCTCAGGGCCCTGTGGATTTCTCAGCCTCCACCACAGCATTCTGGGGACAATGTGATAAGTTCAATTCAATGGGCTCTGAGCAAAACTGAAGTGAATCTCTCACAAGGTGAGGCAGTGAAAAAGTCGCTGTGTCTCCTCCATCCCATTCTCCCACTACTGGGGTGACCTTGGAAGCCATGGACCAAGTAAGATGACAATGTCACAGAGAGGAGCCTGGATCCCAGATGGAGGCCCTGCTGATCCACGCTGGATTTGTGTGAATGAAAAATGAGCTCCTCTTGTGTTAAGTCACTGAGATTTCATTATTCTGAGGATAAATAGGAGCCCAGCATAAGTGATGAGGTGGGAAGTACGAATGGAAAGGAGATCAGGCTCTCAGAGGGGATTTTCACCTTCTGGGACCTTTTAAGTGGGGCAGTCCTGACAAGGACGAGATAGAAGGTGCTGCCACATTTGTGAATGGTTGATGCAGAGAGGAAGCAGAGATCACTGGACCCAAGGAAATAAAGGACTAGTGAGCCCAAAATGTTCTAAGTGCACCAAGGATGGTTTTAATAGTTATGACTGAGAGAAAGGCTGACCTGTTCTGATGTTACTAAGGAAGGTAAGATGCTATCTTCAAGGCTGGAAGAATGCTCTATCGATAGTGGCAGAATCTTCAGAAAAAAGAGGGGGGATGACTGTGTGGGGATTGTCAGGGATCCCAAATCCACCAATCCCTAGTCTTGCCCAGTAAACTCAAGGTGGGATTGGAAGGGACGGTAAGGGAGGAGAAAAACAGAAGCACTCGAAGCCTTAATTTTGGGAGCTACTTCTCACTCTCACATACACACCAAAGATCAGTGTTCCCACTCTACTCATCAGGGTGACTCAGGAAGATACGTGGGCTGCTTCAATTCTTGGGAAAGGCACACACAGCTCTGCAAATTCCCTAGATTAATTGGCTCCTCTCAGGTGGCCTATCTTTGCTTTTCCAGACATAACCACTTGGGATGCTAAATTGTATTCTAGAGAAGGCCTTTCCACTTGTCTTGTGGTTGCTTGCCCTAATTGCCTGAACTACCAGGGGCCATGGTTTTGTGAAGAGAACAAGTTAGCAGCACTTAAAAACAACAACAACAAAAAAAAACACTCTCAGCAAACATACTAATGTATTCCTACAATGTCCCCTCAATCAGAACCTATTCCTACATTGGGAAGGTCCCATTGACCCTAATGCATTTTCATCCATGAATAAGCAAAGGAGAGAACAGCCAAGTCTAAATGTCTAAAACAGGGATTCTTAATCTGAGGTCACTGAACCATTAAACTTGACTCAGGACTCTGTGAATTGGGGCTCCCCCATCTCACCTCCCAATCAGGAGAATCCCTAATAGCTCTTACCTGACAGGTAAATGGGTCTGTGACCTCAAAATATTTTTGAAATATCCTGTCCAATAAAAGGGCCTAGGTGATGATCTCTAAACCACTGTTGAATAAAGGTATCTAAGATGTAGCTGATGATCAGCGTTCCTATTTCCAAAAGTTAACATAATAATTCATGATAAAAGAGTAAGAAGCCACAGTCTCTTTGGGCTGACATTTCTCCCTGCATGCGTAGCCCTCTGCCATGCTTTAGTGTCTCCAGATGCCCTGTTTTACGCCTAAGTACCTGTGTTCTTGCCCTGGAATACCTTTCTCCTTCCTGATCACCCCTCGGATTACTCCCCAGACTGAGGGAATATTGGTGGCACACAGAATGAATGCTGTAAACCTTAGAGTTTACAAAAATGTGGAAGCAGCGGTTAACAATGGGACACAGCGTCACAATGATAAGCTCCTATTACACAGCACTGCATCCATTGACTGAGTTCAAATTTTTTTAAAAAGATAAACAGGCTATAACCCTGGAATATGTTCATAATTATTGTTTCCTAATCTTAGAGAAATGGTTTACAACCTTGGAGGCCCACTGGGATCACCTGAGAGCTTTAAGGAACAGTCATACTCGAGTTCCAACCCCTGAGATTCTGATTTAATTTCTCTCGGGTGTAAGTCTTTAGATGTTTAAAGGCTTCTCAGCTGATTCCAATGTGCAGTCAAGGTCAAAATCTTCTGCCTGAGAGGAAGCAAGCACTCATCTTACCGGTGTTCATGAAACATTTATCTGCAACTTAGAAATTCATTCACCTTTATTTCAGTTTTTCTACTATTAAAACCTAAGAAAAATTTAATGTAATCCATAAAGATGACTTCTACACAGTAACATTTCTCCTTTCTATCTATACTTGTATATTATCCATCCATCCATCCCTTTGTATGTATTATCTATCCACACATATCTTTGCTATATAAGTAGAGAGGCTTGTCAGGAACTTCTGTGCAATAGTAATGCTGGATTTGGGGAAATCAGTTTTTGTCTGTGTTGAGTTCCCTTTTTGTTTGGATTTTATATAATGAATATGCCACGCTTTAAAAACAATATTCATAGGAATACATTTTTAAAGTAAAGCTTAAGAAAATCAGGAAAAAACCAAATAAAAGTGTCAAAATACAACTGGAGATTCCATGCACATTTCTATTGGGTTGTCGGAAAAGTCATGACATATTTTTTCTATGTTTTTCTTTACAAAAATGCATCATGACTTTTCCAACAACCCAGTAGTTCAAGGGACAGACACTTAATTTAACCCTTAAAAGTGGAAATGGGACTCTTGGCTTGTCAGGACCTATTTTATGGCTGTGGACAGGCCTGTCTCTGTCAACTGTTCACTGACGGGCAAGGGGACAGGACAAAATTTAAGTTTAACCTGCCAGAGAATGAGTGGTGTTTTTCAAATGTATTCAGAATATCAAGAAGTGCTAATTAAAACAACAACAAAAAAAGTTAGGGTTTCATAGTTACTGGAAGACAATCTAGAGCAGATGTGCCATCCAACTAGAGAAAGAATGAAGGCTGTCATTGTCCAGTTAATTCTCAAGTTGGTCCTTAAAATATCTGATCTGTCCCTCCGCCCCCTCCCCAAGTATAAATTTGGTACACCCTTCTAGAAATAAAAATAAATCCATCTCACAGCACTGACCTAGATAAATTAAAGTCAAATATGTGGACATACATATACACATGTATGTTTATATACCCATGTATATTTACATGTCCATATAAATTTATTCCTATAACGCCCAAATAAATATGCTTGTATGGGGTTTGAATAAAGAGAATATTCAGAGATAAATCTATGAGGAACGTTGTCCAAAGAGGCCATACAATGGAGAGATTATTTAACAGACTGAAAATCAGAGGTTTCAACCTCAGTACAATTGACATTTTGAGCCGAATAATTCTTTGTCTTGGAGGCTGTCCTGTGCATTATAGAATATTGAGCAGCATTCCTGGGCTGGACCCACTAGATGCCAGTTGCAATGTCCCCCCTCCCCCAAAAAAGCACACACAGTTGTGACAACCAAAAACAATGTCACAGGCATTTTTAAATGTCCACTGAGGGGGGCAAAATTGCCCTCAATTGAGAACCTTTAAGCTAAATTATAAAACATAAAATCTTAAAGGATCAAGGGCAGCTGCTAGGGTGTTTGAAAGGATGAGAAAAATTAAGGCCGGCTTTCCGGAATCAAAGTTCAGCTTGTGAAAATTTTAAGAAATTTTACTTCACTTATTTCTTATCGGTCATGTTTTATCTCTTGTGATAAACTATCAACACCCTGTGGCTGGTTGTCATGGTCTACACTTCTAAAATTTTTCCACAGGTCTCGTTATGTTGCACATGATGAAGAAATACACATTGACTAAATAGACAAGAAGATTGGTTGAAGATCACGCCCGGCAAATTCTCTGAGGAACCGCGTTGTGTAGACCTCCAGGGAATGAGACTCCCAAGACTTGACTCTCTGCCTATTCCCTCTCAGGGAAGAAAATTTACTATGACTTAGATTCCAAGAGATTAACTGAACCTGAACTTCTAGCTATCTAGTCACCATTGTGCAAATGGTCACACAAATCGATGTAATTCTCTGAGAGCGCTCCTCTTTCTCTTGCACAGATGACACAGAAGTGCTGCCTGTACCTCCTATCTGTCCACTTGGGACTGGCCCATCCAGCCCATGTTCTCTCTTCATTCCCATTACGCTTTCTGCAGTGACGGGATTCACATTTAAGCTTAGCAAGATGGCGACTATCCCTCAGTTCCCATTCCACAATACAATTAAGGAAAGTATCATGAGCTAGAGTTCAGATGTGAGCTGGGCCAACTGTGAGGTGGTACTTTCCCAGCTTCTCGTGTCCTTCACGCATATCCGTCTATTAGAAAACTCGTGGTGATTGGAGGCTGCGGCTTAGGATGGAGTTCTGGTGTACTTTTGACCCTTGCCAAAATGCCATGCTAATAATACCACTGTAAGAAGCCCAAAGCTTCCAGTTAAACCCTAACACAGGGCAAGGGTCAGTAAATATTTCTTGGACAACAGATTGAGGTTGTATTGACATATTTATTAAAAAAAACAAATATGTCATCTGTTGAATGTAATAATATGTTTGCAAACCTTGAATACACTAGATTCTTTCTTTGAGAAATCACATAATCAATTTTCATTGGAAGGATGAGGACAAGAAGCTCAACTTGGCATCATACCAGGCACCATCCCTCTTCCTGTGATGATGAGTTCTTGGGGCCAAAGGGCACCCCCTGGAGTCAGAGCTGACCCAGGCTGACTTTGATGATGTATTCAAAGCAAGCCAGTGTCAAGACTAAACTGGCGGACAGCCTATTTCAACGATGAGCTGGGAAACAATGGGACCAGGTACCTCCACACAGCTATCACCATCCCTCACACAGGTAAGATGAGAAAGGGGTAGTGAAGGATGCTGGCAGTGAACAGACTCAAAGTGGGGTGCTGACAGGGAGTCTGGTCTTTCTCCCTAGTTCCCTCTCCACCTTTACTCCCACTCTTTTTGGTTTCCTTTGCTTCCTTTCCACAAAGACTGAGGCCAAGTTCTGGTTTATCAGGACCTCATCTCACCTTCTTTTGCTCAGCCCCTTATGGCATGAAGGCTCTGACCACAGATGCTACCAAGTGCCAAAGTGAAGCTATGAAGATGCGTGACTGCTGACCCCTGGCAAACCAATTCAGCTAAAACTTGCAGTTATCTCTGCCTGACTTCAAAGGTAGGTTCTACGAGTTTATTACAATTTCTTTACTCATAATTTATTGCTATCTATTTCAGGGTGTGATTTTGTTTTGGTTCTTCCTTTGCACTGATGACAGCCAATCAGATGGGGAAAAATGCAACTTTGACAGATTGCACAATGTTCTGTCTAATCCAAACAATCGGATTCGCCTTTCAGAGGTACTTTCATGTTTCCTTTTCACATAAGCAAATCAAAGGTAATACAATGCCTTTAATTGCCCACATAGGCTTTTTTTAAACCTCTTATTAATTAAAATATATAAATGGTGATATAATCGAGGTTGAGCAATCCAGTCTTGCCAAGAAGATATATTTGTGCTACATGACTCTGGGAATTTAAAGTAAAGGATTCTCTCCAAACCAAAGGTTGAGGTTCTAAGAATACAACCAAGAAGAATGCTAAAAGTGAGGCTAAACTAGTGACTGGAGATCTGAACAAGGAAAGCTGAAAACCTGCAAACTCGCTTCATGGGTCATTTTTCTTTCCACAGGAGAGCCTTCATCTACCCCCCGTTAAGGCTGGCATGACTCCCCAATTTCAGCCAAGCTCAATTTAAATTAACACCATCTTTGTGAAGAGAAGGAGAAAGACACCCCTCCCCCCCCAAAAAAAAGTATGTTATGGTGGAATCACTTAAGATTTTCCCTAATTCCTAAAAATAAAGTGTTTTTCTGGAAAGACTTTGGATGAATAACTCATGTCTTCATCAAGAGAAAAATTTGTCTTTAAGAAAGAGGGTTCAGTAAGAAAGAAAAATATTGTGGTCCAGCAAATGACGTACAGGTCTGCAGGATAACTGCAGCTCCTGGGGTTTACAGCTACTCAGATGGAACAGGAATACTTTCTGATTTCTTTGGAATTTAAGGTTGCTCTGTGGGTTTCATTTTCCTCACTTTGTATATCTTTACTTTTTCTGGAGTGATTATGTGGACTTGGCCCAGACTTTCGGAGACACTTAAAATATTATGTGAAAGAAGACTACTGCTGCAAATGTTAAGCTGGCAACTGGAGAAGATAAAGGGTTAATGGTTAAGACATACCATCACTTTCAAGTGGAAGGGAAGGGTTGGAGGTCTAACACTAGAAGCAGCACATCGGTGGCTATCTTGCAGAGAGCTAAATAGCCCTAGAGTACATGTGTTTAAAAGCTGAGTCTTCTTTTAGTATGTTGGATCTAGGCCTGTAGTGTTCAAGTATTCATTTCTCTCAACACCACTCACAAACTTTGTACCCAAACCTATAACTGTCATAAGGTATCGATACAAAACACCCAGGATTCGGTAACCCATATGGGTGATGTGATCTGAAATGATACGGAGACCATGTGTTGCTGTTTCAAATCAAGATATCAGGGGCCGGCTGAGTGGCGCATTGGTTAAGAGCTGGCTTGGGATGCCAGCTCTGAGCAGCAGGGCCCCAGTTTGGATCCCACATGAGGGCCAGTGACGCTGCGCCCTCTACAGATAAGATGGTGAACAACAGCTCGACCTGGAGCTGAGCTGCTGTGAGTCACCGGAGATGGCGTAGGCTGCAGTGGGGCTGCAGTGGGACTGCAGTGGGCTGCTGTAAGCTACTGTGAGTGGCTGGCAGCTGGCGTGAGCTGCTGTGAGCTGCAGTGAGTGGCCGTCCAATGGCCGGTGACTGATCTGCCTCAGCTGGGAAGAGCGCAATGATCACAGTACCAACATGGGCCAGTGAAGTGATGTCCTCCACAACTAGACTGAAGAACAAAACGACAGCAACTTGTCTATTCCCCTTCCCCGATTCCCCAGTGCTGTTCTCCTGCCCCAATTCCCCAATAAAGTCTATAAAAAGAAAAAAGAAATCACCTTGAGGATTAGCCATTAACCTCTATAACTAAGCAAGGTACATGGAAGCTTGTACATGTGTTTCCCAGTTTCTTATTTTCCATCTTTATGGTTCCTTGGTGACAAACACAGTAAATCAGAGAATGACCTACTCGTCTATCTGAAGAAAATGGCAAGGGAAGGCAGGCTTGACAGAGTTGGCTCACAAATGTGCATGACTCCACAGCAGAAGGTAGAGCTCTGCCGAGTTCAGTCCGCGCCTGCTCCCTTCTCCGTGACCAAAATGTCCACACCGTCACAGGTACATGATACCTCAGCAATCCTCATGGGGCATTTTAGTATGAGGACGGCTAATGAAAAAGACGCATTCCTGGACACCGAGGCTGGTGAGGTAGAACAGAAGTGGGCAGTCGCTAAGGACACCTAGCAAAATCCTTGACCTGCACTTCTTGCTGAAGTCCTGATGAGGACTGATTTGCTAACAGGGGACTGGCTTCACCTACTTGTCAGTGCTGGTTAAGCAGTCTCTGTAGGTCTGTTGTCTCTGGGTCTGGTGCTGCAGCTTGAAGCTGGGCAGACAGTCGGGACAGGACCATGCGTGTAAATCAGGAGCGATCAAGATCAGGTGAGAAGTCACAGGCATGAATACAAACCTCATGAGGATGGGCTGTCTCCCGCATCAGCTTTTGTGGCCTCTGACCTTGGTGCCGAGGTTATCCTGGAGAAGCCAGGGCCCTTCGGTACAGAGCTGAATGCAGAATCCTGGTCTAGGAGTTGGGGAGTCTTGAGAGGACCCAGGGGAGGGCCGAGCAGCTCCAGGTCCCTCTGTCCCTTCACGCCAGTGAGACAAGTCAGCAGATCAACAACAGAGGTGAATGGTGGCTGCTGCTTCCTTTCTACCCTCCAAATCGCCCAAGAATATGTCTTGGGATCCACCCTGATCAGAGACACACAAGAAGCTAGGGTTGCCAGATAAAATACAGAACACCCAGTTAAACTTCAATTTCAGATAAACAACAAAAAATGTTTTAGTATAAGTATGTCCCAAATATTGCAAGGGACATACTTATGCTAAAAACAAGCACTCACTGTTTGTATAAAATTCAATTTTTACTGAGTGCCCTGCATTTTCATTTGGTTCACCTGGCTACCCTAATATGCTCAGCAATGGGTTCCACATTTCAGAAAGTTTTCCCTTAGACAAACTGGTCCTTACCAAGGAACACACAAGTACCAGCAGAGCTTTTTCGAAAGTACAGATGTCTGGGCCTCACCCCCAAGACCTACAGAACGAGACTCTTCAGGGTTAAGAATAAAGCCTGTTTTTGTTTGTTTGTTTGTTTGTTTGTTTGTTTGTTTGTTTGTGTTTCCAAAACTACAATTTCAGTGTGCACTCTTAAGAACTCCTGGCTTAGAGGAACAACTGAAAGTAAGTGGTGGAACCTTAATACTGGGTTGTCAGAAAAGTCAGGATGCACTTTTGCAATGAAAAACAGAAAAAAATACGTCATGGCTTTTCCGACAACCCAATAGTTCATGCCAGGTTGCTACTACGTCACACTCTCCCCAAGCCCCACAGAATATTTCTGATCTCGCCAACCTTCCATATAACCGATCACATAGTTAAAACGTTCCGCCTGTGCACTGAGCCCCTGGCTGGTGTTAAGTGTGGGGTTCGCGGCTGACGCGTATCATACACCACTTACCCTCTGGCACGTTAGGCATAGCACCTCCATGACTGTGCCACTCTCGCTCTCTGCTGTTGCCACCCTCCTGCGTGGTTCCTCAAATCTGGGAGCCATGCAGTGCGAGTATCCATCTCTGACGGCCCGTAGAAGTCCCAGGACACACCAGAAGCACTCACTATCCATCAAATGGGCCAAAATGTAGGCACATCCCCCTCCAACTCCTTCTTCTGTCCTTTTGTTAGTCTTCATTAAGACTTTCAGACGTCAGAAAATAACAACTAATATTTGCCGAGTGCTTATTATAAACCAGGCTCCATTGCAAGTTCTTTATATTATGCAATGAATCTCCAAACTATGTCTCTGAAATATCTGGCTAAGGAAACAGATGCACACGGAGATTAACGTGCAAGCTCCTCGTCACACAGCTAACGGTGAAGGATTCTGGACTGAACCCAGATGCTGTCTCTAAACTCCCAGGCCGAAGCGCTTCTCTGCAAAGCCCCATACAGGACGGCACTGCTTTAGGCCCCACTCTAAAGACTTCAGTAAGAGCTCACCTATGAGAAGAACACCTGACACCATTGTTACATTCAGCTTTCTCCCCCTCTGTGTAGTGCTCTCCCAGGAAAGAACGCCCTCCATGGTAGAACAAGGACAAAAGATTTGTAATCCCCACTTCGTGGAGGGAGTCATAAATCAAAGCATTGGCTCGTGTAGCCCAACTGCTTCAATGTACAGAAAGATGGAATGAGTCATTCACGGTCAGTCATGGTCCGAGGGAGGCAGACCTGGAATTAGGATCCAACAGTTCTAATTCACAGTCAAGCGCTTGCCCCCCCATCCGCTGACATCCTTCACCCTGGGTTGCCAAGCCCTGTCTGGATGATGACTTGTGGTCACAGCTTGGCTTAAGAACGGACAAGGCAAAGTGCCACATCACTTCAAAAAGAGCCTAGCATCCTTTATCAAGGTGCCCTTCCCTCCTTCCCTGAAGTGACATTTCCTTTTGGCTCTTCTGGAACCTACCATCTTAGAGGGTAGGGACATAAGTGTCCCAACTATAAGACTAAACAAGACTGACCCAGAGAGGAAACTGCCAGGAAGAGGATGTAGGAGGGCCCCCCAGATCTCTGAGGAGAGAAATGGGCAGGCGTGGGCCTCTTTGGGGGAAACCAGAGGAAGGGCTTCTGGAATCTTCTGTAGGAACAGCAACATGGCGCCCCTAGCCTGACAGGTATCATCAGGCAACTTTATGATACAGGAGTCACGTCCACCCCAGATCCCAGGAATCAAGACATATTTAGAGGCTGTGCTTTTGGCTTTCCTCATTCATCTCTGCCCTCTCCTTTTCTTCGAAAAAGCAATAGCCACACACAGACAACCTCAGAGCTAAGGACTGCTCAATAGAAAACATAGACAGAGAAACCATACAGTGAGATGGGACAGGGCAAGAGGCTGTCTAAGGAGTTAAGAGGAGTCACGATTCGCTGCCATAAACAAATTAAAGAACATTAAACACATGTATTCCCTTTAAAGAGCTAAAACGATGAGAGTGCATTTATTTTCTCAGTGTTATTTAGCCAGGTTGGAAAACAAAAACCCTGAAATTAATGCCAGGATAACAAAGATGAGAGTAGATCTTTTCCCTCTAATAATTATCTTGCTATCTGTCCATCTTAGGTCAACAAACATGCTATGATTGACAGGTTAAAATGTTTAGGTTAGTCTGAGCTCACATAAACCATTTTAAGTTTTCTAGGACGGGAGAATGTTATAAAACAAACATATAATCTTTTCTCTATCTTCCTCCTCTCCAACCTTCTTCCCACCTGCCCTCCCTGTCTTTTGGCGCAGTATGTCGGCAAAGCATTTCGGTCATTACCGGGGTTATCACCAAGCTGGTCGGCTCGAGTCATGGTGGGGCCTAAGAAATGGCTGCATTCTTCTAAATGAAAGAAGAGGAAGTGCCGAGAAAACCTAATCCGCTTCGGTGTTCATGACAGAAGGCAAAGTGAGTTCATTCGAGTAACTATCACTATTACTCCCTTGAACCCCCGTACAAATGCTGGGCTTCCCAGGTGTCCTGACCCTTTGTTGTGGGGAATTGGGGTAATGGATGAGGAGATAATTGAGAGGAGCCCAGGTAATTCACAGTGGGAAGAGAAAAGTATCACTCGTAAAAAAGAACAGACTCCATCTAGAAAGTCAGGGGAGGCAGACGGGAGAGAAAAGAGCACGAGGGGTCATTTTACGGGGAGAGGTGGGAGAGGAAACTGGGTCGGTGGGCAGAGTATCTACAGGAGGTGGAACGGAGTATTGTAGAAAATCCTGGAATGTGTAGAACGTGCAATAAAAATATACCAATTTTTGATAGATATCAGCAGAGATAAAAATGTCTTTCCAATGAAGGTTGGGTTCAGCGGGTGTTTATTTGAACGTGGCGCTGTGTGGAAGCTACACAGGGGACACCCTGATTTGTGCGGATTAGACACTCAACACTCTGCTTCAAATGATGGCTTAGCTTATCTGTGCCCCACCTCTGCCCTCAACAGCACCCTTTGGACAGGAAAAAAAAATGCATTGTGAGAAAGTGTATACAGGAAGACTCCATTATCACAAAATTTAAAATCCCAAGGGTCCTATTATAGAAAATATGCTGGTATCGCAATTTAAAAACTCAGGTCCTAGCATTTATGACTGCTAAAAAATGTGAGGTAGCCTCCATTTATGCATTAATTAAAGAAATAGATTTCATGTACCCTCGATGTGTCTGGCCCTCTTGTGTGGGATATGATGATAGCCACAAACAAAGGAATCAAAATTCCCTTGATTACAGAGCTTTCTAGTGGGGAAAGACAGGCCCTCCATAAACAAATACTAAGCACAATGTAGAGAATGTCCCTTAGGGGTCAGTGATACAAAAAATACAGTAAAGCAGCAAAGGAGTTTGGAACTGACAAGGGTAGGGACAGTGTTTGCAATTTAAAAGGGCCAGCAAGGAAGACCACGCTAATTAGGAGTCGATGGTGTGGGCTGTGTGACTATCTGAAGGGGCATTTCAGGCAGGACGTGCAAAGGCTCGGAGGCAGGAGCCTGGCCGGCATGTGTGAGGAGCCTGCAATTTATAGAGTATTTTATAACTTCCAAAGGTTTATTGCTTTGTGTATTCCCAAACGGGAGAAGAACGTCAACTTCAGAGGGCTGCTGTGAAATCATTAGAAATAATGTATGGACAGGGCTTGGCTTTTCAGCAACTAATTAATATGAGTAAGTAAATAACGTGCTTACCAGAGTGCTGATTTGCCAAGAGATGTGTGCTGCCTTCTAAAGCCAGATCACAGGAGAATGGGGTATATCGGGGAGTCGTGCCACCATATCACGGGTGCAAATCCAAACCCCAATTCCATGACATATGAGATGCATCAACTTAGCTAAAGTACTCAAACTCTCTAAGTCCCTGCTTCACCATCTGTAAAATGCAGAGGATGGTATCCACCCTTCAGAAAGGGGGGAGGGTTAAATAAGGCACTGAGAGTAAAGAAAAATAATAATAAGAGCTATTAAGTATGAAGTTTTTCCTAAATGTGCCTGGCACAGCACAAAGCTGTTTCCGGCATCCCTTCACTCCATCCTCCTAAGACTAGAAAGAACAATTAATGGACCCATGTTACAGATTGAAGAGACTGAAGTCTAAATAAAGTGCCCACGGATCCAAAATTAGTAAATTGGAGTCAGGATTTGAATCTACCCATCTGAAGGCAGTCTGGCTTGCAGAAGACCGTATTCTAAATCCCCTCGTGCTGTGCCTGGCACGTAATTAAAGCTCAATAAATGGCAGCAGATGTCACTGCTGTTGATTTTGTTGTTATTGTTGTTGTTGCTATGATGCCATGTAGAAGAAGCAACTCTTTTGGAAGGGGACAAAGTGAATTTAAAATAATACTGCTGGCAGGGTTAGAGACAAATGCACCCATCACTGGGTATAAACAATAAAAAGATCTGCCAGCCAGACCCTCAGTTTGCAATAAAGGAATGAATCACAGATGTGAGTCACTGGATCGAAACCAGGGAAGACACACAGCTTTATGCTAGTCCCAGATACTCTAAAATTGGGAACACCAACTCTTAGAAAATGGCATGGGGACTTTTCCTTCAATGTGGCTTCAGTCTTGTTTTTCTCACCACCCCAAATAGACATGGATGCAGATTATTCTTAGAAGTCCCAGCCTTCCTCTCTGGAGAATAAAAGTAGCCCAGGCAGGCAGCTGCATTTCCCCTAATTCCTGGGATCCCTCCCCATCCCAGCCCCGACACACACACACACACACACACACACACACACACACACACACACACACACACTTGCTGCTCCCTTTCCTTTTCACTGCTCAAGTAAGTTTGTACAGATGGTTTTCTGAATTGACTTCTTTTTAAATCACTCACACTGCAGAGTTGGTTCTTGTCTTCTCCTGCCAACCCTAACTTGGACTGCTCGTGTTTGCTTCCTTCGTAACTTTTATCCCAAGTGGATCTTCCTATGTCACACACACACACACACACACACACACACACACACACACACACATGTTTATTCCAGTAAACTTCTACTCCTTCAGGGGATCAAGAAGAACCCCTATATTAACCTTTATATCAAAGGATCATCCCAGTACTTTAAAAACCCAGTTTCCCCAAAAAGGAGAGAATAAGATTCTTCCCATGCATAGTTTATTTTGTGGAAATGCCTTGTAATATCTAAGGAAATCTTGTGCCATATAATGAGTTTCTTAATAAGAAAAGTCTATGTGAGAAGTACCATTAGAAGAGGGGATTTTGCGACTGGACGGAACCAAATATTATATAGGTGGATGCTTATAATAGCTCTTGGGAGTTTTCTGCTGCATGGAAAGATCCCCAGAACTGCTCAGCACATTTTACAGTGGGTTTCCCAGTCTCACTGGACTGCTAGACCAATAGACTCAATCCATTTCAGCTGGTACTTCATAGCATGTTATTAGCACACATCTGCATACATGCACGCCCTCAGCCCCAAACAGTGTTCTCTGTGAAGACACCCCCAACTCACAATCATGAGTCCAGCTCAGGTTTACCTCCCATTCCCTAACTCCATCTTCACTCCCTCCTTATAGTCAAATAAACGTTTCCCTGTTTTAAAAGAAAAATAGTCCCTTCTTACAACCAGAAAGCAAGCCCTTTGTTTTCAACTTAACTTCAAATATCTCTCCGTCACCACCATGTTCTTAACCAAAAAGGACAAAAGAGAAGAGACAAGATTTCCACGTCTAGCACAAACCCAAAACATTTTAGGATTCAACAGACCTCAAGAGGGAATGGCACAGATGCCCAGACTGGATTTAGGTTCACTACGCTGTGACCCGCAGCTGCTCGGAGCCACTGAGCTCTGTCCATCCCAGCCATTTCACTCCTGTACATGTGATGATTTTCATTTCATCTTAGTTTCCTCTCTCACATTCCTCTTGCCAATTAAGCATGGCTAGTCCCTCCTCCTTGGCAAGATTTGGGTGTGCAGGTTAGGAAAGAGTTAACCAGTTATCAAAACAACGGCAACAAGGGCTCCTAGACGTGGGACCTTTATTCAAACACGGGTTTCTTTCTCTGAGGTGGAGTTCCTGCCAAACTTTAATTTTCCCCTCGTCTCCCTCCTGCTTCAGGAAGGTGAGACATGGAAAGACAAGTAGAAGTGGAGCAGTTAACAGCATCAGAAGTCAGGACACATCGCCCCTTCAGTGTCCTGGGCTCTCTCAATGGAGTCGGCACTGCCCAGCACATTTACTCTCACCTCGTCTCCTTTCGTCTTCTTGCTGAGTGCGTGGAGCGAGGCAGTGAGCTGTGGTTTCCTTGGCCAGGCCAAGGCAAGCAAGCTGGATGGCACTCGGAGTGCTGAAAAGCCCCCAGGGTCACTTCACAGCATGCAATGAATCAGGAACTTACTAAGGTACTGAGTCCCGTTTGGGACGTATTAAAATGCACAAGCAATCTCAGGTGCAATTTTCATTCCCCATTTCTTTTTCAAATGCCTGTGTCTCTATCTTAGGTGTGGGCAGGATATTCGAGTGAACGCTGATCCACGAGGAATCATTTCACTAGCCTTAGATGCAGTCCTGCTGGTGAGCTCTTTTCTCATTCAGGGGACTATTCTTCCAGAAAAACATTTGCTTATTTTTAGTTTATATTTATTTTTGTTTTGCTCCTACTACATTACTGCATCATGTGTGTGTGTGTGTGTGTGTGTGTGTGTGTGTGTGTGTGTGTGATGGGCGAGTGGTAAAGGGAGCATAGTCAAATATATTGGCACAAGGCACAGAGCTAGAGATTCAGTGTGATGATGAACTGGTTAATTTTTTTGTGTAAATTTGACTGGGCAAAGGGGTACCCAGACATTTGGTCAATCATAATCCTAGGTGTGTCTCTGAGGGTGTTTTGGATGATACCAGTAATGAGCCTTTAAAGAGTCAATGCATGTCATGCCATGCCCTGAGCAATATGCTTGCCACTTAGTAAATCTTCCGTAAACATTAGCACCTGCGATTAGGATGATGACCTCTAACTTGACCAGCGGTATCGGAGGTAGCACTGTCCCCATCCCACCTACATTCCTGCTGAAGGAGAAAGATAACTATCTTCTCAAATTGGTGCTCTTTCTTTTCCAAGCTAAGGAACGGCAGAGGACAAACTGACCATCACTAAAAACACTCTTTTTAAAGCTTTCCTTGAATGTTCTCGTAGAAGACTGCTGGGGAAACCAGCCTCACATATGAAGAAGACATGGGTTTATTTTTCTTACATAGATCATTGAAAGAAATGAATCTTTTTGATTCAACTGAATTGCTTGGCAGGAAGAAGAAGAATTCATGAGCCAATGAGAACAGGGAAGGGAAAGCAAAAGAAAGAAAGAGGGGAAAAGCTATTATAGAAGCTGCATCTTCAGAAAGAAATATTAGCACTTCAGTTGCTTGTTTCTTTAAAAACTAAATATTACTATTCAACAAGAAAAGCAGAAGTTTCCATTACGAGAATATACTTCATTTTGAGTCTTCATCTTGCCCATGATTGTTCTTTAACTCTGTTTACTGCCACGTCCCAAATGGGTTCCAAAAGATAATCCTAAAACGTTACATTTGATCATGTTCCTTCCCTGCTCACCATCTTCTGATGGCTTCACACCCAACTCAGGGTAAGCCCCTGAAATCCCTGGCCTCCAGCAGGTCTTCCTGGGACTGTCCTCTCTGCTGAGTGCTCTCCCCGCAGGTCACAGGCCGCTTCCCCTCCCTCACTGGTCTCTGTTCAAATGTTCTTTTATCAGAAACATCTTCCCGAGCCCAGCACCCCATCACGTCTACCCTATCACGCAGCGTCATATTTCACCCTAGTACATACTGCCACCTCTTTGTACATAACGTGTATCGGGTTCTTTGCGTCATTCCTCCCTGTCCCCACCACTTCCACTAGCGTGTCGGCTCTGTGAGAGCAGGGACAGCGTAGTTTACTGCTGTTACATATAGAGTCCCAACAAATGACCGGCTCGTAATGGGCACCCAAACATAGTGTTGCATATACAAATGAATGGGACAAGGGGAGAAAAGGGCGGAGGCAGGGAGGGTCATTCATTATTTGCAGATTAGCTCATTGAAAAGGCTTTTGCCTTGATGCAGGCTCAGTCTTCCTCTTCCACATAGTAGGGCCTCTCCAGATGAGTAAATGACCTGGTCCTTCACTTTAAAACCTCTGAAAGCTACAGCCACAGGAAGCCAGCGGCTCCATGATGATTCAATGCATTGGCTTCCATAGGGGAACACGGGACAGACAAATCACAGCAGAGCACTGATATTCCATGAACATCATGGCTGGGGCCCAGGACCCACCGCAACCCTGAAAGTCTTACTCACAACTTATCATCTTTGCTCGTGTTTCTCAACCCCAACAGCTGCAAGTCATGTAACGCCAAATACTTTACATATTATGATCTCATTTAATCTTGGGGACAATTCTGAGATGGTGTCATAATCCCATTTTTACAGGTGACAGGTGGCTTGCCCAATTTCACACCACTAGCACATGATGGAGCCAGGTTGGGAAAAGAAGCTGTCAGATGCCAAATGCCAAAACCTCCCAAAACCACCCCACTCTCCTGCCTGCCAATCTCCCTCAGGTAGCATACCTGCAGCTGTCTTTCAAGGACTGAATGCCATCATGATGAAACAAACAAACTTGACTTGTCCTGAGATGACCCCTGATATGCTAACATAAATGCTGTCATTAACTTTGGGCTTTACATTTAATGTTGATCACACACAACCACACACGCGCGCACACACGTGCTCACATACACACACACACACACACGTGTGTAGTGTATTATGAAACAATTTTTGTTGCTATTGTTTTAAAACACAAATTAAAATAATTCATCAGTAAATAAAGAAATAAGCCAACTCATCAGTAGTTTAATATTGATTACTCAGTTTGCTGCCAGGGTACCTATAAAACACAAATGTAACAAAGTTAAAGCAAACATGTTGACAGTTTGGGCAGCAGGGCCTATGGGGGAATCCCTGAGCCTTTCTATAGGGCGGGAGGCGTAGAGGTTGGGGGCGAGAGGATTTTGCCATTAGGAAAGCTTTGTGTGCTCTGTAGAGAATATCGGTATCTCAGCGGATCCTACAAGATGAGTCGAAACGACTGCTCAGACCTCGCACCATTGCTGTTCAATCGAACACTCTAATCATTGATTCTAAACATGGTCAAATACACTGGCCACTTTGTCTTTAAAAAAGGCAGAATAATCACAATGAGTTTAAGGAAAGCAGGCAGCGTTGTTAATGAAATAAGTAGAAGGGAGAGGAAGGGGGCGGGGTGATAATGAACACATGCGTATACTCTTCACTCCTTCTTTGCTTAGATTTGGACGTTGAAGGTCCAGTACTTATAACGTCATGAAACAATGTTCCAGAGAGCAGCTTGGGTTTTCTTATCCTAGATATAATATGAGGAGGTGGACGAGATGAATGAGTAAGAGAGATGGATTTTGCATTTCCTTATAGGTTTAAATAACTCTCCTAGAATGTATTCTATGGTATAGATACAATGCCAAGTGATTGCACATATATTACTTCATTCAATTTTCATGACACTCTGAAAAAGATCTTAGAATAACTGTTTACTGTTGAAGAAAGTGAGGCTCAGAGGAATTAAGTGATTTATGTCAAGGTCACACAGCTGTTTAAGGGGCAGAATGCTTAGGCCAAGCCCTTGCCTGTTCCTACTGCCTCAAATGGCTATAGCATATGTTACCTCTTAGATGGCACATCCATGAGCCTCACACAATCACAAACAAATTGCCAGGTTACCAAACCCCCAAAGCTTACAAGAGACAAACTATACAGGCAGCTTTCCTACATTACAGCATCCATTAAAGAAACAAGCAAACCAAAAAGTCCATCGGCCACTTTGAGAGTCTTCTCGGGTGTTAGGCCCATCAGAGTCCTCTAATTGGCCACTTCCTTTCTGTTCCTTCTCTAGAGAGTTCCAAATTGGATTAATATCTTATCTGATGTGTAAGCACTCGGGAGCAAACTTATCACGGTTTTTCCCAGCTAAAAAGCTGCGAATCTCTTGGTGAAGTCAAAGTAGTAATTTTCTTATTCTGTAACTAGCTCTACTGGGTTAACTCAGATTAGGAAAAATTATCACCTTGTTTTTAAAGAACTCTGATCTCACAGGGGCCATTGTTATGATGGTTTCAGGAGCTCTGGCCTCTGAGATCATGGAATACAGTAGCCATGCGGTGGAAGCAATGGATTAGACGAGAAAAACGAGCCCTCTCTCCTCTCCCTCCTCAGTAATATTCCCAAAGATCTCGGAGCCCTTGCCAAAAATGTGAGTGGGGCTTCACGTGGGTTTTCAAATCAGGTTCAGTGTTTGCTTAAGTTCGATGGCAATTTTATCAGTTTGACTTCATACACCCATTGGAGCTCAGCTTGATTTTAGGTTTCTGAAGTTGACTCGGTAATTTCTAATGGATGTCAAATATTACAAAGGTTCAGATGTGGAGCCAAACATATTTGGGCTGCAAGTTTTTGGAAAGCTGGAACGGGCTCTCTTGAGAGATTTCCAGTAGGGATGGGCTAGTGCTTTTTTGCCAAGTTTAGAACCCATTCCAAATCTAAGGGGGTTAGAACTCAGGCTTGGCTGGAGTCTTCTGGAAGTTGAGGGGAGTTGTTCTGTTTTATTTTCCTCTAATTTAGCAAAAGTCTTCTTAGCTTTCAGAATTATGTCCCAAGGGAACTGTGTATAGATCTTCAGGGGCCCTGAGAAAACCTCCTTTAAGTGACTTCATGTGATGTTTAATGCCTTCGTGTTTCTGATCCTACACAGACAAATCCATCTGCAGTTACTACTTTCCATTGTCTTTGTGTGATTGACAGAGTTCTTTTCATGGGAGAAAGCTCACCTCTATACATGCCTTAGGAAATCATTTCTTCTCTCCCCACTCTTGAAGCTAGAGGTTAATCACTCCTCCGGGGCAAATGGTGTGTGCCCAAAGTTAATACACCCAAGGAAGCAAAAGTTGTTCCTTCGCTCCAGGTGAATTATACAAATATAAGTTTGTCTAGGTCCCACTCTCCTTCTGTTTATGGAGAAGATGTCATAGCCAGGACTGAGCCTCATA
Source organism: Hipposideros armiger (assembly GCF_001890085.2). NCBI lineage: Eukaryota > Metazoa > Chordata > Mammalia > Chiroptera > Hipposideridae > Hipposideros > Hipposideros armiger. Next base: position 2,301,513 of record NW_017731500.1, on the reverse strand, counting down.
ACAGAATGAGGGGTAGGAAACCAAGAGTGGCCCATATGGACTGGACAGGTCCTGTGCAGAAAAGAGAGGGGACCTGGAATGGGGGGGGGCCCAGATTCAAGCCCCAGTTCTGCCCCTCACTCACTGTGATCCATCATTGGCAAGTTATTTAACTGCAGATCTTGCCTGTAAAACAGGAAACACAATACCTGCTTTATTTACTTTGAGGGAAGATAATATATATACTTGTATGAAAGTACTACATCAAGTAAACACACAAATAGACAAAATTCTAGGGACTATAAAAAGTGCTTATCCTAAGTTTTGCAATGTGCATCCATTTTAGAGGATATGAAATAGGATCTGCCTAGATAATCCAGTGTCGTTATAGTCCTTTCACAGGATGCAAGTTTTAGGGGAGAAAATAGCTGACGACTGCAGAAAGCTTAACAAAATATCTCCTTCCCAAGTCCAGCTCTCTGAGCTTCCCCCACTAAAAAGATCTCCTTTAAAACAAAGAGTCTAGAAAATACCAATGATGGCTGTCCCAGACTGGCAATGAGCGAGGCCTCTCTCTTCTTGTTCAGGACCAATTAATATTCATGTGGTCCCGACACGGAAGAGATTTCGCCCCAGCCTTTCATAAAACTGAAGCAATCCATCATCCAAAAGGGCAAAGAGGCAAAATTTCGGAGCCCTTTCCCTCAAACTCCATCGGAGAATGGAAGCTCACGTTACTCCCCTCCCCAGTCCTTTCCTGCTTTATGAAGTGAGACCATTGTGGATAACTGTGGTCTCGTAATGCATTTTTGGCTGGCCAAGGCAATACCATGGCTTCAGAAATTCTCTGTAGTAGAAGTTGGCCAGGGTTCTATTGTTTGCATCTGGGACGTGGCCAGCAGCGTTCGGACATCTGCCCATTGTGTTAGCTCCTTGGGCGCCAGTGGGCTAAAGCTCTTTATTCCACTGGGAATTATGCCTCGATTCCTTGAAAAAGGGAGTGACTCACCAACCACCCTCTATCACATCTGACATTTGGAAGATGAAAATCCCTTTAGAGTTCCAAGTTTAATCGTGAGTGAGTTTCTTATTCTGACCAAGCTGATCCATAAAGATACTGCCTGACCAACCTCACGCTTGGTCATCTCACTAGAGTGGCTGTTTAGTGGGAAATTTAGGAATCCCATTTCTACACACGCCTAAGACGGTGCCAGCGCTAATGGTCAGCCCCCTCTGCCTGCACGACCAGAAGATAAAAAGAGAACACAGTTGCTACAGGAGGCGGCGGGGTAACGCTGGCATGGTCAAAAAGTTGGCCAAAGTCTCAGCCCTCTCAATAGTTTTGCTCTTTGACTGATCCTTTCTTTTAATCCTCTTGCAACTGATGTCTAGCCCTTCTCAGAATCTCAATAAACATTTCTGTTCTAGTTCTCCACTTCTATCATTATTAACTAATTATGGTACCCTGGAAACGTTAGTCAACCTAAGGTTCAATTTCTTGACCTCAAAACTGAGAAACATATTAGCATTTATCTTACAGGACGGTGAAGACTAAAGTGCTTACTTAGCACAAGAGCATGGCACCTAGTAAGTACTCAGTAAATGTTAGAGATAAAAATTATGATGATGCTCATTGGTGTTTAGAAACATCTTAGCACAGTACTCAGCATGTAATAATCACTTGGTTGCTGATAAGAGTTATTTAAGTTGTTACATTATTACTTGTTCTAAGGAAAGGATGAGCAGAATCTAGCCGGCTTCTTTGTTAAAGTCTATTTGCAATCGATTCCCCAGTACGGTCAACATATGGCGTCAGCCAGACCTGAGACTGGGGCTCCATCTTGAAATACCATCATCTCCACTGGTCCATGCATGACCTTTCTCCCCGCAGTACCCACTGACCAACTTTTTAGTTCTTTAAGGGATTCCAACCCGGCCTTCACGGCTAACAATAGCCAATAACTTCCAGGAAAACAAAGAGCAGGATATTGGGGTCTTTTGGCCTCTGCATCAAAGAACAGCTGGATCCAATTCAGAGCCTTAACTGAAGAAAGAAAGAAAAATGGACACCCTTCCACTGGTCATGTGTCAGCCATTACAGGCTGTCTCTACCACCTGCAGGAACCGATTCCAGGGAAGCAGTTTTATTAAGGCAACTCTTCCAGCAGAGTACAAGCAGTGGCCCAGTGAGAAACCAATCGTATCAGGAGCTGGTTGACGAGACGCTCCTGGGATGTTGTGGCCTGTCGCAAGGTGTGGCCTGTGGAGTCAGAGAGTTCTAGGTTCAAAGCTTGCCTCTGCCCCTTCCTCCGAGCAGCTTCTCCTTCCTGAGCTTATGGCTCCTTATTTTACACAAAGGAGGGGTTATAATAATTACATAGTGCTTACTTGGGAGGGATGCTCTGAGATTTGAAGGAGGTCATGTTCGCTAGGGCTCACCACACAGCCTGCAGCACTTAGTAAGTGCACGCTGTACATATCAATACATGTTACTTTCCTTCCTGCTCCTCAGAGCTTCCCTGAGTGTACACAGCGGACATGATGAGGCCAAATACACGATAGGTGTTCAGTCAATGGTACTTTCCCAATAGGCAGTGAGCAATCCTGAGCCCGGACCTGAGCCCTGACCTCCCTGGGAGTGGTACTCTTGTGCTGAGTGCCAATGGGTGGCTGGAAATCAGTAAGGCGGCATCAGATCTGAGCTTCTGGAAGCCCAGGGTTTCTCCATTTCAGCCTGCAAAGTACTGCCATGGCCTGTTTATTACCTCAGATCCTTCCTCTTCCACAGTGGAGGGCCTCGCTTGCCTGCCCTGGAGCAATCCTGGAGGAGCCCTTCTCCACCCCTCTAGGGAGTCTGCAATACAGCCCAGATGCTCTCCAAGATTAGAAAGGCTTTTTAAGTCTACTCAAGAAAGACAGCCCCGTCCTTTGTCTCAGGCCATTATTTCTTCTCTTACTGATTCTGGAAGATGCGATTTCCCGTTCTTCATTTATAATATTTTGCTAAGGGTATTTGTAGATCGTCAGCCTATATGTCAAGTCCCCTGCTTGATTACACCACATAAATTCGGTTCTACTTATAAGCTGAAGTGATTACTATTATAATAGGAATTAAATACATTTCTAGTCGTGGAGTCTTGGAGGCAGACAAAGCTCTTTTTTTTTTTTAACTCAGTATCTCTTTGGATGAAGCATTATCCCCAATCTATAAATGAGAATTTTAGTGCTGCAGGAACTGCCTCATTTGGGAGGCAAGAAAGATAAAGAACTTGTCTCCAGTGATACTTTCCAGCTTCTGGCAGGAACAGGAGTTGCAAACAGGTGGACAAGTTCTCAGGTCAGGGGTCTCTTCACTATCCCATGATCCCTGATCTGGTAGGGTCACCCCAGGTTTAACCACCTCCACATCTGGGTAAGATCCTTAGCACATGGGCCCCTGCACAGAGCTCCCACCTTCTCTGCACCCTGCTCAGTTCACCGACCATGGAGCACTTCCCACTCCCCAATATGTCCAGGGAATTTTTTCCCATTCCCGGAAATGACCTGCCTCACCTGCTACCTAGAAAGTCGACTCATCTTCTAATGTCTAACTCAAAGTACACTGTTTCTTCTAGAACTCTCTGAAACTCCCTCAGAAAAATCCATCATGCCTTCACCTGTGTTCTAACAGAATTTTGTATGTGTCTCATGTATAGAACACAGTACATTGAATTGGAGCTATTTGTTTAGCTTTGTCCCCCAACTAGACTATGAATTGTTCCAGGTTAGAAATGATACTTTATTCATCCTTTTATCTGATAGATCATCAAAGAATTTCTGACACATAGTAATCATTAGTAACTCATTTTTTGGATTTGTTTTTCAACTTTCATGTTAGTTGCATGAGATAATAATGCACTTACATAGAGTATAACTATTTGATTCTGTTCAACATCTAAATATGTCTGAACTTCTATGGATACCTTGGATTTCTAGAAACTAGAAGTGCTACTACTAATAATAATAATTGGAAAACTTTGCCTGACTGGTTGGGTAACTTTGGCAGAGACTGACGAAAAGTTCATACAATCAGAGCATAGACTATCCAGGGAGCTCCACTTTATTCTTTAAGGGAGCTTAGTTACTCTTAAAAATGCCAGAATTTTTCACCTTAGACACAAAAAAATGCCCAAAAAAAGCCACTTACGATATATATTCCAATGTTTTGATATCAAGAAAATTAAATTGTAGCAAAATAAAAACTTACTGTTTTGCAAAGTAAAATAACTCTAGTACACAAATTGACTTAAAATTGAGTCTTTTACCGCAAAATGGTGATTAAGTCTCCAACTATAATTAAAGTGCCTCAGTAGCTCTTATAGTAGAATTCTTTAAAAAGTAATCTGAACTCTAAACTATGTTCCCATTCTAGGGAGATATTATGGAATTTCTCAACTCTGTCATTCATTCTTTAATATTTTCTACTTCATTCAGTTCTATGACAGAAATAAATGGGTAGTCACACACCTGACAGTGGTTTAGAAGCCATGAAACACTAATAATGTTGAATGACCAAAACTGCCCTCTAAATATTGCCTCACTGGTACATTCTTACTTGTGGGACATTGGGGGGAGTCAGCCCACCCGTCACTCATGATCCTCCCATGCTCCCCTTGGGCTAAAAGGGCTATGACTTCAGTTGTATTTATTTTCCAAATTAGCTTGCTGTGGGATGATATCTGATTATTTTGAGCCATGTTTGGTTATTCCTGGCACCAGACAATCGTAGTTTCTACCAATCAGGTTATGACATGCTACAATGGGAAGACATGATATATTGCAAAATTGGAAAACCCAAAAAGAAAGTCCTAACACACGGCATACATGTAACTCAGAGTGATAAAGAAAGGAAAAGAGCCTTCAAGGTGTATTTTGTTTTAAAATCAGAGCATGAATACCATTCAACACAAACTAGAAAGAGATAAGGCAGGCTACAACCTCTATACGTTGAAGCTACAATCTCTATATGTTAAACCTCGAGTTAGAAGCTACAAAGGTGAAAGTTATTTGACATAAATGCCTCCATCCAGATTTCTTCAAGTTCTGTGCAAACTTATCTTACCTTAGAGCAGCCATTCTCAACCTGTGGGTCGCGACCCCTTTGGGGGTCGAACGACCCTTTCACAGGGACCGCAGGGTATTTGGAAGTGGGCGTATCTGCATGTGGGCCTGGAGATGGATAGAGGAGCGGTGTCTCGGTTCCTAAGACCATCGAAAATATGTATTTTCCGATGGTCTTAGGCGACCCCTGTGAAAGGTTGAGAACCACTGCCTTAGAGTCTGAGGAGAAGGAGCAATATCAGGTCATGTGTAGAATTGTTCCACAGATCACAAAAATTATTCTCTCGGCTGAAAAAAGAAATAAAATCAAATTGATGTGTTGCTGTTAGATGCTGTGTTTGCTCAACTTCTAAGAAGAATTTTAAATAGCTTGATCCTGATCACCAACTCATGGCCAGAAAGACTGTGCATTCAAACACATCCAGTCTAATTTTTAGGGTTGTTTTTTGGGTTTTTTTCCCTTTTTCTTCAACATCTTTCCTAACCTTACCAAAAAGCAATATTTTGTTTTGCTTTTTAGTTTTTGTACTCTCCTCAGGTTCCTTCTTATTTGGCATAATTACAAGTCACATAAATAATGACCTGTGTTGGCTACTGGGCCCAATGGAGAGTTGAAAGGACAAATCAAAGGAAACATTTTAAGATGACTCTTGGAAACTGCCAAGGAGACCAGCACAGCTGAACCTCATGGTTGAGCATCTGACTGGCGGGAGGAAGGATCTTAGCTCTTCACTTCTTTATGCCCAGCATCCTCATCTATGAGAATTATGAAAATCAGTAGTATTTCTGTTTAGGGAAGCTAGCTCATTGCCTGACAGTCAGTATAGACACACATTATTTTGTACTTTGCTGTTAAGTACTTCTTTATAAATATATATTACTATTTTGTATGTATATACTTTTATGTACTTATACATATATTTGCTGTTGTACACAATGGCTATTTTTGAGCTCCACCGATGCCTTAAGCAATAAGATAGAGCAAATTAGGAACTGAGGAGAAAACAACATACAAGTGAGGTTCTTTTTTCCTGTAAGTTATAAATGATGGGGCAGATATGCAATTCCACAAAAATTTCCAAAATGTTGACAAGGCAGACCAGTGTCCCCTGGACAGTCCTGGTTTATGTGAGTTGTTGCAGTGTACCTATTCATCCACCTCTCTTTCAGAAGGGTGTCCTGACTTGCTCAATTAAATGCTCACACACTAATGGTCCCATGTGGTGGGATGAACATACTCAAGGGCACCAGACCATGCAGGAAGGCAGGAAGGAGATGCTTGCCAGGGTTAGGGAGATCTCGGCTGACGAGTGAGAGCAGCGGCGCAAAAAACAAGGCAGAAGCATGGTAAGAAGCAGATTCCAAAGGCACAGGACAGTGACTGCAAACATAAAAACCCCGAGGGGTACGAAGAAACAGGGAAATTAAAAGACACAGCAGGACTATACAGTGCAAAGGAGAAAGTTGCAAAGGATGACCACCAGGTTGATCAGTAGTGCCCGGATCATGAGGGTCCATACAGTTTGGATTAATCCATTTTAAAGGCAATAAAAAGCCAAGGAAGGTGTTCTATTTACTTGAGGAAACACAATGGCAGAGCATGGGGAGCGATGGACCTAGAGAATAAAGGGCCTGCTTTACTAGGAAGCCCATGGGGAGCTGTTGATTTTTACAGCAAACTAGTATCCCTTTGCTCATGGCGTCCTCCTTCCAGATCATAGATGAGATCTGGCCGAGAACCCCAAAGCACGCAGCATCCATTTCACCACTGAGTTTACATTTCAGCAGGACAATTCCAGAATGAATCATTGCGTGCACAGGTTGTTGGTTATGCCCGGCTTAAATCCCATTTTCAAAGCTCTTTTTGACTTTGTGTTCAAGGCTGAGTTTGCAGAGATTTATGTGGAGATTTCTTATTCTCCTTGAAAAATATAAAATCTTTCACCAGAGTATTTTTCTCACTCAGTGAGGCAATGCTGGGCCTCCCTGTTGTTACTCCCCACAAGGCCTTTTCTACCTCCACACTCAAATCTCTATCATTTCTAGTTAGGAAAGGAAAGGAGTAGTTGAGAACAGAAAAATTAGCCCCTGATGTGCTCTAAAAGATGGAATGGAAACTGAATGGAGCCCTTTGAAATCAGTAGAATGTGAGAGAGAAACCAGTAGTAATTCAATGACACAAAACTGTGTGCTGTGAAACAGGGAGTTGATTTTGGGAGGATTCTATTTCTCAAAATCCCTACTCCTAAGACCCACCTGATATGGAGTAGAGTCTAAGGAATGGGTAGTGGGCCTGTGGGCATGACAGGAACTCAATGTAGGGAAAGAAACCTTCTTAAGGAAAGATTTGGGTCAGCGATGTGTTGTGTATCCAAGGTAAAAAAAAAAATGGCTCCTAGTTTACCAAGAGGGGATTTCATGAGGAAAGGAATATGGGAGATGAGCAAATGGTGGTAGACTCCAGGGCTAGAGAGCTATACTGTCTGGGCTCAAGTCAGGCTCTTCCAGGTACACAGTGCGGCCTTAGAGAAGTGTCCTCAATTCAGGCTCCTCATCTGTAAAATGGGGATAATAATAGTACCTACCTCATCGGGTCGTTATTAGGGTTCAATGTGTTAACACTTATGAAATACTTAGAGAAATCTGTGACACAAGTGTAAGTGCTCGTTAACAACAACAACAAAAATCGACCAATGATTGTTCCTCAGGGATGATGGGTGCTACTCTAAATTCTTCGTAAATTCAAAGTTTGTTTCTGTGAAATGATTTAGTTTCCTGTTATGGTCCTTCCACCTACTTCAAATCTCCCCAAAAACCGAGAAGAATTTGTAACTCTTAGAGCAAAACTAATTCAAAATTTGTAACCAAAACAAGTCACAATATTCTTTCCAAATCTTCAGTGCTATACGGCACACATACACCAAGTGCCTCAGTGACGAGGACATTTGCCCAGGTGCAGATGCAAAGTCCAAGACATTACGGGGAGCTGAGCAGGGTCAGAGTTTATCTTTCTATCTCTTTGTCTCAGTTTAGAGACAAAGAAAGGTCCCAGCTTCCAGACAGCCATGAAAACAAAATAAACAGGCATGTAAATGAGATGTGTTTTGGATGTGGGTTTGTATATATTGGCAGGAAGAGCAGTGAAACTTATGACTCTACTTTCTTATTCTTTTCTCTCTCTTCTGTCCCTCTCACTGCCAAAGTAGTTATTTTTAAAAGCATGGGTTTGTGTTTTTGATCACAATGTCATGGCAAAAAGGGAGATGACCTTTACATTTCGTTAGTAGCTGCTATACAATCAGCAAGCTCCGCATGGCAGCATTTCATGTTTGCTCACCGATAATTTGGGTATTCTAGTTTTTTTGTGGATACAAAAAACTCTCAAGCAGCACTTACCAAACCTGAACATGTTGAGATAATAATTTATTCATTAATTCATTAAAAGAATATATATTCTCCTACCAAGGTCAACCAAAGCATCTTGAAAGGCCCAGTCTGGTATGGAATGATCTGTAGAGATAAGTGAGGATGCTGAACTTTATTAACACGTGTAGGTGTTAATCCAACTTTGCGCACCAGGACTGAGAGAGGGTGGAACAGCTGAAGTGTTTCTATGTAATACCTACAGGATAAAGACACAACCTATAGAAGCAGCTACACAAGGTGCAATCCCATGTAACGAGAACACCTGAGCTTTTAACTCTATGGGTCCCCATCAACCAGAGGAAATTGGAATCCCATGACTTATGGTGTCTTAATGCTTCAGCATTTCAATTTTGATTTTTGGTCATTCTGGGGGCAGTTATCAAGTTCTGGGCTAACTTTCCTAGAGGAAAGAATGATAATTTCCGGCAAACAACAACAATAACAAATGCTGACTGTGTATTTTTTTATGCACTAATGTTTTTGCTGGGGAAAGGGAAAAAGGAAAAACTAAATTACTCCTGTGGCCTAATATTTCTGTTCAGCCTTTATTTGAGAGACCAGAGAAAGCAATGTCTATATTATTCCAAAATTTTGACAGAAAACTGAAAAATTTAGTAAATATTCCAAATATTTTTCTTTCTACAAAATTAAACAACTTGGAAAAATCTCACCAGGCCCTAACTGAATTTCTCTGTTTTCTTTGGATAGTGATGAATGGCCTAAAACTGTCCATTAAAATAAATTCATATTCAATATATACCAGGGAAAAAGATTTATCTCGTCTTGATTGCTAACTTTTTGTTGTAAAACAAACTCAACTTTTCAATTCCCCAACATCTGATCCACTAATGGTAACCTGCAGTGAGAATTGTATCTAACAAAATTGGTATCAAATTAGACTTGATTCACCCAAAGAACCAAATAATATCTCTTGAGGAGAGGTTGAGGCGATGAGGTTCCCTCATATTCCTATAGAAAGAGTAAAATTTAAATTGTGAAAATGAGTAATGTTTAAAATTTGTGTTTCTTTATTCACATCAACAGAAAGATCAAGTAACCGTTTGAGACCTGTGTTAAAATAACTAATACTAGCTTCTGAAATAAACAACCTTTGAATATTAGTGGCTTAGCCCAACAAAGATTTATTTCTCACACATGTAATGTCCACTGTAGGTGGCTCTGGATACCCCTCCTCCCAATGGCTCATGGATGGGGATGCCTTCTGTCCTATGGCCCTGCTATCCTGGAGCCCTTTGCTTCAAGCTCCACAGATGGTGGCAATAGAGAGAGATAAAGAATGGGAGATCATCTAGAACAGTCTCTCAGAAGGTAATAGACATTTGAATTGGTTTAAATGATACCTGACTTGCTAGGGGTCATGCCCTCTGAGCCTTGCTGGCTTTAGTATTTTATCTACAAACAACCTGTTACACAATTGCTGGATCTTTATAAATCACACACGCTCCTCTCAAAGGGTAAAGAATTAGACAAGCAGACAGGCCAAAACACAACTGCCAAAGCCTGATTTATTGGTGAAGTTAGTATAAATCATCTGTAGAAAAAGCAACAATCACATTTCTAACAAATGACAAAGCACTTTCTTTTAATGCCTTCTCTCCTCTCTTCAAGGACCTAAGATAAATGAATATGCATGACTTTTGAATAACCCTTCTAATACAATTAAGTCATGGGGGTTTGTTAAAAACAAGACAACAATATGGATTCGCTACATCACCAAACGTTAACTTAATTACAGTTTTGACTCTTCTTCATATGAAATCTTAAACCGGAAATGGAATCTTAAACCAGTCAATCAGGAATTGCCTAATCAGCGGGTTAGGTAATCGGCCTCATAGACCCCTGCCATCCCCTAAAGGTAACTTTGCAATAGCCAATCTGCTTTTTTTTTTCTTTTTTTTTTTTTTTGCCTAATACAACTTCTTTATTCCTGCTCCTTCGGGCTATAAAAGTCTTTCATTTATACAGCTTCTTTCTATCTGCTAGATTGGATGCTACCCAGTTTGAATCAATTTGCTTCAATAAACTTAAAATTTTTGTATATGCCTCAGTTTATCTTTAAATACTTCTGGTGTCAGAAGAGAGAACCAGAGGAGACCCCCAACAACGCCCAGGACCAACAAACAACAAGGTGTGGGTACCTGTTGAGCCCCTTGAGCTGGCTGGTTTCTTGCTGCTTCCAGAAATGGTGGCTAAGTAGCTCTGGAATCCCAGCTCCGCAGTTTCTGCATTATGAGCTTTGAGACTAAGCATGTCTTCTCCCTGACCACCACCGGGACTGGAAACTAGTGGAAGTGCAACTGAGTCTGACAAAAAAACACCTGTGGGCCAACGTCAAACACGGCTGACGTCAGACGCGGATCACCTGAGGCCTGAGTCTGAGTCCGACCGCGCCCTGTTAAGCTGTCCTGGGTCCAGGGTGAGGCCTCAGGTTAATAAAATTTTGTTTTAAGGCAGAACAAGTAAGTGAACTGTACCAAAGTTAATCTTCAATTACAGTGGCCACAGTGGAGAACTTTCAGCCATCTCAGATAAGCTTACCTGTTTCTAAGGTTCCCGAGAGAAAAAGGGGTCTCAGCCAAGCACTCACTACAAAGAGTGAAGGGGAAAATTATTTTTTCTGCTCTGCAGTTTCTGGTGACCAGGAGGAAACCTGTTAGGACACTCCATTTGCTCCAGATCCTGGAAAAACTGAAAGCAGCTGGCAAAGGATGAGTTACCAAAGTCATCTCTTTGAGATCTCCAGCAATAAAGTTAATATTTCATGCTGCCCCTTTCTTTCCAAATTCAGATTGGCAGGGGAAAAATAAAAATTGGTAAGAATGAGAGCTTTGAATTGTGTCTTGTGAATGTGTTTTCAGGCACCCATTATTGGTTGTTGATACTTTCCCTTGCTAGAACAGCTATTGCCTCCTTGTCTTGTTTTGCGTCCTGAGAACAGAGTATCAGGTCAAAGGCTCCAAAACTACAGTTGGACAGAAATATGGGGGTTCTTTTTATTTACCTAGAATATTTTTAGAATAAATCTAAGTAGTTTAAAGTACACCAATAGTTTATATTTTCTATATTTTCACATCTGAGAAAATCGGTCGCTTTTGCTCATGAGTAAATATTCTATGGAATATTTGAACCTTACCATTACAAACTTGGTAGGAATCCCAAAAATATCTTAAGTGTTAAATATTACTAAGAAGGGGCTTTTTGTACCTAAATTTTCTGCTTCAGTATGTGGATAATTTTTTTTTTAATTCTTGACATGCAAATGTTTTGTCAGTGTGCATGTATGGGTGAGCCCCACTCTTTTTAGTGTGTTTTTCAAATTAATCTTGCCTGGAAATTTAAGGGCCTCATTATTTATAGATTTGGACCTCTTTTTTAAAGCAGGAATTGTTCCTTTTATATGTTCAATAATCCAATAACCACTTCTATACCCATTATTTAGTTCCTTTGCCTAGATGTAAAAGCATTGGTGCTATTACTTTTTATCTGAAAATATACTGGAAATAAATATTCTTATGCTTTTCAACGTCAGTTTAAAAGTCCTAAGAGCTATTTTGCTGGCCATACTACTAAGCCCTGCTTTTAAAGCATCATCTTGAAATTGGTCACCCCATTCCTTCTAGTTCTTACCCAGTCTCAAGCACTCCTCTGGGAAACAGAAAGAGGCCTCTTAATCATCTGTATTTTATTAAGTGTCTAATAGACTATAGGAGAAAGCCAATTCTCTGTTTTCCTAACATTTCAGCCGAGTACCAGAATTTGGGGCCAAACAAATTACAGCAAACCATTTTCTAATAGGAAAAAAGAATGCCTCGGGAGTTCTATAATGTCCTAAACAAAGCAAACAAACCTTGGGTGTTTAGAGTTCCTATTTAAAAGACTCTCCCCACCATAAACCAAGTGCAAGTCAATTTATCTCCAAAAAGTCGAAAGGGTGACTCAGTGTGGCTGTAATTTGAACTTGACCACTCTAGGGAGTCTCCCCATTTCTAACCTGAGACTTAGACCACGAAGTTATCTCCCCCAGTGGATTTAGTTGACTCTTTTATTTCCTTGGTTAAAAATGTCTGAGTCACTGCAAACCAAACACTGCAAGAAGCTTTACCTTTAAAAGAGCATTAAAATGGCATTGATTGATTTGGTGGGATGTTGGAAACTGGCTCTTGGAAAATTTTGAAGGACTTTACTTGATTCTGGGACCATCAGTGGGGGAGATTACAAAGGCAATATCATCTTCAACCTCTCAGCTTGGAAACCCTCACACTGCTCCACATCTCACCCTAAATGGGCCTTTCTGGCCGCTCCTGAAAGTGTGCACATGTTAAAATACCTGAAAAGACTAAACGACCAAGACTTTGCTTACAACATAGCTAATCAGAGGAGAGCACAGTGACACTCGTCCTTTGTGTATTGGGGATAGCATCCATTCTTTTATTTATTTACTTATTCCTCAAACATTTATTGCCTACTTACTATTCCAAATGCTCAGGATACAAAAATGAAGAAGACCTAGGCCTTTGAAAACAATCAAAACATCCTCCAGTCATAATAGCAACGGGGAGGATAATGACATTAAGCAGGAAAATAAGACAGATATTATCCACATTTTTAAATGACAAAACTGAGGCACAGTCAGGTAAAGGAATAGACACAAGCACACAAACTTTGTAATTAGTAGGACCAAAATTCTAAGGCGTAAGTTGGGCTTCAGCAAACACAGGATTAGCCTCTATGCTCTACTGTCCCAATAGAAGACAGAACAAACAAGTTACAAAAGGAACTCGGTGGAACCACATTTGCCCTTTGATTTGGCCACAGGCTCGACCACAGCCATGATCCAAATGCACGGTCCTGCAGACTGAGAGTTTCGCTTTTTCATTCTCCCTTTCTGTTACGTTCCAAGGTCTCGGGGGGTGTTTGACACACACTGATACACATTTTTTTTCTTGCCCCTCAGATTCTGACATTCTGTCTTCACTGCCTAGATGAATGATGGGAAATGCAGAGGCAGCACCCTAAGGGTGTACTCTGGTGACGAAAATGACCCTGTAGTCATAGCTTTAGAAGGTTTACTCATCCCGCACACAGGAAACCAAATTCTAGCCCAAGAAAGGCATGCTATTGAGCGTGAATAGGGTGCCACTCTGACTCCCCAGGAACGTACAGCCTGAAGAGAAATAGGTGCCTTCATACCAGTCGGGTAGTACAAGGTCAGTGTCAAAGTTGGGTGGCCATACGTTCTGGATTGCCAGGGAGAGCACCAGGTCATATCTGCTGTTGTAATGTAATTACTAATCGTGCCAACTTGCTCAGAAATATCCCTGTTTGGATGGTAAATTATATGGTCGTTCTAGCATTAAGAAAGGTGGATTTAAAGTATTATGGGAAGACAGTGAGAGAGCAACAAAATTTCCATGGAAGGAGGGTCCAATGTTCTAAATGAGTTTGTTTTGTGGTTTATTAAAAAAAAAATCACTGTTTTGCATTTAACCTGCTAATTAAATCATCATGTGTTCATGTACTGGCAGACAGAGCAATATCCAAAAAAAGAAAGTAACAGAAAATGTGCCTAATGCACAAACTGTGTTCTTCTCATTCAATTGAACAATCCCAAAAGGAATTTTTGAGCACCTACTACATGCCAGGTACCACACTAATGGAGCATGGATGAGTAGGATATTGTTGTTCAAGCAGACTGTAAACACTCTACATGCAGGGAGCAAAACACACAAAAATGTAACAAAGTGAGTACAACGTCAAGTATATATGGAGGGTTAAGGGAGAAGAGGTACTTAAGCCAAGCTGGGGAGTCAGAGAAACCTGGAGGAAACAATTGGGCTAAATCTTGAAGGATCAATAACAATGAAGAAAAATGAATAAACAGGTTAGTTTAAAAATACTTTATTTAAAATTTTAATTAATTAAAAGGTCAAAACTGGAATGAAATTCAAGGCAGAGAGAACAGTCACCCAACCACCATGAGACACATAATTTTCTCCCCTCTGGAGGGAGGTGTGCCCTCGGCAAACAGTGGGATCACGCGTGTCTAGCTAGCATGGTAATAAATTGAGCTGGACAATAAACATTTAGGCCTAAATTGAGCTAAGCCCCAGGCATGCCCAGATGACTAGAGTTTGAAGCCAACTCATAAGGAAACCGTGTTATAATGGGAGTCACTCACTAGTTACATAGAATCTATTAGAGTACTTAAACTATCTTCCCCTAATTTGGGATGATGCCTCTCTTTAGTCTCATGCTGTAGTTTCAATTTCATTAACTCAAATAGTATGTGAAAATATGCCTGATGTCTTGTCCCCATTGGTCAGCCTGACAACCAACAGAAAATTCATCAGGTCCTCTACTGGGTGTTGTAAATTCATCTGACAGATATCTTTCCATGCTGCCTTTCATCTTCTTTTAAGTATATTAAGTAACACATTGCTGATACGTGACTGAATTAACTATGTACTCTACCTTCCTAATCTCCCAACATTTAGTATCATTAGAGTGTCTTGGTTTTGGAATCAGTCATTCTTAATGAGACTGTGTTGATCACAGCCTTATTTCAAGGGGTTCACAAACCTCCTAGTGGACAGGGAGGGGAGCAAAACTTCTGTTTGTCTTCTGGCTCCAGCTTCACGTCATTTCAGCATTTCCCCCACTGCTTTGCATAAAGCCCAATGTTCTTTTGGAAAAAGCACATCGTCTGTTGCATTTCAGAAAGGAGAGGAGAGTGGTGTGGTGGTAGGAAAACAGGGACTCTGCTCCACTGACCTCTGCTTCCATTAGAAATAGCTTCCTCTTTATCTGCTTCGTAGCACTGGGGTCCTGCATACCATTTCGCTTCTTAGAATTCCGCTGGCCATATTTTCTTCCATGTCAGGATGCTTCTGACAATGGAGTGACCCTATTTCGACTTTTCCTGGTAGTGAAACCACGTTAGGATGGCATTTTAAGTATGTTAAATTCTCTTTAGGTTGGTGTGTTTGTGTCTTGAGTCTCTCTCTGATGGACTTGACTATTTTACTCCAATATGTTTTATATCCAGTCTGTGGCGTTTGATGGTTGCAGAGAAACACCCTGCTGCATAAACAGGAAGTAATTTAAGGAAGAAAATGGTAAGGTAAACTGGAGTAGCAGCCGAAGCTCTGGGCTGAGAACCAGCTTTTTGCCTCAGCCTCAGAATAACTGAGCAAGATTATGAAATGAAGAGTTTGGACTGCTCCCCTAATTTCCACTCCATCCCTAAAATTCTGTGACCTCGGGTTGGGCTGTAAACATCACTCCCTTTTTGACTGGATAATCAGGAAGCCATCAGCCTCCTAGCGTTTCACATTCAGGGAAGAATAAAAACATGCTCCATGAATTCTCTTCCCCTCCCTGCTTCTGTGCATGCGTAGAGTGGGGAGAAGAATGCAGGCACTCAGCGCTCTGGAAACTCTAAAGAGTAGGGGCACACAGAACAAGGCATAGAGAGAAGCTGGTGCCTCCAGGTCACCCACTGGATGCCCAGTCCACACCCAGCAGCATGCTTTCTCACATTTTATCCCCTTCAGCCCTCACAGCAATCTCCCAAGGTAGATGTGATTATATCCAATTCAGAAAGGAGGAACTTGTGGACCTGAGACAATAGTGAGCTCGCCCAAGGCTGCACTGCTCCTAAGAGACCAAGCCCTTCGTAGAAGAGAGGGGGCTGTGTGATTCCAGAGCATCTGGCATGATATGCTCTGCTCATAACTTAACGTGAACAGGTGGGGAAGTCTCTGTCATTAGAAATCTGGATAGAAATTCTAGACCGTTGATGTCTGGGAAAACTTTTACAGTGTTAAATCTCAGAAAAAAAACTTTTGACTTGGGTTATAAAAATTCTTGGTGTGAGGAATAAATTTTTTTACTCAAACTACAGGAAAGTCAAGCTTAATTTGTTAAGGATTAGTAACTGAGGTATCTGGTTGTATTAAGGACGTCTTAAAGTCTTGGTCTAATCACATATCATTTAAAAATATGTAGTGATCCATTGCACTGAAAATTATTTTATACTGGGGTGTTTATTAAATGTTTTGTTACTTTATTTAAAAATAAGCCCTCATAGGGGAATGTCCCAGGATTTCTCTTCTTTGACCATAACCATGGGGAGTCTTACAGACCCAATGAGAAGATAGGACCACATGATGGATAGAGGCATATCCTATAGTGGCCCATTCTATAATACCCTATAGTGGACCGATCCTGGACTCAGTAGGAAACAAATGGCCCCTTGACAGTGGCCTTGCAAATCGATCCCCCTAGAATACTTGTAAGTGGCAAAAGCACATCATGATCTCTGATCTGCTGAGCACTTCAACTGATCATTAAAATTAGGCCAAAAAATCATTTCCGGGAACACTATGTCCTATTCCTAGGCATTAAAGGTTCTCTGAGATTTTTCTGGAGAATGAGGATAGCAGAGGGGAGGTTGAGAGGATTCAGTAGGCTGCATTTGAGATGCCACCAGGAAGAAAGGCATGCAAAGGCCCGAGTCAGACCCACAAAGCCTGGCGGACTCTTCCAGCAGCTGCTATGGAGTCCTGCAGCGCCTTTCCTCAGCCCCGGGGAGAGTGGGCAGGCAGCCCCTGGCCCCACTGACCCCTCAGCCCCCATCTCCCACAGAACTCAGATTATACAGTCCTCCAACCACAACACCTTTAAAACTCCAGAACTCAATTTGGTCTGCTACGCCTTTCAGAACACCTTTTTTTTTTTTTCTGTAATAATTAAAGAAAAACTCAACTGGAAAAAAATCAAGCCAATCCCCAGTTGCTATGATTTTAAGGATGATTAAAGGGGAAATGCCACAGGGTGAAAGGACCTGATTATTGTTGACTTCCTACCCAACCTCCTGGTGAAGAAGTTGCAAAGAAACAGATCTGGCCCTAAATCTAATCAATTACAAAAACAAAAAACAAAACAAAAAAACATCGGGATCTTTTATTTTTCTCAGTATCAAGAACACCAGAAACTATTCAAATGAAATAAAGACAGTGCTCAGAATAAAGTGGAGTTCTCTTCCAGAGTTATGACATGCATGAAAAGACCCTCACTGGGAGATTTGGGCAGGGTGTGAACCCAGGAGCCGTGCCTGAGAAATAATAGCGGACCCTGACGTTTGTTTCTTTCGGAAAAACAGGGCACCAGTGATCCAGAGATAGAGGACCCTACGATTCTTTCTTTTCCAAACAAGGCTGAACCCAAGTGCAGCTCCCTGAGGAGAGCCCTACTTCCCAGAGCTGGGCCTGCACGGGGACCCTGGCATTTCCTCCTTAGCAGAGAGTGCAGCCAGCACAACAATCAAGCTGTGATGGGGAGCTGAGCGCAGCAGTTAATTAAGGCTGCATCTTTTATCCTCCGGGGCAATTCAGCCCAGCTTGAAAGAGCTCCAGAGGCAGTCAGTGGTGGGAATGTCTCCCCGGGCAGTGGGAGAATCCAGTGTCATCAGCATGACAATAGCCCCCAGGATGCACTTGGACTGATGTAATGGCCAGAGTTAGGGAGGGGGCATGAAAGCCTTGGAGCAGGAGCCCGGGGCCTTTGCAGCTGACTGGGGCTATTTCAGTGCATGAAATTCCTTCCCTCTTTCTTTCTTCCTTTTATAAGTGATGTTTGCTAATTGGTGGAGCTCAGAAAACAATATACCATTAAGATTCCCTTTCCTTGCTCTCATCCACCCCTTGACTCCCATTTTTGAAAAATTTCTTTTTTCTTCCTTTGCTTGAAATCTTAACTTTTGTTCTGTGGTTTGCATCAAGTCTTAGTTTTCCTTTCTCTTGAACATGGAACTTATAAACAACAATTTACTGAGAGACTCGGCAGCCGGTTCTTCGGTATCAGGGTTTCCCTAACGCGCTCGCCGCCTTCGAGAATCTTGGCTGTGGTCCTAGGACAAGTCATACATTTGCCTCATACATGATACATTGATATAAAACATTTTGGAAAAGTGAGTCATGGAAAGTTAGTCTGATTTTGTACTTTTTTTCTTTCTTTTTTTTTCTTTTTTTTTTAAATCACAAGAACCTATTTAATGCTGGAGCAGTCGAATCACTTAAGTTGACAGGGTAATGTTCAAAATGTTGGCAGCGTGGGGACGTGCCAGTGGAGAGTCTGGCAATGGGTGTCCTTTGGTTTTGCCACCAAGTCAGTAAGTGACCTGGGCAGGACACTGTCCCCCTCCCCTGCCTGGGTCTCAGTTTGTTCATTTGTCCAAGAGGAGGGGGGAACTCAGTGATTTCTAGCTAGGCACTTAATGACTGATTGTCGTATTTTCTTAGTTGACACAGGACATAAACTCTGATATGCTAGAAAATTTTCAAGGTGTTAGTTCTCTAAAAGAACAAGATGTTCATATTCTGTCTAGGGTTTTTCAATTAATGCTCTTAATCATCCTGGACAGTATTTCCAAATGATGCAGAGCACAAAAGATATTGTGCATGCATTCTGACTCACGTGCGCCGTTGGCAGCTGATGAACAGAAATAAGAGCATTTAGGAGAATGTGCTTTGCTTTCCAGAGCCAAGAGTCCCGAGAATGGGGCAGTTCTGCACCCTGGCCTCCATTCCCATTCTGTCTAACTGCTCCCCTCAGCCAGCATTTGTAGGACCCCTAGAGAGATTTGAAATATCTTTAAGTGTTTCCTAAAGTCATATTACTTTTTGAAGTGGTCTAGTGGTCGGGATTGATTCTGGAAATCGCTGTCTCTCCAGCTTCTTTCTTACTGCTCTCATCAAATTACGCACTTTGATGATTATTTTAAAATAGGCCACCATCTTTCCCCCAAGATAAATTTCATTTTTACAGAGACCAGAGTCATCAGGAGATCTGGGGAGCTGGAGGTGGTTCTTCAGGGAGCCTGTGAGCCCCTTGAAATTGTATACACTCTGAATACGTGTATGTGCACATATTACTGGGGAGAGTGTTCAGGGCTTTCATTCAGCTAACAAGCTGTTAACAACCATCGTCTTAAGATAATCAATCTGAAGATTGAAGCTGGAACTTATGAGGGGGTACACAGGGTTCTTTGGAAAAGACAGCTATGCTGTGAAAAATAAAAGGCAGCAGGTAAAGAGGAAGACCAAATAGGAAATGGACTGATTCCCAGGAGCCGGGCAGGGCTGTTGAGGACAGGACACTGGACGTCACTCATTCATACAGTCCCCAGGGGTCGGAGCCGACTCAAGAGCAGGTAATACACATGGATCGTGAAGGTGGAGAGACCCTGGGGACCTAGGGTCTGGATGGTTATCTCTTTTTTTGGCTATTGATACAAAGCCTGTGATGTCTCTCAAGAAATCCCTATAAAGTTCCTGGGAATTATTTTCAGAACTGACTTCGGTTCTTCGTCTTATTATTTTCTGAGACTTAACACAAGGAAAAACAAAATAATAAACTCTCAGAAGCTATAAAATCTACAGCCGCTTCAATAGAGTGTGACCCCCGGGCTGCAAAAGCCAGGGCGCTGTCACCCAATAATTTCAGTTACAGGGTTGTCTCAGGTGAGCCACAACCTGATCCTGCCATTCCCATCTTCTCCCAAAGCAACACAATTCCAGTGGACTCCAGTCTCCCCTCAGCAAAGATACTGGTCACAGTATCCAGTTGAAAAGCCTCTTTGAACTTGGTAGGGGTCCACTTGATTATCATTATTATAAAATTTTAGAAAAGAATGCAGCCCTCTTGATATTTTTCTCAGGCCCAAGTCTGCGTTTGAGTAAAGGGATCCAAGACCAGCGTCTTTTTAAAGGTGCCAGATTTATCATCAGAATTTGTCTTGGCCAGGAAACACACGCACACATACACACCCACACGCACACTCACACTCGCACGCATCCAGACAGCCGTAGTTGTCTTCTCAAAAGGGGAAGAGCCAGTTCCTGTAGTGTAGACTGCGTGCAGCTGGGAGCACAATATGGTAAAATGAAGACTGCACCTTCCCTCCCCCACCCCATCCCCCTGGAGCAGCCAAAGAAATCTTTGTCCAGTCCAGGTGTTGGCTATGTCCTCTTTACTGACATCCTGTCTTGAATTATTCAGGCTCATTCATTATGTATCCCACATAGACACAATTAGACCGTTAACTTTCCCCTCCAGAGAGCAGCCGAGCCTCCGGGGACCCGGGGACAGTGGTCTTCCTCCTTGCCCAGAGCCGCCCGGAGAAGCGGATGGCAAGGGGAATGGGTTTTGCAAAGCGGCACGGGGCCCAGGGCCTCTCTGCTCTGAGAGTCAGAACCCCACTGCCCTGCCAAGTTATTTCACTGCAAAAGCAGCTCCTATGAAGGTTTCCACGGAGGGGGAGCTGAGGAAGTACTGAGCGATTCGAATTTAGTTTAGGGGTCTGCATAAATTCCCTGAGGCCCTTCAAAACCGCAGACGGACATTTTATTTTTATGATGAGTGTGCATTTGGTTCCATTAGGTAGGAAGCTGTGAATGAACTGCAGACCTGAACCAAAGAGCGGGGGAGAGGGGGAGGAGGGGGGCGCGATTCGGCAAAGTCTGAGCCTTGTATCTTCTTGAGACCAACAATGAGATAATAACTGTGGGCTTTTCAACTCAAAAAAGCTGTGCTTCTGTAGTACTTACTGTTTCTTCCCATGGGTCTCAGACAGTAACCAGTGGCTTATAGAGAAAGAGCCATTGCAGGTTGGTTCCGGGCATCTCTAGGTGAATCGGTGATAACAGTTACACCCACAGTAGGTTTGTGTTGGGAGGTAAGGGAGTGGGAGAGGGGCTTCGCTTTCGTGTAGCCCCTCATCCTACTTCCCTACCACTGGGAGCCTAGAACTTTATGCTGAAGAGTTCAGGTCAGCTCAACGTAACAACCAAATGAGTGATTTGCCACTCATTGTCCACACCTGCTGAGAACTGACCACAGGCAAATTGGTCATTATTCTCAGAGTCTTTGTGGTAGACAACGATAGATAGGTACCAGGAACCCCCAGGTAGAAGAGGTTTAATTATTTCCCCCACAAACTCACTAATCAGGTATAAGAAACCAAGTGTCAGGCCAAATCCGTGTCCCCAGCATGTGTGTGTGCGCATGCATGCGCACACACACAGATTAATGTAAACGTTTATTAGCAAGTACACACACAATAGCTCAGAGAACCTGTCCTGTGAGCCCAGAGACTCCTCAGGGCTCTGTCCTTTATGATGATGTGGATGCACCTTCCGTGGAAGTTTTACTCAAGGTAGACATAGTAATGATCCACTGTCTGAACCACTTGGTGCCAAGTCACTGTCTGCTCTAAACTAGTCTTTCTCAATTGGGGTGATTTAGCTCCTCCCAGGGGACATTTTTTAATGTCTGGAGACATGGGCTGACCAAACACAAGGGGAGGAGGGAGGGTTTCTAGTGCTATCTAGTGAGTAGAGACCAAAGATGTTAATTGGTTAACATCTATAATGCACGGGACAGACGCTCAAGACAAAGAATTCTCTGGCCCAAAAATGTCAGCAGGACCTTGATGGACAAACCCTGCTGAAAGCCTATGACAAGACATAAGACCTTTGGGATATTAATCCTTGGTTGACAATCCTGATGTAAAATTTACCTCCCTTGCTGGATGCTTATGTCCTCTATCACCAGGGTTCAGAGGTCTTTAAATGTTTTAGCCAAGTCATATCTCCCAAAAGCTCTAAGTCAACACCCCTTCCAAACATCCCTTATGCAGATTAACAGACTACTAATTTACAGACAGACTGGTAATTAGCTAAAATCGGGTGTTGAGCAGAGATTCATGTAACAGACATGCTGATAATATCTTCTGGAATTTGGTGCTTCTGATATATTACCAGAAGCACCAGTTGAAGATGGATCTCTGATTAAAATGATAGTGGTTTATAGGATATAAGTTCAGCATTCTCTCTCTCTCTCTCTCTCTCTCTCTCTCTCTCTCTCTCTCTCTGTCTGTCTTCCTGACACACACACAGTAACAAAACGTATGCTGAAATATTTTAAAGTATATTACAGGCATCTCACAGCAGTCTCTCAGTGTGTGTCGAATGATCAAATAGTGGATGAGGACTCAAGCTTGATAATTTTTCTTGGTTCTAGTTGTTCTGCTAGTTAGAAACTAAGCAGAGACAAATTTAGAACGACCTACTCTAAGAGTCCCTGAGACATCTCCTTGGATGCAGATAGACCCAATGAATCCTTAAAAAGTTATTTACTATTAGAATATAACTTTGGGTTGACCTTTTGTTTATTTTCCAAGGATCTTAAAATCCTTTCCCTGAAAATTATGAGCACCTATCGGTTTCTGGTTCCACACAGATGAATGAGATCTCCACTGGAAACAAAAGACTCATTTTGGAACTTCTAAGTGACTGTATGCAGAGTTTATGCTCCCTTGGTCTCATTTTTCACTTTATATAAATGCCAACAAATGATGGTGTTTTTAGCAAAAGACAGAGGAAGGATACAGGTAGACGCTCTTGAAAATGCACAGGCTTCATTATATCAGCATATGTATGAAGAAAAAGGGGAGAAAATGTGCTTTTGTTCTATTCTCTGAATGGAGAAATGGCAGATCAGAATGATTAAGAGGGCTCTTTGCAGTTTACTCTCAGGGTGAGAGATGGCTTCTAGGTAGTTCCAGGGTTGGGGACCCAGGACCTTCCAGGGATGGGATATATTATTCTGAGCATCCCGAGATGGGAAAGGAATTAATTACCTTCAGTCATCATATCATGTGACCTTATCAAAATCGGATACTGGCTATTTATATCGGAAAGGAGGCTATTTACAATTATGCTGGAACAACAAGAGTAAAACAGGCAAAGTGTGACACATGGCCACTCTATAACCCCAGTTCTGAATCCTCAGTTCTTGAAGGGATGAAAGTGATAGGAGTTCATTTAAAATAAATGCCAACTCCCCAAACAAAAGGCAAAGGAAGAATCGAGGCCAACACAAGATTGGCAGAAAACTTTCTGGGAGCCCTTTGGGGAAGTGGGACGTGGGACGAGGGCCTGGAACGCTGCTGCAGACACCACTCATACCCCCGTTTGCCTTGGACCAGCTCAAATGCATGAGCATGAGGTGGACAACATCATCAGGGAAGTGGAGGATGAGAAATGACCACAGTTTCATTCCCCAGCCCTATCCTGCGTTCATTTTTAATCGTTTGCATTCATTCTTTGCCCCTGCTGACTTGCATTAATTAGAAAAGAAAGCAAATGTTGATTGTGGGAGAGAAGGGAGATAAACCTATAGAAAAAGAATTTTTTATAACTGAGCTTTACATGACTTAAATGAGGTGGCATTGAACCAGGACCTCATAGAACTTAGGGGGACGGAGCCGAAACAAGGCCTGGGTTCAGACAGGGAAGATGTACATTAATTTTGAGTGGCATTATCCTGCAGTGGTCTTTAAAACCCTGTTCACATCCTGCTCTGCCTCTGTACCAGCTACGTGACATTCATTAGACAGAATATACACTCTGTGAGGTCAGGGGGTTGTGCATGTTTTGTTTATGTAGGTATCCAAGTGGCTAGAACAGCCCCTGGCAGGACACACAAAAAAATGTTAAGTCTTTGTTCCATTGAGTTAACTGTGGTATACGGTAGGACCTGAAGCAGTAGATCGCATAGAAGTAAGCATAGGTACTAAACTTATGGACCTTTGGTTCAGAGATGATTTTATGAATTTGACCTCAAAGGAAGGGAAGTAAAAGCAAAAACAAATGAATGGGACTATATCAAACTAAAAAGCTTCTGCACAGCAAAAGAAACGATCAACAAAACAAAGAGGCAACCAACCAAATAGGAGAAAATATTTGTAAACAACACCTCCAGTAAGGGGCTAATATCCAAATTATATAAAGAACTCATACAACTCAACAACAAACAATCCAATTAAAAAATGGGCAGAGGACCTAAACAGATACTTTTCCTAAGAAGATATACAAACAGCCAACAGACACATGAAAAAATGTTCAACATCAGCAGCTATTAGGGAAATGCAAATCAAAACCATGATGAGATCCTACCTTCCATCTGTTCGAATGGCTGTTATCAATAAAACAAGTAATAACAAGCGTTGGAGAGCATGTGGAGAAAAAGGAACCCTCAACACTGCTGGTGGGAATGTAAACTGGTTCAGCCACTATGGAAAACAGTATGGAAGTTCCTCAGAATATTAATAGAATTACCATATGACCCAACAATCCCTCTCCTGGGTATCTACCCAAAACACCTGAAAACATTTATCTGTAAAGATATATGTGCTCTGATGTTCACTGCAGCTTTATTTACAGTGGCCAAGACATGGAAACAACCAAAGAGTCCTTCCATAGATGATTGGCTAAAGAAGATGTGTTACATATACACAAGGGAATAGTACTCTGCCGTAAGAAAAGATGAAATACTGCCATTTGCGACAACATGGATGGATCTTGAGATTATCATGCTATGCGAAATGAGCCAGACAGAAAAAGTCTAGAACTATATGACTTCACTTACATGTGTAATATAAAATTGAAATCAACAAACGAAAACAAGACAAAGAGAGAAAAAAACAATAACTCATAGACACAGACAATAATTAGTGATTACCACAGGGTAAAGGGGGTGGAGGGTGGTAGAACAGGGAAAAGGGGGTCAAATATATGGTGATGGAAGGAGAACTGACTCTGGGTGGTGATCACACAATGTGATATATAGATGATGTATCACAGAATTGTACACTTGAAAGCTATATAATTTTACTAACCAATGTCACCCTAATGCATTTAATTTTTTTAAAAAGTCTATTACATAAACAATTGAACAAGTTACTTCCCTGCTTTGGTTTCCATGTCTATATAATGGGTTATTTGGAGAGGTAAATGAGTTAGTACCTGTTTATTCTTAGAACAATGCCCCAAATATGCACAAAAATGGGAAGCTGTCATTATCAATGCTGTGTATGAGAGGGGGAAAGTTGGAGAAATACATATCTCCCTAAGTAGTGTCCTGAGTTCAGGGTGTAACACTTGTTTTTGGGTTTTTTTCATCATAAGTGGTCAAATCACAAGCACGTCCAGGAAAATAATTTCACTGAGACGCAGAAGCTAGAATACGAAATGCTTAGATTTCAAGCCCTCGATAGAGACATGAGAATTTCCTTAAAAGAACTAGATGAGTCCAAATCCTGAGACTGGGGATATGGATGAAGCCTAAATGTCCAAGTTGAAAGGACAGTGGCTTTCTTTGAGGCCAAGTCTGGGGCCCTGTAGAAGCTGAGTGATTTAAACTATCACCTTGACCTCATATTCTTGGCAAGCTCCTTTTCAAAGGAAGAATTTCAGCATATATCGAAACACCCCAAATGAGCTCAGGACACCTGTTAGCTATGAGTGGAGGCACTTAAAGTAACTGGCAGAGATTCTCTCTTTTGGTCCACAGTCTGGTCAGGCAAAATCAAACGTTTAGCTTTCACTTTTGCATGATGTATCATCCTACATACACCTCTCAACACATGTCCATTAGCTGTAAATGGTCCCAAATGTGGAACTTTCTGAAGTGATAACAGCAGAGCTATTAAAACAGTGACAGATCCTAAAAATACCTGCTACTCCATCCCCGCCTTTCACGCCTCCCTCCCACCCCATTTCCTACCATCTTGAATAACTTAGCTTCTTTTATTTGCCAGTAGATTAAAACTGATTTATCTTGGCTTACTTACCTTGCTTATCAAACAAAGAGGGATATGCTAGTTTAAAAATAGCAACTAGAAAAAATGATAAATTACTGAAGAGGTGCTAACTCTATCTTATAACTCTCCTTTTTCCGAAATAATGCACATGCAGATCAGAATCTACATATGAAACTATTACATGCAAGAAAACAATGTTCAGATGCGAGTGGCATCCAGTGTGCTTTAGGGTTATAGGATGTTGACATTGGAATGGGTATTGGAATACACAGTAGTTCAGCCACCTCTCCTCCATAGATCATTCACTCATTTGTTCAGCCAGTGTTTTCTGAGCACCTACTATGAGCCGAGAATACACCAAGCTCCAGGTGCATAAAAGTAAGCATGACACAAAGTAGACCTCAAGAAATGGACTGTTCAGAGCAAGAGTCAGCAAACCTCTTCTGTTAAAGGGCTGGAGAACAAATGCTTTGGCTTTGCGGACCATACATATGGTCTGTCACAGCTGCTCAGTTCTGCCATGGTAATGCAAAAATGGCCATAGACAATATATAAATGCACAAGCACGACTGTGTGCCAATAAAACTTAATTTATGGACACTGAAACTATAATTTCCGCACGTCAAAAATATCATTCTTTTGATTTTTTTCCAACTATTCAAAAATATCAAAATCACTCTTAACTCACAGGTTGTTCAAACACTGGCAGTAGGAGTGTTTGGCCTATAGGCTATACCTCTGGTCTAGAAGGAGGGAAAATATAAGAAATCATAACTTGCTAATTGGTGACTTTAATAAAGTAAAAAAAGTGTTGTGATTACGTCACCATAGGCCTATAATTTCTACTAAAAGTGAAAGACTAAAAGAAGATAAACATTCACGTAACACCTTTTCTTCCCTAAAATCATCCCTACAAGATCTCAGGTGCTGCCATGCCCTCTCTACCCCCACCCCCAGGTGAGGTCCTGTGCACCAGCCCGCGTGTCTGAGTTCATCCAGGGGTTAGGAACACTTGCCTCAAGACAGAGGAACCTTGAAGAGTTGGGTAATATCAGACACTGTAATGAACTGGGAATATGAAGACTATGATATGAATTTAGAAGTTAACTGGCCTGGGATTCTCGGAATTTTCATCTTGACCAAGGAATCAGTCTTTGGGGGGAAATCCTCTAATGGATAAGCTTCAGGATAGTATGGTGTATTTAAATTAAGAATATAAAGAAGTAGAATACCTTACTTAGAATGGGGTAGAGATTTGGAAAAGGGGGGGGTAAGGTTTGAGGTAGGTCCCAGCAGGAGACATTTGAGGATATTTGGAGGATAACAGGAAATGGGCCTTGGTTATTTTTGGCAGTATAATAGCCTGGCTAGGGGTAACCTCAAATAGTTCAGCTTTCTGGAGTAAAGCATGTGTGGCTGAAAGACAGAGGAAGAGTGGGCCAGAGGCAGAGCATAGGGGGTCTTGAATAATAGGACAAAAGATCTGGACCACAGGACAGACCCAAGAGGGTTTCAAGTAGGAAAATGGCATGATTAGATCAGAACTGTGTTAAAAAGGGCCAGACCTGGTCACAAGATAGAGAGTGAAATCAAATGAGAATCAAAGTCATGACACTTACCTGAGGTCACAGAATTAATTAGAGGGGCAAAAAACAACAACAACAACAACAAAACCCCTAGAAACAGACAAGCAAAATAGATTGGCCACAAGACCTGCTGATGCCTCTTCTAGCAAGTTCCACTTGATAAGTTCCACTTGATCAGATTGTCCTCTGATCTCCAGCACCTGATCACAAGGGAAGACCTTGAAGTAGAAGACGAAAGTGTTGATTCCCTCTATATAAAACACCCACTTTGAAGAATTTCTCTAAATCAGCAAATATTAGTTGCCAAGAGCCATGTCTTCTGTGACCCTCGACATAGCCAATCAGCGTTTGACTACAAAGTGACAGTGGAATAAAGCAAAGGGAAGGGGTCCACCTGTGGATCAGACCTACTTCCCAGGCCTTAGAGACACCAGCAAAAGTTACTATGGAAGATCAGCACTCTAGGAAAAGATTTTTAACATTAGTCAATCTCTTAGCATTGTGTGTTCCCCTCATAAAATGTGAGTCTCAGCTTGCCACCTGAATTCAGGAGAGAAAGAGAGAATACTTAGTATGTGCCTATCACATGCCTTTATATCTTTTCTTTATGTAAGTTCTTTACATATTTTCTTGTACAGAACCTTTAAAATATTGGTGAAGTAGGTGGTAGAATTCATTCTACTCTATCCCCATCATTCCTCCAAGTTAACTGGCCTGGCAGATATTGAGGGGAGAGAACTGATAACTGGATGGAGAATTTCTCTCCAGGAAATAATGGGAGACAGGTGCTATATCAGAGCAGTAGGCATGTCAAGACATGTTCATGGAAATAGAAATCTGAAAGTCTGCAGCATAGGGAGGAAGCATCCAAACCTTGGGCCTTCATTGTCTGCTTTATCTGCTCTATATGAGGACAGCTCTGATGCCCATTCCAGAAAGAGTTGCTTTGAAGGGTGGACTAGGCGCTGGCATTGGTGCATAGCTTCCCACGGGGAGCACTTCGAAGGTGACTGTAGTGATATTCAGCAATGAGATATGTAGCACTTTTTCTAGGATGCGTTCGTGAACTTCATTGTCAGACCTCGTACATAAGAGGGCTGTGAAGGGACACCCACCAGGTAGCTCAAGAAGCCACCATGAGACGTCAGTCATTTATCCCATCGTTCATCCCAACTCGGAGAAGTGGAGGGATCCCCAAGGGAGGTTCCACCTGGATGGCCAGCATGGCCGGAATGTCCCACCAGGAGGAGATGGCACACAGACAGCTGGGACTTTGCTTTCTCCCCCTGCATTCACCCCAAGGGCACCCCAGTCCTTTCCTCAGACCCAGTGGAGCCTGAGGGTTTCACATGAGCCATAGGAGGGAGTATTATTAAGAAAACGGGAAACAAGGTAAAAGTGGATTCTGACCAAAAGGTAGCTCCTCCAAGTGTAGTCTGTTCCAAAACAGGAACAATTGGGAAGTCAGCGTAAGGGGGACGAACCCAGAGTTCATGGAAAACATCTACGTTTAAGAGAAGTTTGGGGCTATCAAGAATTTTCTGTCACTGCTCACTTGTGAGTTACCCAGAGACATGGATGGAGCTGAGACTCTAAGATTATTTTCCCTCCTGTCCAAACCTTTGTTTCTGCTAGACTTTACCACGTCCTGGAGACACGGGAGTGTGAACCAATCGACATGGAATTACTTACGATAATAGTTTCCAGAGCGATTACATTACTTTTGGATTCTAAACACACGTTTTGTTTCTAAAAGAAAACTATATTGTTTGTTTCTAATACTTGCTTTTTTTTTTTTTCATGCTTGTCTGGAGTTCTCTCCATGGAAGGCGGCAGTAGCAATATTATTTTTCCTAAATAAAAAGCATCCAAAGGGCCATTTAGCACTTATTGTGCAAAAAAATATAACCATATTAGTAAATACATAAATATAGCCCTGTAGTCCCTACATCTCAGCATGAAAAACAGAATGCATCAGTTTGTTTCTAATAGTTTGCTAACTAATATCATTTGCATGTAATAGTTTTCCTCAATTGTCTCTTATGCTGATTAGTAGCTATTTTCTAACATTAAAGTAATATGTTCTCTGTGCAAGACATTTAGAGAACATGAAAAAATTACTGAAGTTATATATGAGCACTACTAAGAAATTAATTTCTTTTTACCCTGTCTGTTTCCTTGTAAGTATATGTATATATATATATATATATATATATATATATATATATATATATATATATTTTTTGTACTATTAAATTAAAATGTCACGAGTTTCATTCCTGTTTTCATGACTAAACAAAAATTCATTGTATAATCTCACATAAATGAGCAATTTAAACAGACATTGATGTCTTCATCATTAATGGATTCTTTTTTATAGGATCCTAGGTGTGGATTACTGAGTTATAGTTATATAACACTTAAGGATACTAGTACTTATTGCAAAGTACACCAGTTTACACTCTCAAAGGGTATATGAAATAACAGTTTTCACAGCAGCTTTGCCAGCATTGAGTGTTACCCATTCTTCTAAAATTCTTTCTTTTCAAAGGAGGTAAATATTTTAATTTGCATTTCTTTACTAGAACCTTTCCCTGTATTCATTCACAATTTGCGTCTAGGGGTAATTACTCAGATTTCAAAGAGTCGGAATGGATTAGATTTGACATTGACTGACTAAATGGGCTTCTCAGGGTATTTACCATTCCTCACATCTGCTTATTTATTTGGTGAGTCCGTGCTGAGACCAAGGCTGAGCTCTCATTTAGGTTCTCCATAAACTCCAAGAGATAGAAAAACATCATGAGGGAAAGGCATCCTATGCCCATGTGAAACAACCAACTTCCCCTGTTCTGTGGCCTCAGGCAACAGGTTTGCCCCTCGTCAGCTGCTGTGCTCATGGAGAGTTATGGCAGGCTGGGTGGGAGGGTCTGCAGATTATCCCGTGACTCATTCATTTCATTTTCAGTCTCACTGCCTTGTCTGTATGCAGGAGGAGCTTAGCAAATGCTTGTTTAGTGACTGAATGACCATGCCTCTGTCCCCTCACTTGATAAATGCAGGGTCTAGTAGTAGAAAAAAAAGTTATATACATCAATACTGCCATGTGAGGCATGCTGTAATGTAGTGCAGACCAGAGAAGGTTGTGTGGCTCACACATGGAGCATTTGTACAGGTAATGTGATCATCAAGCCAACCCTTAAAGAATGAGACTGACTAGCTATGACTATGAGGTGGGTGGAGCTCCCAGACAGAAGGCGCGCGCGCGGGGGGAGCGCGGCAATGTGCGAGGATCACCGTGTGTTTCAGAAGGTCTGCACACTTTGGGGTGTAAGGAATGTAAAGCATAGAGTCACAGAGGAGACAAAATATAGGACTGGAGAGGAGGAGTCTGTGGAGGAGACCATGAGGAGCCTGGTTCCTCACGGAAGGAACCTGGATTTGTCCCAAAGGTGACTGGAGGGGAGCACCTGCGAGGGCGGAGCCGCAGAGCTGAAATTTACTCCGGCACCGGCCCACAGAGTGGATGAGAGGGAAAAGCAGTAGGAATCGGGCGGTCAGAGAGGTCCGAGGGACAGGCAGTGGTGGAGCCAGTAATAAACAGGCAAAGGGATGAAATCATGAAGAAACAAAACAAGCTTGTAGTGGGTGAGTAGATAGGTAGACACAACTCGGGGGAGGCGACAGGCAGATGCAGAGCGCAGGCTTGACATTGCGGTGACTTGGGAGCTGCCAGGTCATGTGAAGCAACCAGGCTGTGGAAGCCAGTGTGAGAGATGGCTAACTGAGAAATTTCTAAGGTACCTACATGTTTACAGTACTTAGAGCTGGACAGAAGATTTCAGGGATTGATTTTTCTTTATTCATTTCAGGTGTACAAAGCAACATAATAGTTAGACATTTAAACTCATAAAGTGAAAACCGCCCTCCCCCGCCCCAGCTACTACCCCTCTGACATCTTATATAGGTGTTACAATATCATTGACCCTCTTCCCTATGCTATACTCCACTTCCCGTGACTATATATTTGTAGTTGACATTCAACATTATTCTACTTCAGCTTCAGGTGTATAGCGCATTCATTGGTCAGGCATCTACACAGTCTAGGATGTGATCCTCCTGATAAGTCCAGTGCCCGTCTGGCATCTTACATGATCTTGACAGCATTGTTGATTTCACTGATTTTTAATTATTTTCTTCCTTTTATATGTACTTTCTATTATAAATTATATAAATATTATTTTACATGTATTTTTAATCATTCTACAGTGATGTATATTACCAAAACTGTCAGTTTTGTGTAACTAAAGGGGAAAATAACAATGGCTACCATGTGTAACATCTACCTATAGTTGTTACACAATATCCAAGGCTTTACATGTGTCTCTAATCCTCACAATAGTCCTGCAAGGTACTTTCTACCCTTCCAGAAATGGAGGAACTCATCCAAGTGTAAAGACTAGTGGTGTTGATTACAAAACAACCCAATTCTCCACCCCTCCCTATATCTACACCCTTTGTAATATTACTTTTAAGCTCCTCCCATGAAGACGTAGAGTCTATTTCCTCAGCCAGTCTTGGGACTTTCTTTGGCCACAAGAATGTGGAAGCTGTGATGTAGGGACACCTGAGCTGCCTCTTTTGCATTCCTCCCACGAGCACGTCCCGAAGGCCAGGCTAGAAAGTTGGGTAATGAGAGAGTGTCCCGGGCACATCCCTCATCCCAGCCAGCACTTCAACCTCAGAAAGGGGAGTGAGGCCATCCCCCGCCAGCCTGACTATGGCTGACCTGCAGGCAGATGACGACCCTGAGCAAACCCACCCAAGGTCAGGCAGCCTGGCCGCGATCAGCAGAACCGCCCCGCGGGCCCATATATTGGGTTGTCGGAAAAGCCAAGACATCTTTTGTCTATGTTTTTCAAAGGTGATTTATTTATATAAAGAACAAAGATCAATCAATGATATATTGCCCGTTTTGTTTGATAACCTTTTGCCATCTTTCAGTGAGCTTTGTAATCCCTCATTCATAGAAGGACCTGTCTTTCTTTGCAAAAAACTGAACAAGGTGCTGGTTTACAGCCTCATCTGAATTGAACGTTATACCACGCAAGGAGTTTTAAAGAGAGCAAAACAAGTAGAAGTCTGATGGCACAAGGTCAGACGCGTATGGTGGGTGTGGCAACGCATCCCATCCAAGCTCCAGTCATTTTTGACAGGTGGTCAAACTTGTGTGTGGTCTCGCATTGTCGTGATGGAACACAATTCCTTTACAATTAACAAGCTCTAGACGTTTCTGGATGATGGATTTGTTCAAACTGTCCAATTGCTGACAGTACACATTCGAATTGATTGTTTGGTTCCTTGGTAGGATCTCGAAAACCACGACACCTTTAAAATCCCACCACATTGAGAGCATAACCTTCCTCTGATGAATGTCTGCTTTCGATGTCATTTGAGGCGAATCATCACATCGGGACCAAGACCGTTTATGCACCACATTGTTGTCAACAATCCACTTCTCATCATCAGTTATCAGTTGCTTCAAAAAAGGATTGTTTTCCTCATGTTTAATTAGCATATTGCAGATGTTTACACGCGCCGTCAAATGAACTTCTTTGAGTTCATGTGGAACCCAAATATCGAGCTTGCTTACATATCCCAGCTTCTTCAGGTGGTCATGAACGCTTGAATGATGGATATTCAATGTTTCTGCAATCTCTCATGTTGTGTAATGTGGGTTTAACTCAATCAATGCCTTCATTTTGTCGTCATCAAACTCGGTAGGCCTTTCTGACTGAGGAGCATCATTGAGATCAAATCACCAGCATGGAATTTCATGAACCATTGTTGACACAGATGTTCTTATAGAGCATTGTCACCGTAAACTTTATGCAACTTTTCACAAACTTCGTGCGCATTCTTCCCTTTATGGAAGTAAAACAGTAAAATATGGCAAAAATGCACAGTTTGGTCTTCCATCTTCAACTTGTTGTAAAACCTCCAAAACTCAACCAAATCGCTCAATTTTTGGTTTTAGAATGAAGCTAGAACTGTCAGCTGTCAAATGATATAGGAATAACATAGATGCGAATGACTCTAGTACTTCCAAAAATGAACTAATGCCATCCGTCACAAACATGTGTCATGACTTTTCTGACAACCGAATAGAATGATTGTGTTTAAAGACACTTAGGGAAGTCCGTTACACTCAGTAGCTAAACTGATACAGTAGAAAGTGAAAGAGCCAAGATTTGAACCCAGGTCTAGCTCGCCTGTGAGTCTCCAAAGCTTCCTCTGTTTCCACTGTGCAGTTAATGATCTCATGAGTGGTCCCCCCTTTTCTCCAGACTTTCTTTTCCCTGCCTCACTGCCCCGCATACTTAGAACAGGAAAGCACTCATTCTGTGTCCACTCAAGGCCTAGTCTGTGTCACTGTATTGAAATTTGAAGACTCCTCCACAACTGCCTATTGTCATTTTGCTTTGAATAATTTGTCAATATAATTAAGTTGCTGGAATGGAGAGTCTGTACCTGGGTTCAGTAATAAAATTAGAATGTATGAGTGCATCTCTTTGTATGTCACCTTCACATTTTATCTGTTTTTATATGTATATTAATATGAGGATAGAAAGTATTATTATACCAATTTTATAGGTAAAACAAACAAAACAAACACAAATTAAGACTGAGATAGGTGTAGGGGACTTGTCTGGGGTGGAGCCGTGATTCAGACACCCTGCCGGCAAGCTCAGCCCGACCTCACCACCGGACCATGAAATCTAGATTCTGACCCAGAGTTATTTAATCCAGCTGTGAGACTTAGGAAGCCATTTCACATGCTGCCTTTCTAGTTAAAAATAACAATTCATTTCCTATTGCATTGCAACCACTGCTGGTTTAAGCAAGAGTCCTCGTTATCCCCAGAAAGTGTAAGGGAGCTCCCAGAGAGCATAACCTTCCCGAGGGCAGGCCCTTGGCTGTTCCCTCTGCCCCTGGGTCCCCCGTGCACAGAGGAGGAAGACAAAATGAGCAAGTGGTGGTATTAGGTGTCTAAGGGCTAAATTCTTAAAAACACTCACTTAGCCCTCACCCAATCTCACTTCTTACAGAGTGCCCCATTGTCCAGGAGACGCATTAAGATTCAGGGTTTTACATACTTTTCCTAAAGTAACTCAGAGAATGAGTGGCAGAGTCAAATTTTGAACCCAGGGTTGCTGAGGTCAAAATGCGTGCATTTTTTCCCTTCAAATTACCCTTCCCTTTTACCAAAGCAACAGATGCTTACGTGCCAGACAACCCCCAGGGTTAGATTTCTATATGCGTGATCCCAAGCAGCTCTCTTCTTCTATCAGTGATTATAAATGGGGACACAGGCTCCAGCTGAAGCCGAATAAACGTATCAGACATGAATTTAAAAGGTGCTTTCAGGGTTTTGAGCCATCAGAGCATATTGCAGATTAAAATGGGGTTTTCTGATTGGTGGTTCGATTCTGTAGGGGTGCAGCCCTGAGGTACCACTGCCTGTGCGTATGCCTCCAGGAGTCTGCTCATTTCACAGGATGCTGGAGCATGGCCACGGGGCCAAATCATTCCCAGTTCGCCTCTTGATTTGTTCTTCATCCAGGCCTTCCCTAACATAGCGTGAACACAAAGGTCAATTTCCTGCAGTCAATTTGAAAAAGGCCAACTCTCAATTAACTTTGCAAAAGGGGTCAGAGGTGACCTGGAGAAATAAAATCGACGAGTAATGCAAAACACCCATTTCAGCTCTGAGCTCTAATAGTCACTGCTTCACCAGCGCCGACCAGAGCAGCTTAACCAATAGTCACCCAGATAAATTTGCAATCTGTTGCTCAAATCGCATCATTTCTGCCACTCCCCTGGGGTGGACAGATAAATAAGGGGAAACGGTGCGAGATTAGCAACTGGAGAGAGAAGGGGCAAGCAGAGAAAGGGCTACCGGCCCAATCCGCAAGCTAAATATTATTATTAAAATAATTATTATTTAGAATGTACTAGTTTCTTGCCTCCAGTCTCAGATAAACACGCATGTTTCCTACTGGTCTTTTATACCTTCGCACCCTTGCTGATGAGCCAGGATTTCGTGCACCAGGCAGAGGTCTGGGAACTGCCGAAAGGCTGTCCTGCCCTCCCACACTGTGGGGCAGCTCCCTAAATCCACGCCGGACAGGCCCTCCAGTGCAGGAGCTCACTGTGTCCTACCAGCGTTACACCCCAGATGCTTACTGAGCTCCTAAGTATTGGCATGGGCAGAACTAGGGACTTTTCCATTGTCCAGGCTCTCTGGGGAATGGTTCCTTCAACCCTCTTGAGTAAGGAACATGAAGTGGGGGGGGATGGGGAGTTGGTAAAAGGCTCCATTCCACCTTTGATACAAATCCCTGTAATCAAAACCATATTCGGCCAGCCCGGTCTTACCTCCAAACTCCCTCTGAGACGCTATAAACATTGGCAGACAATGCATATAATTAAGGTGGAATATGTTCTTATAAATGTTTGTTTCCATCTGCGAGCTGTTTCAGTGACTATTAGAAGATTTCTTGTGGTCAGTCTGGAGACCAGGAGGGATTCTCCAAGCCCCCCTGAGAAGCCGCTGAGGAGCACGGCACGGCTGCAGTGCCGAAGCCTGCGGCCAAGGGGAGCAAAGAAAGATGGAGGTCAGAGTAGGCGTTCCAGCCCTCATTGTCCAGGGGTGGGCCGGGTGCGAGGGCGACATGGTCAGGCTCCCCCTTTTGCTGTAAAGAAATGCTGAGAGACTGCGATCATTGTTGTCTTTCAATACCAAGGGGGGAAGTGGGTGAAAGAAAGTAAAAGTGTCCTGGCACCAGAATAATTTCTCCATTACCTCAATTAGTTCCAATGATGTGGAAAAGTTCTGTCTGGAGAAATCAAACTAAACGTAAAATCACTGAAGCGCCGGGGGTGGCGGCGGTAGGTGTTGATACAAGCATTAGTCAGCAGTACTGATGGCGGTGAAGTCACTCCGTAGCCCTGTCGCTGGAACCTGGGCAGAGAAGTAAACTCATTAGATCACCCCCTTCAGTGAAGCATGTGGTGGTTTTCAGCGTGGCACCAACACAACCTGGCACCCACCAAAAGATTGAGCTGTCTGCCCTTGGAAGGCACAATTTACCAAGGTGTCTGGGAAAGCAATCTGGATAAGTACCATTATTATTTTCTCCAGAAACATAAATAAGTCCTCTTTCTTAAGAGCCACATTTGCCATTAGTTATGAGATGTCGGATTTTCTTTAGGGAAGTAACTAGTTCTTTGTGGTGATAGAGCACAGAATTCAGACGATGAAAAGGAAGGGGCTATAGGAGAGATTTGGGCTCAGCACAGGGAAGAATTTGTAATGCCAAAGCTGACCCGAACACTCCCATGTGAGGTAGATGTGACGCTCCCCAGTGGGTGTTCGGTGAAGGTGACACACCTGCCAGGGTTAGTACAGGGACTATTCTCTCATTCTATGAGCCACTGAACTAAAAACCTCTTTTCCAAGTTGTGATCCAGCTAGTTAGTAGGAGTTGAGAGAAGAAAATATATAGGTTTCTTTTCCCACGTGTGGGTATCCCTATATTCCCTGCCCTCTTCTCTATGAACTCAAAAAAAAAAAAAAGAAAGAAACCCCTGTAGACTCTCAAAAGGTGTTCTCTCATATAGAGAGTTGTATTGACATAATAAGGGCTTGATAAAAATGGAGATACTTTGTGAGGGGTTGGACTACTTCCTAAGTAGTATGTTTCTCTCTCCCAGCTGAACCACAACCTCTTCAAGCACTTACAGTGATAAAAGATTGATGAGCACAGCATGGAGATGCGTGGGTGCACGGGTGGGTGGGTGGGTGGGTGGGTGGATGGATAGGTAGAATGAGTGTGCTGTCCACTTTCCATGTGGTCGATGACTTATAGCCTCATATTTAGGTGTTCTATCCAGGTTATATAACTGAGGAAGCTGAGTCACTTGCCCAAAGTCACATAGCTAGAAAGTGGCAGAAACAGGATTAAGATCAAGAAGGAATAGACTTCCAGCTCCATCCACCCTCTCACTCTGCCTCTGCCCGCCCAAGTCAAGGCAGTGGCTGATCCTGTTTGGATAACCTGCTTTGAAGGACTTGAACGTTGAACCCAACATCAGGGAGGACCAGAGGCTCCTGTCTCTTCACACAGCAGTGTGTAGAGATGGTAGGCAATGCATGGCTGATTGACAAGAGAGCTTAAAATGTGTCCTCAAAATGATTTTTCCTTTTTATAAGATGACGTGGTACATACCAATCTAATGTATGGCCAAAGTTGGAATTGTTCACCCCGATAGGAAGCCTAAGCATTTGGCTTCCGCCCAGCCCCTGAAAGCTAGCATAGCTAACAGTGGCATGAGCCCCCAGGACACATTAAGGGAGCCAAGTTCAGAGTTATTCCCAAGTTCAGTGTGTTCTAAGCTCAATGCCTAGAAGCAACTTCTCCCTTCAAGTCTAACGTTGTATAAGGTAGATGAGAGTAAAGAAATCATGACTCCTGCACTTGGGGATTTCAGCCACATGGAGATGTTTTTGAAAATGTCACTTGAATGTTCCAGGTCCTAAAAAGGGACTGGCTTCCTACGGCTTGACACAGACTAGGACCCAGGGCAGGAACCCAAGTTAGAAAGAGTCCTTCATCCTTGGTGTTTCCTCTGATTCCAAACTTTTTGTTAGTGTGTGTTTGTTCATGCAACTAGTCTTCATGATGCTATCTTTCACATTACAAGAACAAGTCTCTATGGGTAAGAACATCGCTGCCTAGAAAATTCCATAGGGCCCATCAAGAGAGAGCTGGTTTAGTTAGTGTTGAGACTAAAAACTTGATTACCTACATCAGTATTGTAACAGGGGTTACAAAAATCAACCAAAGCCACAGATAACCCGGAAATGTCACACCAGGCTTTGATTTCCCCGCTCTCTCCTGCTAGCTCTTTCCCAACAGTCATTTTGAGGACATCACAATGGTTTCCATTACAGATGCTAAATACCTCATGCCCTTTGTACACTGGTCTCATCATCCCCAAAAGCTGTAAGCAAGGACCGCACTGCCACTGTGAATGAAGTAGAGCGTAGTGATGAAGCCATTGAGCTCTCTCCCTGATAGAAGAGTCTGGATTCAAACCTTGATTCCACCTCCGTGTGACCTTGGGCAAGTCATTGAACCTCTCTGAGTGTCTAAAATGGAGGGGGGGGGGTAACAATAATGCATATCTCACTAGGCTGGTGAGAGAGATAAATGTGATGCTTAAAACAGCACCCAGCCCAGGGCCTGGCACAGGGGGAAGGTTTGTAAGGGTGAGCCGTTGGCCTGATTGTATCCTGGCACACAAACAGTGGTGTGCTGGGCACTCAGTAGACGCTCAATTTAAAAGTGATAATTTGTAACATGAGGGAGAAACAGTAATCACAAATTGGACTACATTGCAGAGTAATTCTGGGAGTTTAAACTGATTTTATTTTTTAAAAAGTGTCTCCCTTGTTACCCAATTCTTTCCCTGCCTTTCTTGCTCCCTTATTTTATACGTTGCCCATGGCATCATTTAGTGTTCCAAAATATTAGACTCTTATAGGTATTCAGAAGCCCCAGGAGAAATGGAATACATTTACAGACCCATAAACATCTAAATTAGTGCTATAAATGGGAAATATAGTCTATCGTTGGAGAGTGCCCAATGCATAATATGTTGTGGCATGGGAGAGACTTCCTTTTTGGTGGCTGGAAAATCTATTTGCTCTAAGTATTCAATTTTAAAATGGATAATAAAAATAAATAATAGGCATGCTTCTGCTTAAATTGCACCTTTCATGGGAGATCTCAAAGAGTTTTTCAACTGTTAATTTATGACCCCTGGGGAAAGGTAGGTGGCAAGTAATGTCTTTCTTCCTTAAATGGAGAAACAGACTCAAAGAGGCCTGGGTGACTTGCCCAAGGACACAGGGTAAGCCCCAGCATCAAGCAGACCATCTCAAGAAAAGAAAGTGTTGAGACATTCTCTTTAAATGATTAGAACCTGTATTATTCACCTATAAATCCTAAGGTGAGTGCTAATGTGGGTTGTACAGCTGTCGTACGCCTACAATGAATTGCAGTAGTATATTGGTTGTCTATTTCTGCAAAGCATCCTCTCGTAAAAGCTTAGTGGTTAATGTGTAAGTCTTGCTGGTGCGTCAGCAGGAGGGCTGGGAATTGACTGTCTAGGTCGATCGCAAGGCCACGTTCAACTGGGCGGTACAAGATGCAAGTTGAATCTGAATTTTCTCCCTGTTTCTCTCACCCTACTTGGAGCAGGGGTCTAGACAGGACATGAACGCCTCATGGCAGTGGCAAGAGGAGCGAGAAAGCAAGCCCCAGCCATGCAAGTGAACCCTGTCACTTCTACAAATCCTATTGGCCAAAGCAACCCAACGGCTGAGCTCAAAGGGAAGGCTGGAGAAGTGCACTCTCCCCACCACGAAGCTGAAAGTCTTGGCCATGCCCAAAGTCAGTTTCCTTGGATGTGCATTCCCCCTGTGGAAGTGACAGGAGGGAGTGGATACTCTTAAGCAACATTCTAATTTACCACCATCAGCACTTTGTTAATATATCAGACATTTTTGTCTGTGCTAATCTTTGAAACTGGCTATTTCACATGCTTCTATAACTTGTACTAGACCACAGCTTGATCCTGGCTTAGAAGAATGAAATTTAAGTAACACAACCAATACCTCTTTTCACTTATTAGTATCTCCTTGAAACCAAATTAAGGATGCTAATCAGATTCCACAGAAAGTTGCATAATAAAGAAATAATGCTAATTAATTTAGATAAAAGCTGTATATAGTGGATCAATGTGCGTAATTTGAGCTTGTGAATCTATTCACACACACCCTAAAGGTTTCTAGTCCCTGGAAATGTAGTCCCTGAGATTTCCAAGGAATGCTTAAGTGGAATATCTTTAGCATAGTGATGATGCTCATTGAAGATGAGATCCCATGACCTAATGGTTCTACCTCCACCAATCCTTAGAAAACTCAGAAACTCCAGGATACCACATGGTTTGTAGCACCCTGATATAAATCTAATTTCCCCTTAAAGTCACTCCATGCTGCCTCTACACCTCTCCTCCAATACTCAATGTGTTTCTCCACCGAGACCAAAATCTCCGGCTTCAATCTCCATTGAGGATGAGACATTCCCCTCTGTCTCTCTTTCTCCCCATGCTACACAGAGCCAAAGAAACAGAAGCGATCAGGGCTCCAGTCTAATCTGAATTTTCAAGACAGCCATGAGATTTAAGGAATGTTGTCATTTTAGACAACAAGTGATGTGAAGAAGGGTTCACTTCATGGCAAGGCCCCTGGAGGGCCCAAAGGAAAGCCAGTCGTGCCTTTGCCATTACTTTGAAGTCCAGCTTTCTCTCCATGGTAGCTGAGTCCTCTCCACATCACTGCCAACGCCGGCCTCCGGGCTCTATCTGAATCACTTTCCTCTCTGGTTAAATCTGTGGGTTCCTGCGGGGAGAAGAGTGGCTCCCACTGGCTCAGCACTGTTTCTCCAGGTTATATATGTCACAATTTTCCATGCCTTTAACAAGACTCAATTAAAAATTAATCGGTCCAGCATGGCAATTTGAGAGGTAATTGTTTCTTTTCACAACTCCATGGCCATAGGCTAAAAGTACACCCAGAGCCTAAATTAATCATCTAATTGGGATTTTTCCATATTCCAGCCACTCAGCCTTCCAGGGGTCCCAGGAATGTGCTGCCTGACCTCAATAATGAGACTTCCCGAATGTCCACTCTGTGGCTTTCTGCCCTACGTTCCCTTCCA
The DNA here is from genome assembly GCF_001890085.2 of Hipposideros armiger. Taxonomy (NCBI): domain Eukaryota; kingdom Metazoa; phylum Chordata; class Mammalia; order Chiroptera; family Hipposideridae; genus Hipposideros; species Hipposideros armiger. The sequence goes on along the minus strand of NW_017731500.1, from coordinate 2,259,886 downwards.
ATCCCCTGTAGTAAAATGGAAAACAGCCATATAGGCTGTTTGCCTGGACCTTTTCCAATGACCAACAGCCTTATCTTCAGAAGATAAAGCAGCACTCACGAGGAAACACGGGGACAGTGGGGCAGGTTAATATACTCAACATGGTTTATAATAGCAAAAGTTGGGCTTAACTTAATGGCAGCCCTGACTGGTTAAATAAAAATATGGCCTATTCGTGCAACATGGAGAAATGCAGCTATAAAAGAAATGAGGAAATGTTATGTGCATAGCTATGAAATGTTCTCCAGGTCAGACCATCTTATATATTTTCATTTAACATGCACAGCGGTCCTGTAAGATGAGTATCACTATCTCTCCTTTCTTTTAAACAAATGAATATATTGAGCACAAAAAGGAGAAATTTGGTTAATATCAGGGAGAATTTGTGTTGACTCATAGTAGCTAACACACAGACCACCTCAAGATTTAATTTTGATATAAAAAATACATTTTTTTACTCTTCTCAATTTTAAGATTAATAGCAATCATTTTGTTTCTTTAATAAAAGGAAGCGAAGGCCTATATTTCATTATTTCACTTTTAAACCTTGACATGTGTCTTGTACTTTCTTAAAGAAATGTTGTGGAGGAACCTAAGTATCTTATTTTTTCTTAAGTCCCTATGTGGGAAAAATTAATCAAAAAACTTCCCGATACCCTTTTTGCATAAGTTCATCCATTATACACTTAAGATCACAATTTTTTAAAAGAGGATTTGGAGCTCTATTTTTTAAGTGGAAGATGATTTTTTTATATAATTGATATTCAGAAAGCCAGCCAATGTTTCAGTGTCTCTTAAGATGGAACTTAAGTTCTCTTTCCTCCATGAAATGGATCATAAACAACATTTATCTTCATCACGCATTGTTCTCTCTGAGAACACTCAAACTGTAAATGTATGTCTCCTTGCAAACTTTTGCCATTTGTGAAAACTTTGGATCACCAAAGACATACTTGTCACCTGGTAGGTAATGAAGAAATTAATCTTAAATTAAACTGCTCAAACCCTCCAATTTCAAACCAATAACTAAGTGTATTTAAGTAATACCAGCAATACATGTGTTTTGTCAACTGTAAAATCATATACAACTATTAGTCATAAATATTGTTAACAATAATTGCAACTATATATATATATATATATATATATATATATCTGTATTTGCAGTTAATTTAATAGTATCAAAAGAGTCATTCTTCTCTAGCCACTAGGATTTTGTCTGCCAAGGTAGCCAAAATCTTTTCAAAACAGTAAACATAGCTTCTATGAAACCTACTTTTTATGACTTAATTGTCATATAAAGTTAATGAAGGCCATCATTTTAATTTCTCGGGTATTACTTGTAGGTATATAAAGCGCAAGGCCAATAGTCTTTCAAAAACCCTTGTTCATCAAAGAAGTGAATGAATAAAAAAGTGTACAAGTTCTGTTTGAATCTTGACGTTAGCACTATCACTCCAAAACCCTCTTTCCATTACTAAGGGGCAGAATCTGGTTCTAGAGAAAGTGCTTAAAGGTTTGCTTCTTCAGTCCACTAAGCACATTTTTCAAACAGATCATTCTGATTTTTATGAGCCTTTTCTCAACCTTTAATAAGACAAGCAGTTATACTTACAAACAGCAGTAATGTTGTACTTCATCTAATCATGACAGTTAAACAGCGCTTAGACGCTTCAACAATACCTGCTTTACACATATACGGAAGGTGAGGACAAATCCAATTTTTAATTTATCTCATCTATTGTGTCCTGTAAAATTTAGTGCTCCCGTGGTCAGTTCACAGATCCTATCAGAACATAATAAAAAGTATTATTTTTATACTTTTATCCGTAAAAAGCTGCCACTAGCATATTATAGATAGCATTGTAATGATCCTCCCAACTACCTGTCAATCCTAACAGTACAGGGCATTATCAGCTATCGCCAGGCAGAGCATCACCTGGAGAGAACGTGCAGCAAGCAGGAAGCTCTAGCCTCCTCATGTTCATATCATGAATACTTAGGAGGACTCCCAAAGACCTCTGACCTTCTGTCCCTGGTTGAGCTTGCCTTAGGGGCTCTTTCCCATGGAGGAAGAACCCACACCCTACTTTCCCTCTCTCCTTTCTCCCTGCCTGGCCAGCCTCACCTGTGATCACCCAGGGTAGGAAGAGACGAAAGCCCTCCCCGGCTCTGATAACAGGGTTGCCTGACTGTAATTACAGGCCTTCGCTTCCCAGAGATCCAAATGACAGTCACAATCGAGACTGAAGCCCCCGAGTCAGATGGAATCAATTACTGGGCAAAATTGGGAGGTTAATTTTCCCCAGAATGAGATAGGCCTTTTAGCTCTGCCATCTCTCTCCCTCCAGCTGGTGGCTTATTTGGTTGCATTGTTCTCTGGCTGTATGAACACGGTTCCATTCGGAAGGATTTCCAAACGAGTTGATTTGAAAAGGTAACTCCATCAGCCCCCAAACTCAATATGCACTGAATAGACGGACTGTTACTAACCAAGCAGCATGGATGGCTAATCACTAGAATTTACATTTGATGGGCATGGGGCTAATCCAATAAGAAGAAATGGAATCTGCTGGCACAGCACCATTTTCCTCTTGCAGTTCACCCGCTCTTCTGTTGTACTGAAGGAGGCTTCGCTTCTGGAAACTACCAAGGAAATAAACCAGTTCCCTCCTTAGAATCATTTTCTGAGTATGACAAAATGTCTCTTCTAAGAAACAAATACAACAACCATTATTCATTTCTCCCAATGGAATTGCCTATTCTTAATGGCTTAGCGGAAGTGATAAAATAGCTTCCATTGAATAGGTGATAACAATAGCAATTACAATAATGGTTACTAAAATGTATTCAAACTTGACCATGTTTCAGGAAATGCTCAACATTATTTACTTATTAACTCAGTTCTCCCAAAACTGTCCTAAACTGAGGCATTAAGAAGTTGCATAACTTGTTCGTGTTTACCTGACTGGTAAACAACAGAGCCAGAATATGAACCCAGGAGATCTCAATCTAGAGCCTACAGTTTAAAATCACCCCATTTGTTCATACATTCCAAAAGGGAGGCACTCTCAGCACATCGTAGGTGGGAGTTTGAAGCATGGAGATATTAACTAACTTGTTCAAGTTTAGATATTCCATGAATTAATGGAGCTGCTATTTCACACCTCATCTGTCAGACTCAAAAGCCCGAGCATATCCATTCAAACCCCACAGAGGCTTTGCGAACAGCCACTGTGGCTCCGTCTCAGGTGATGATTAGCTGAAATCATTGGTAGTGACTATCAATTCTATTTTCGTTTATGTTCTTCCATTAGTCCTCTTTAGGGGTGTGGCTAAGTCAAATGTGGTGGATTTATATGATTCCTGTAATAATATTGTAGATTTATATTGTACTGTGAATCCTATTTAGCTGTCTCCCTTACGCAGTCTCTCTTAAGAGGTTATGCCATGAAGTAGGTACACATCTCATCAGGAAATAGGCTTTGAGGGTTTGAATAACTTATAATAAGATATTTTGAATGAAAAAAAAAATCAGTGCCATTTCTACCATGGAACCCCAACACCCCCGTGATACCTGGCAGACTGGAAGCCAGGTATTTCATCATCGCCCCTTGTTCTCTGAGTCAGAGAAGTGAGCCAGTATCTTCTCATTGTATGCCATTTATTAGAAGCAGAGCTTGGTGGGTTAATTCAGTGATTCGGCAAACATTTCTTGAGTTTCTATGGCATAGCAGCATGGTGGCTTGGAGTAGACCACGGCTAACGTCTCAGGACAGGATGGCAAAGTCCCTGCTCTCAGGTACCTTCTACAGATCAGTGCAGCCAGAGTTTGCAAATGGCGTTCACACTTCTCACACACCCAGCACATTATGGGAAACTAAATAACAAATTAGTTCATATGTTCTGGTTAGAAGAAAAAATAAGCTCGATTCTTTTTCTTTTCCTAAGGAGTATGCCATGCTAATACAGGCATTTGTGAATATATGAATGTGACCAAGGGGAAAAGGATCTACATTGAAATTACAAACCAGATTTCTCTTTCATCTTGGGGGGTGAGGCGTGGAGGGCAGTATTTATGTTACAGCAGGATTCTTTATAGGTCATATACATGTGGGTGTATATGGATCTTGAACGATAAAGAAATGTTACTACAAAGAAATACGAAAAATTCAGATGGACAACAACTGCTAATTTACAACCAATGTTAAATCAATGGAGCTTAAAAACTTCTGAAGTTAAAAAATAGAATCATAAATGTATAATTATGTATATTTTTATATATTAGAATTCATAATTATGTATAACATAAAGACTTATATAGATAATCATATAATATTATAAATATATAATAATGTAATATGTTAGAACTCAGTGGTATTTGATTCACCAACATAATGTTCTGGATGTCAGATTTCATAAAGTGAGGCCCACTACAATTTAAGAGATGTCTGCGGTGACACCATATTGAAGAAGCTAAGAGCACATGCTATTCTCAGGGGACGCTGAGAAATAGTGTTTTATGGAAGCCAGAAGAAACACGTATAAATACACACACACACACACACACACACACACACACACACACACTTTTTGTACCCATAATTTTTTTGGGATCAACATACCATGATTTCTGGATTCCAAAGGAATAAGACACCATATGGCTCCGAATCTCTACCAAGAGGCCTCCATTCAATTATTATTATTTTTCTTTCTTTCCTCTTAAGCCTGGCTTTCTTTCTCATTGATTCTGTTTCCTTCTTCGCAAAAAGTGTTCCGCGATAAGAGCCGGGACACAGGCGCAGGCTGCGTGAGCCCTGGCCTTCCCCGAATCACAGCATCTTCAGTGTATGAGTAGGAGCAGACCTTGTAAAAGGGGCTTTCTCATTATTATTGTTTTGTGGTTAAAAGGTTGCATACACTATTTTTTTTTCTGCTGCTAAAGCTTAGAAAGGGTGGAAAGCAAAATATTTTGATAATTATTCAGGCCATCAGGTTACATAAGAGGTTCCATAGCTTTCTGCATCAAACTTGAACAGTTGAAACCACAAATTCTGTTTTTGCAGCCATAAAACATTCGTGGCAAAAGAGAGAGAGAGAGAGAGAGAGAGAGAGAGAGAGAGAGAGAAAATAATAAAATCCATTTTCCATTTGCTTGAAACTTATAAAATTTAATGTGGTGAAAAATGACAGTTTATTCCCCATAGGAAACTGCTCAGAGCCATGTTTCATAGGCACGGTGGAGACTTCAGTGTACATTTGCATTTGCAGTCATTTAATACTCCCAAGAAATGGCATGCTGAAAGAGGATGTTGCAAGCTAAAATGTCTAAGTGGCAGGGTAAATGAGGCCTTTATCTAGAAGGAAAAGGTTTGCCTCTCTACCAGAATCATTAAGCTGCATCTATTCAGTAATCACCACCTGACCCCACACTCGGCTTGAGAAGTATACGCAGGTAGACGCGGTGTGCTGACTGCAGTGTGGCAGACGTCCCCACACCAAGGTTGAAGACGTTTTGCTGTTCATAGTGGCTGAATGCGGTTATCAACATAGGAAACATTGAATTATTTTTTTAGAAAGATAGGGTGGCAGTAGTTACGACTTCACATGATATTTGTCTTTGAATTATGTCTCGCTAAGAACAGAAGGAAGGCATCCAATGTTAGGGAGCAAAAATGTCGAGGACCAGCGCTGTGAGTAACCGGAGGAGCAGCCGTAGGCTTGTGCGCTGACTCAACCGGCCCTGATGGTTTTTCTGTGAAGTTAGCGGGAGGACTGAGTAACTTCTAAGAACCCAATTTAACTAATATTTTGTAGGAATTTTAGAGAAAGATAATCACCTGGCTATCCAAATCAATGGAGCAGTGAGCCAAGTAACAGCTGAAAACAAGAATTGCTTTGACTATATCTGAGTCAAGTTGGATCTTATATGTGGTTTGTAAAATTGAGCCTACCATTGCTTCAGTCATACCGTTAATATTGGACTAGATAAATTCTATCAGTCATCTATTGCCACAATATTGCTGTCTGATAAACCACTCCAAAACTCAGTGGCTTAAAATGATAAACACCTATTACTGCTCAGGAGTCTGCAGATCCCCTGGACAGTTCTGTTGATCTGGGCCAGGTTTGGTTGCTGTGAGCTGCATTTGCTTATGCATGTGCAGTCAGCTGGTAGACCAGCTGGGAGATGGCTGGCGGAGGATGGCCTCACTTACATGTCCCCTGATTCATTACCTGGGGACTCAAGTGACAGAAGCAACACAGCCAAATATCTCTCATCACCTGGGAGAACAGCATATGCTCGTTCTCACGGCAGATGAGAAAGGTTCTGAGTGAGAAGAGACACAAACGAGGCCTCTTACAGTGCATGCTCAGAACTGGCATGCCGTCACTTTCACCACATTGTACTAGTGAAGCGAGTTGCAAGACAAGTCCAGGTTTGAGGAGTGGGGAACCAGAGATGATCTCTTGCTAAAAGAAGCTAAAAAGTCACACTGCGAAGTGTATGGATTTATAGAGGCATGGAGAACTAGTAACATTTTGGCAATCGATCTGCCTCACTGTACTTAGACACTGATATGGCCGAAAGTGTGATCTGTATTTTCTGGTGGTAGGGAAAAAAAAGTGTTTATTTATTTTATAGTGTTATATAATTTCTCATAGACATCGTCTTCCATTGATTTTTTTTTCTCTTATGTAATCCACTCTACTTACCATCATTCAGTATTATATTTGGCCAAACCATAGTTTGGGTCTAATGAACCTCAACTTCATTGTTGTAGCATTTATTGTCTACCTACTTTTGTATTAACGGTGAAGAAGCCTTCATAATAATTAAAGGTATACAAATACTAATCTGAAATCGCTCCTAATCTAGTTATCATACAGAGAAAGTAGATATCCTTGCATAGTCTGGAACCTAAAATATTCGAGACACAATTGAATTCTGGAGATATCCTTGAAAAATTTGAGATGATATACAACCTGCCTGCTCTTCTTTGTAGATCACTTAGTCTTTTTGAGTCTTAATTACCTTTTCTACAAAACCCACAAGTCTACTTTTCTAAAGCATCTTCCAATGTTAAGTTCTGTCACTTTAGGTCGACTCAGTGTACCAACATTCACGAATAATGCTGGACCTCTATAACTTACTGAACTCTTAGAATATACTTTTTAAAAACTATTTTGAGTACTCAAAATATCTGAGAAGTAACATATCCAAGTTATCCAGCATAGATTGGCAGCAGCAAGGGGCTTTGAGCAAATTTAGATTTCACCAGGGACAAATCTTTAGCTACATCAGATAAAGATTAATTTCATTCCATAAAAACTTTATCAGTACTTTCCTTCCCTTATGCTTGTAAAAATACTAAGAAAGCTTTTCCGTACAAATGTTTCCTAATAATACTGTAGTTACTCTCACCAGTCATTTTTAAATCCCACCTTGCTATTAATAGACTCTTTAAACCCAAGTAGATTAATATGATTAAAAGGAGAGAAGTAGTGGAGGTCGAACATGGTAGTACAACTCGGTAATTCTTGTCTCATTTTCTATGTCATCTGAAAGAAGTAGCTGATAAATAAAAATAAGATAAAATGTTTATTATAGTTCATATACATTTTGCCACAGGAAAAAAATATAATTGGCATACAGATATTGAACATTCATTTCCATCTTAGAATGAATCCTGGTGGTGTTTATAGGAAAGAGATTTACCTTTATAGCCAATATTTTCATAAACATTTCAAAAACTTCAAATCATTTAAACATGCAAGGTAAACAATTAGAAATTTTCCAATCATCAACCACAGAAATATAATATTACCAACTTAAAACCATATTCTCCCTTATTAGAATTTGGCACGTCTGAACAGCGGAGGCAATTAAAAATACATTTGAAGAAAATAACTGAATCTTTCTCGTTTGAGAAAAAGAAAAGTACAATGCTTGAAATACTAGCTAATGAGAAAATACGAACACTGAAAAGTAACTAAATCTAAGACAGTGACACCCAGGAATAAGCAATGTCTTCAGCATTTAAAAGCTTTTTGTTGTTATACACGTGCCCTGAGAGTGTTTCCAGTTGGCAGTGCAGGGACAAGGTGCATGTGTGTTTTCGTACTTGCTTGCACAAAGCTATGTTGGTTGACGCCACACAAATCAAAGGAAATAAAAGCTTAAGGCCACCACTGGAATTATTCAAAACAAAGAAAACCCATGTGTTTCAGCCGTGCAGCAATTTGGGCTGACTGTGGTTTGGGGCCAACATTTTCCAGAAAACCACTTCATCCCACAAGTTTCTTCTGAGCCTGGAGTCATGACCAGAATCCCAGCCGACTGGCTTCACCCAGTCTGGAGACTCAGATGGACGGGACCTACACGCAGCCCTGAACTCTGGGAAGATCAGAGGACATGCGCAGGTGATACAGAAACAGGAAGCTCTGGGTGCCTTTCAGATTCTAGAAATGCAAGAAATCACAGGCCGAATACCTGCAAATGCTCAGGACCATTACTGCATCTCCATGTTTCTCGTGGCCCTTGGTTTATCCTGACACACCTGTATCGTGTTCTGGGACCAGGGTCACATTCCTGGGTCACATCCAGATTCTACTCCTCACTGATAGTGGAATCCCGCGTAAATCGCGTAATCATGTTTTACCTCAGTATCCTGCACACAACATGAGGGTGATAGTATATAACCCACAGTGTTCTTGCTAGCAAAAAAAAAATATGATGCATCTAAAGCTGTTTGACATAGTGTCTCGCACACGTTAAACACTCAATAAATGTTAGCTGTTGATGTTGTTATATCATTTCATCATCATCATCATCATCATCATCATCATCATGTTATATGCAGCCAAACACATATAAAGTAGTCTGACCATAAATCTGACATCAACTTTACAGATCACATAAAATGCTTATTACTAAGAAAGGAATTCCTAGAGAAATCCTCATTGGAGAATTCCTTATATGGAGAATTGCCTCCATAACTTGGGGCTCCAATGCTCCTCCATGGCAAATCGTTACAGGGGACTGAGAATCCCATCTTTTCGTCAGGCTCATCCTCACTTCTGAAAGCCCCATTCATCCCTGGACTCATCAGTCAGTATTTATGGGCCATCACATCAGACGGCCATGGAAGAAAGGAGAAAAGTCTCCTGCCCCAGAGAGGGGACAGCCGTATTCACAAATAATTACCATGCATGAATGCTTTGCATTAGCCCACAGAAAGGAGCAGGGCCAAGAAGCGAAGGGCTCTGACATTATGCCTAAGGGGCCTGGAGAAGGCTTGACGCTTGAGAAGGAACAGGGGGTCCCAGTCTCGGAAAATAAGGAGGAATCACCAAAGAGCAACAAGAAAGAAAGGACTCCACATACGCGGATAGAGTAGCAGATATCAAGGGCTGTGAAAGCTCTTGACATGTAAAGAGAAAGTCGTTAGATGGGGCTAACGGAAGAGACATAGTACAGAAATCAAACAAGTTTGGAGAGGGAATGATGAGAATCTGTCTCTCACCCCCACACACATACCCCATTATGCAGAAAATGGAAATGAATTAAATAAAACATAGATCATTTAAAGATGTCCACACAGGGCTGGCCGAGTCGCTCACTTGGTTAAGAGCTCGCTCAAGAGTGCGAGCTGTGAGCAACAGGGTCGCCGGTTCAATTCCCGCATGAGCCCGAGCTGAGCTGCCGCTGAGCTAAAAAAAAAGATGTCCCCACAAACCTCAAGTCTGAAAAAGAAGACAAAATATGGCAAAAGAAAAATACTTGCTTAGATAACAGTACATTTTACTTGCTCTTGGAACAATCTCCCTGTGAATGCCTCTTTCCACAATCAGAATTTAAAAAAAAAAAATGGACCAAAGGAAACTAAATAATATTTATTGTGTCTCTTGCATTTGATCCTTACGAAAATGGCATTAGCCTCATATGGAAACACTTTGACGCCCCTGAAAATAATTCCTTAACCACAAACATGTCTTCTACTTGTCTGATCTCAAATTGTTCCAAGTGAGTATCACAATTTCAGGTCAGGTTTAAGGATATGACAGGCACTATCAGTCCATTACATATGAATGATATATGAGGTAGAGGGCGGAGGTGTTGGCACAGAAGGCAAGCCTGCCGGTGGGAGCCCCACTCCAGGTCCTGGGGCACATCGGCCTTCCCTGGGAACTTCCCGGTCCCACCTGCAGGCACTTAGGAGCAGTTCTTCGGCACAGATGAAGGGAGGAACAATGGAACTGCGCTCTGTGTTCATCACTCAGATACCATCTCGGAACCTCAGTGGGGCATGGTTATTGGAAGCAAAATAACACAGATAGGATTTCACATCCAAGCTTTGGATGTAAGAAGAACAAAGATGCAGGAGCACCGGCAGCCCCTCGCCCCGCACTCCACCCTCCTCACCCTTCTGCCTCCACCTGGTTGCTCTTTTGCTTCCAACTTCTAATTGGCAGACACTCGATCCGCGCGGCCATTGCGTTTTCAGAGTGCACAGGGCCACTTGAGACTGCCTGATATGTGTGGGAAAGCGGTGGCCATGTTACTGCACCTGCTGGGGGAGCTGCCCATGGCCTCTCCCTTCCTGCAGCCCTCATTGTCTGCCACCTTATTCTGTTTCAGCAGCAGCAGAAAAGAAGTCAAAGTAGCCGGCATTCAACATGAACACATACAGAAAGCAGGCCAGAAAACTTTCTTGTATCTCTTTCCTTCCCCAAGCCTGCCCAGTGGCCTATTTCAATAGTTAAGTGTAGCAACCCTATCTCTCCTCAGAGCCACAGCATGTAAGAGCTCGTAAGAGGGCAACAGCGTGAGCATTTACTTGGATGGCCGGTGGAGCATTACTAGTGTGAGTCAGCTACACACACACACACACACACACACACACACACACACACACACACTCTCTCTCCCTAATTCAAAACTATTCATATTTGGTATCCCCAAGTAGACCATATCTATTACTTTTTGTGAAAGTAAATAGATTTGAGATCAAAGGCGCCGGGACTTTTAACTTCCAAGAGAATAGACTGCAATACTAATAAACTTTCACAGCAACCTCCTTGGAATGGAGTCTGAAATTGAATAACTCACGTACCGATCTTACTGACAGCAATGGAGAACACACCCAAGTTCAAAGGAGAGGCAGAAAGAAGTACAGCAGCCACCGTCCTGAGGAACTGTGCATGAGGAAACAAGACCACATTTTGAAGTTTGATGGTCAAGCTGTTTGGTTGGTATCCGTTACCACGTGGATACGAAAATGTTTGACTGCAGCCAGTCAGTGGTGGTCAGAATACATCATCAGCCTTGGAAATGGGAAAGACCCATTAAATCATCAAGTAATGTCTTTGCCAGCACAGGATGCAGTTCCCAGAGAATATTCCTTAAAGCGCCCCTTGGGATGAGCTCCAAAGACCAAGCCATTTTATCCATCTCCGAAGAGTGCAATCCATCTCTCTACAGTATCCGATTGCTGTTATGAAATTAAACTTTGGCCTTAAAAGCATTGTACCATACCGAACTAGTCCTCGGTACCAGGTTTTCATTAAGGAACCAGTCGCAGCCCTTGGAGGAGGCAGCAAAGGTCATTTTATCCATTCCCCTACTTCCGGGCAGGCCTTGTGTGAAGTGACACCAGCCTGGCTCTTATTATACAATTCCCAAAGCAGGAAGTTCTATAGCCCCCGTTGTAATAGCGCTTTCCCATGACACATAACCCTCATGGAGAAAGCGTTGTCTACAGTCTAGACAAAATCCCTCCCACCACAGTTTAAAAGCATGTTCCCACAGCAGCAGAGAACTATTTATCAGCCTCAGAGCACTGAGTGAGAGTAACGTAAGAGCGCTTCCTCGGCATCGCTCCTTCCGGCATCGTCTTCACTTTAACAAGGATTTTCACATCAGAGTGGATCAGAACAGAAGGCGAGAATGGGCCTTGGGGCTTTGGGAAGGCAAGGGCTGTTCTTTTCCTCCTTCTGCTTATGGACATTTAGTGGGGGATTTTCATTAGTTGTAAACACAATACTGAAGACAGGCAAACACCCCCCTGACTGAGACAGTTGCGTCAGCTTTTGATATGAGTGTGACACAAATCCGATTAAGTCTTCGTTTCCTGTTTCATGTTCATTATATTGAAAGATGTCTGAAGAGATTTAGGAAATCGATTAAATGTTGGAAATCTGGAATCTACATCCTTAAACTATTAAAATAGGTACCGTATAATATGCGAGTTATGCATCATTATTTACTCGTCTGTTACTTAAACTAGATAAGGGACAGGACCTCTTGTTGGCAGTCTCTTATTGTTCCTACTTTAAGTTCCTATTAGTAGTTGAATGTAATGAAATAGAATGCCTCTGTGCATTACAGTTTGTTTTCATTCCCTTTAACTCTCTTTTCAAAATGTGCTCGGGGTGATGGAGCCTCAGCGGTCTTTCAGCAAGGAACCTGGAAATGTGTAGCCTGAGTTTATGCTTCGGATAACTTCCTTACGTGACTTTTAATTAGGTGGTGAGCACATGCTGGCCAACAAGATGCTTTGAGGAAAGAAATAAAAAATGATTACTTTCATGATAGTCTCCCTTTCTGCATTTTTGAAAAAAAAAATACAGGTTTCAAGAATCATTTTATACTAAAATGCATGTTTTCTTGCATTAACTTGACAAAAGTTTCTAAAATGCATCCCATTGCTAGACATAAAACAGCACAAAAGAAAAGTTCACAATTTAGTCATTTGCATTTCCTGTTGATTTCAAATCTTGGACAGAATTTGAAAGCAGTAAGTTCTAGAGGGCAAAAGAGTGATGCAATGTACCAGTATTTGTTTCTTTTACTCTGTCTTGTTTTAGAGAGGTTGAGAAGGAGGGAGAGGGGTATTTTCTGGAGGTAGGAAAGGTAGGAGTATTCCAATCGGCATTCCAATGGGAGTTTCGGAATAACGTTATCAAACCAGAATTTCTTCACCTATATTATAAGAGGTTTTTATCCTTATGAAAATTCTTAAGAAAGGAACACCTGAACTCAAAGGGGTCGATAACCTTAACCCGTTTTTTATTTTACATCCAATAATGCCGTGCTCCTGTAAGCCCCCATGCCCATGCATGAGACACTGGTCTACGTATCCGGCTTGGTCCTCACATCAAATTTTAGGAGACCTTCCTTTTCAAGTCTCTACCTCCAAAGAAAGATGTGCTTTTTGTGGATTTCTAAACTCAGCCAGGGTTGTTGGGAAAATACTTATGTACACGAACAATAACAGTTAACATTTTATTGAGTGCTTACCATGTGCTAAACACTCCACATGCATCTTATTATTTGATTTTCATAATCACCCTGTGAAGTAGGCACTGTAGTGAATTCCATTTTGCAGGTGAGGTTCACCAAGGTTAAGTATCTTGCCCAAGGTCACACAGCTGGTAAGTAGCATGGCCAGGACTTAAACCTAACAGTCCTTCCCCAGAGCCCCAGGTTGTGTTCTACACCAGGCTTTGCACACGCATCTCTCTAAGTGTCCCTTTTATTATCATTCTTCCTCCTTGTGTGCGACCGAGTCAACAGCCTGAATAGTTAGAAAAATAAGAGCACACACAAACAAGCCAACCAAAAAGATCTGAAGTAAAACAATATTATTTAAAACACCTCTGTCAGTCTCATGATCAATAAGAATGAGAGTGAAGTTAACCCTTTATATTTGTTTTCCTTTGTTTAAAAACCGGAAGGCAAAACCCAAACTGCCGTGCTAGTTCTGGCCTCGTCGTCATCCTGTAACTTTGGGTCACACAGCAAACGAGAATGAGAGCAGCCTCCCCTCTTCCACTAGAAATAGTAACAGTAGTAGCAGCATTTCAATAGGTCAAAGCCACTTCTTAGAGAAACTTTAAACCATCTGTCCCTTGAAAAGAATAAAGTTATGCACAAAAAGAAAGAAAATAAGACAATCAGAAAATAATTACCGGCATGCCATTTTCAGTGAAATCAGTTTCTTATTTCAATTAAAGATTTTGCCTCTTGCACAGTCATCAGTCACTTCATGTAAACTATAATATAAACAGGAATAATTCCATAATAATGAATTGTTCCTTTTTAGGGTTTAGCTGAATATTGTAGAGCTTCTGCACTTACTTTAGATTTAAAAAAACGCACATAACTGTCAGTAGATATGATTAGGTATTTTGTGACACCGGAAGTAATTATTTGACAAAACTGGCAGTTTTCGCTGACTTTAGAAAGTTTCTCTATTTCTGTGGTCAGGCACTCCTTGCTAAGAGCAAATGGATGAGCTTCAAAGCCTTGGTCTGGACCACTGGAAACAGATAATCAACAGATGATGGGGAGAAATGTGCCCCCCTTGTTTTGGGGGGAGGGTTTCTTCCAGATCTCCTTGTCAAAGGATGATTGATATGTGCGGAGCAGCCCTTCAAACTCCAGTCACTGCCTGAGGCACTTCCTATAATCAAAGCTCACGCCCACCCAGACCTAATTAGACATTAGATTAGTGTCAACTGATTGATTTAAAGCAGCCGTCCCTCTGTCCCCACGGCTCCCTTCTCCCAGCACAGTCAGGATGGGACAGGTCTCAAAAAACGGCTCTCTCAACAGGCACATTTTTCGTGGAAGCTCCAGGAAGAAAACCTAGAGATTATGCATTGTGGCTAGAACACAACCAGAGTAAAATTTCTAGAAAGAAAACGAGAAAGAGAAGAAAGAGAAAGAGGAACAGAGAGAAACAGAGAATGAATCATGTTTCCTAGAGCAGTGAAACCCCTCGGTCCAATTTGTTGAGTTAAGTTAGAGAGAGTGTTTGTGATGTTTGAAAGAAAATTATTTGCAATTTAACCTAGGAGAGTTCTGAGTACATTTGGCTACAATTTAGATACCATTTTTCAAAGTCCTTTTCCTTCATTTTTTCCCCCCTTTATAAATATATGAGCCGGGAACATTCAAAGTTGTCTTAATGGATTAAGCAGAGACAAGGCTGCAAGGAGCAAATTAAAAATGAAATAGTTACAGCTGTTGGAACTGGCATTGAGCAGAGAGAGGTAAAAAAGATTTCTCTCACAGGATAAGGGAGAATTCAGAAAACATGAAGCCTTTGCAGAGTTCAGACATGCATGCCTACGAAACAGCATGAGTGACACCTTCCTCCACCCCCCCCCCCAACTTTTTAGGAACTGCACAGTTCAACTGCCGCTTGTCCTGTAGAGGATCCTCAATAGTTGTATTTCAACTAAAAAGTGAGCCCATTCCCAGAAGAGACCACCGGAGTCGGGGCAGCCAGGGGCCAGCGCTAGACTTTTCATTTGCAGATTAAAGGCCTTTTCCACTTGTCACGTCCTGCTACTACTATACTCTGGGGTCAGGGCTGATCCAACACAAACACACCTCTGAAATTATTTCTGTGAATATGGGACCCCGAAAAGTGCCATTACAGCAGCAGACACATCTAAGATAGTACTAGCTCAGGGAACTCCAGTGGCCTTCATATAAGGACGCTTCCTTCTCTCATGGATTGGAGAGTGCTGGAGCAAAGGAAGAGGGGACCGCTGATGATTTGGGGAGAGGGAGGTAGATGTCAGAAGAAAAGCAATAGTCAACCAACTGAAGTGACGTTACAGGTAGTCATTATGTCTGATTTTTTTTTTAATCTTTACAGCTTTTAAGGCTATGAGTATTATCTCACTCATTTCCTACGAAGTCCCTGGAAGATAGATGAGGTGTGTGTCCTTATTAATTTACCAATGAGCTATTTCACCCATTCCAGATGAAACAATCAGAGCCAGTAATTTCCCCCCCAAGATAGTCAGAAAAGTCAGTGACCCAGCACCAGATCTGAAGAGTTGGGGTGTCTGCTCACTAGCCTCACCAGAGCACCCCACTGCCTCCCAAACCTCCGCCTTCGTGGCACTGCACGTACACAGATAGTTATTTTACCGTTATATATTTTTTTAATTTAGATACCCAATCCATCTGCAAGCATCCTAAGATTTAAAGAGCTATCCCTCTTAGCTTGAGGAGTGAGCCAGACCATAAGCCAGAAGCCCAGCAGGTCGCTAGGGAGCAGCTGCAGGATGCAGGCGAGGAAATGCTGAAGACTGGATTAAACACAGGAGTAATAGCTGCAGCCCTGATTCTGGGTGATAGATAACTGCAGACCCGAGCCAGCTGCCAACTGGTTCCCACCAAAGCGGTAAAGAGGCAGGGGAGTGGGCACTGAAAGCCTAACGCTGCACTCTAAAATATGTCGTGAATGCTGATGGAAGTTTCTGGAGTCCAAAATGCAATCAGGCACCAGAGCAGAATGGAACTATTGTTTTCTTTTTCTTGTGTATGGGTCTTAGCATCCTAATGACAGCTTTCAAGGGCGACTTAAGTTGAAATATGATGCCACAAAGGCCAAGCGTAGGTAAAGTCTGGACACCTCCATCCACATTGCTGTTTTCCCCTGGCTTCCGTGTCTCCCTATAGAGACAGGAATTCAGACAACAGAGCTGGAGAGCCAAAAGGGGCAGGAGAGCCTTCCAAATGCCGATTCGGCAAATTTTAACTTTTTCGGCTATAAACCTTTCAATACCTCCAAATAAATCCTTCAGTTTTATATGAGATTTCGATTTCTGCAGCTGTAGATTTATGCGGTGTGCTGAGACCAGGCCAAGAGAAGTGAACATAAACGATGTGACAGATAGCGTAAGGATGTTATTCCGCTTCTCGCTGCAGCCTTGCTCGCGCAGGAACTTTCCAAATGTCATGCGGAGCCCCTCTCATTCACTAGCTGCTAAAGCAGCTGATCTTCTGCAATGGATGTGTGTCTCCAACCCCAAGCCCTCTGCTTGAGAGACGCAGGAAGCAGTATACTTCCTCATCCTTGGCCTGGATCTGCTACCCTCAGATGGGCGCATCACCCAGGCATCGCCCTTACAGACTAACCTGTTCGTGGCAGGCCTGCCCTCTTGGTGTGCCGAGGCCTGTGCCTTGGTTGCTAGTGGGGAGTAGAGCAATGAAATACAGTATGCTTCAGGAGCCAGCTGTATTCACTAGAAAACCATTTAAGATCCGTCAACAGCATCAACAGTTGGTAGGTTTTCACACGAGTGTTGCAAGAGAAAGCAGTAGGCCTATCACTGTTGAGCCTTTATGGATATGCTGAAGAATGCATGAACTAATGTTTTCTGAAAATTATTAGGAATCAGGTTCTGCACTAGTTTTCTTATGAAGAGTTCATCCTCATAGTGATCGAGCAAAAGAGATAGAATCAACTTAATTTTACAGAGGAAGAACCCAAGGACAGGAGAGGTTAAACGCATTACCTGGAAAGCATCGGAGTATTTGCTAAAGGAACACTGTCTCCTTTATCCTTAACATTGTTGATGAACCTGCAGTGAAATGGTAATTCCCTCAAAAAGTAGCAACTAGGAAGAAAGAGAAGACAGTTTTCTAGCTGACACCACTGGGAGGGTCCTAAGTTGGTTCCCTCCATGAAACCCATGGAGGCTTTGTCATTGTAGCTTCAGCCGTATATGAAAAGACTGGACATTTGTTAATGATGACTGAGGCCATGGTGTTTTTATGTCATTTTAATTTTATAAAACTTGTACATGTGTGAGCTCTGCTTCTGGCCAAGATGAAGCAAATTTTAGAAATTGGAACGAAAATACATAAACAGTGTTTCTGAGGACATTGGACATCAGTCAACAAAGGCCAGTGAACCCCAAGAGAAGGGAAACAACAAGGGGAGCCCCACAATGTACCCAGCTTACTTCCCGGAGAGAATTTGGGGAACCCAGGAGGAGCTCCACCATCTGACATTGAGGAGACAGAAACGGTTCTCTGGGAAGGTCAAGGCAGCTAGAGTTCATAGGGCAGAGCCCTCAGGAGGGTAGATGTGCAGAGCGGAGCTCCAGGGACCAAGAGTCTTTAGCTGATCAGTGCATACTTTTGAGAAAACTACCTGAGACTGAGGGGGGAAAAGAAACACCTACGAGGGTTAGAGGGAACCATCGCTAGAGCTCACCGACGGCCAGGAGTAGTTCCTATTCCCACCAGTCAGAAGGAAAACCTCAGAGTTCACAGGTCATCAGGTAGAGTAAGAAAGGTAAGATCAACCTTAACTATGTGCTGCTTGGGTCTTGCTGACAAAGCTGACAAAGCATGACCCCAGAGGCTCAAACAGTTTCCAGATAACTGTGTTCTAGAACATTTTCTCATATCAGCTCTTGAATTATTTTTTTCTCCTCAGCACCTCTTAGAATCCTCCAGCAGCTTTCTGAGAATAAATCCACTGCCAGGATGTACCTGCAAAGAACTGGTCACCAGAACAGAGGTTCAGAAATGTCCCTATGTACTACACATATTCAAATACATGTTCAAAAAATATTTAGCCAGAAAATCAAGAGAATTCTTCCTAAACAGCAAACAAGTAATCCACATTCTGCAATCTGATGACCTGGGCTCACACCCCTGTTGTCTGTTTATTATCTCATTCTGCTGATGAGAAACCTGAGGCCTAAAATGATTAAATAAGTTGTCTGAGGCCGTAAAATCATACTTACACCTGTGGGTTGTTATGAGTATTAAATAAGATAAATCACTTAGGGGCCGGCTGAGTGGCGCGATGGTTAAGAGCTGGCTTGGGACGCCAGAGGGCCCCGGTTTGGATCCCACATATGAGGGCCAGTGACACTGCCAGCAGCCATAGTGAGCGGCCGTCCAGAAGCCGGCGACTGATCTGCCTCACCCAGGAAGAGCGCAATGATGGTGACAACTTGGGCCAGTGAAGCAACGTCCTCCACAACTAGACTGAAGAATAAAAGGATAGCAACTTGTCTTTTCCCCTTCCTCCAATTCCCCAATAAAAATTAAAAAAAAAGATAAATCACTTAGCATGTTATTGTCATATCATAATTGAGTAAAAAAAAAAAGGTGTTTTTCATGATTAAACATCTGGTCCTTAATGATTCTCCAATTTCTGAATACAGAAAGTGGAAAAGATAGAAACATAAGTAAAGGAATAGGATGCACTGTGTGCTCAATCAGGGAATAACAACATTCCAGTGGGAGCAAATAATTATATCAACTCAGTTGTAAGGCTTACATTTGTTTTATTTTTGGATTTTTTGTTCCTTTGTAAGCAGCTATGAAACCAAAATATGATGAGAGAACAATGATGAACTTAGTAACTCGTTCAGTAGAATAGGCTGAATAATCCCTTATAAAGTGAGAAAATTAAAGTATAAAACTTTCAGTCATTCCTTGGCCACATAGCTTTAGAGTGTATTAATGCTGCATTCAATTACTTTTCAGAAATCCCGTAATCTGTTACTATTTTATTTTATTTAGTTTCCAAGTAACATCTAAAAGTTTTTGCCTCCAGTCATGAAGGAAGGTAACTACTACCAGACTAGCCCTCCTACAATAAACAACTAGGAAACTGGACAAAATGTATGAAACCACAGTTTTCAGACACTGGGCGATGAGTAGTACAGGACTGTGGTCCCGACCAGAAGGGAGACAAGGAAGGTGAGGTACGTGATCACCCTGGATTTCTGCCAGAGAGGGGAACAAAAGCAGAACATAGCAGTCTCCTTAGCTAAAACTACAAGGGTCAGAGTTTGAAGAGGCCGAGGCAACTGGAATTTGTGTGGCTGCGTGCCAGCAAGGAGGGATCTACATAGAAAGAGTCCAAGAAATCTACAGAGGCGTCCACTGTGTCTTTGGTTCTGTGTGGTTAGGAGAAGACTCCACAGGCTAAACAAGGAACAGTGAACAAAGATAGGACAACTTACGGGAAGCTCGCTGGAAGAAAATTGCATTACATATATCTGACAAAAGAGTTGTATCCAAAATATATAAAGAACACTTACAACTCAATAATAAGACACACATCTTAATTGTTTTAAGAGCCACTTCACAAAGGAGGGTGTATGAATGGCTGATAAGCACATATAAGAGTGCTTATTAGAAACCCTGGACATGCAAATTAAAACCAGAAAGGAGTACTTTATGGTTACTACCAGATACCTCCTAGCATGGCTGAAATTTAAAAGATTGACAATAGCAAGTGTTGCAAAGATTGGAAGCAATTAGAATTCTCATACATTGCTGGTGAGAGTGTACAGTCACTTTGCAAAAAAGACTGAGAGTTTCTTATAAATTTGAATATGTACCTACTCTGTCATCCAAGAATCCACTCCTAGATATTTTTCCAAGAGAAGTGAAAACCTAAGTCCCCAAAAAGATTAATGTGTGAATGTTCATAGTAGCTTTCTCTGTAATTGTTCCCAAATGGAAACAATACAAATGTCCATCAATGAGTAAAGAGATAAACAAACTGATATATTCATACAATGGAATAAGCTCAGCAATTTAAAATGAACAAACTACTGTCACATACAACAACAGATCTCAAAATCTTTACACTAAATGAAAGAAATAAGACACAAAAGAGTATATAATATGAGTGTTTTCATGTAATTCTAGAACAAGCAAAACTAGTCTATAATATAGAAATCAGATCAACAATTACTTAGAGCAGAATTGGCTGGGATGCGCCTTAGGAAGCTTTCTGGGAGTAGATGAAAATGTCCCATGTATATTTCAGTGATGTTTACAAGAATATAGAAATGTATCAAAACGCATCAAACTGTATATCAAACATTACCGTTACCTTTCAGTAATCCTGATCTGCTCTGCTTAGCTCAAACTACTTTTTAAATGTTCAATTGCAAACTTTCTCACACCCTGATCCACTTAAAAACAAACATTTTTTAAAGAGATTTAAAAATTTTAGTGGAAAAAAATAGGTGTATTTTATTGTATTGATATATAACTCGACAATGGTTATTTTAAATGGTCACATTAATACTCTTCTCCAACCAAGAGTGATTTGAAGTTTAAGGGAGAACAGAGAAGGGTTGGTGTGCAGTTAGAGAACACTCACCTACCAGGGTAAAGAGACTGGGGTCCTCTCCTGAGCTGCTATTGTGGGAACCCCAAAGTCGGGTGGGGGACGTTCCCAAGTTGACTTCTCAATCTAAGGAATCAGTGAGGATCAGGTAACCAGCTCATGATCAGAAATGTCAAAACTAGGATCAGAAATGAAGCATGTGCATCAAAAAGGAATTAAGATGAGAAGCACAGGAAGCCTGTGCCTGATAAAGGGCACAGACAAGAAATACCATTGGTTCTTCTTAGTAGCAGAGATAGTATCATGGTTTGTCAGCAGAAATATGATGGTGCTAGAGACCATCACCACCAGCACGGCGTGCCAAAGGGCCCTGGCTGCGCGATGCTGCTCACCTGTGTCTCCTTTCCTGACAGACATGACTTACAGATTACTCCTGTTTGTGCAGAACATTTATTTCTGCTCCAAACTGAGTGTTTCTCTGATCGTTGATACAGAAAACACTCCATAACATTTCTCTCTCTGCTACAACATCATTTTATTTTATTATTTATCTATTTATTTTATTATTTTTTTGGCCGAGCCATCCTGCCACCTGTTGGCAGCTCAACAGCAG
Source organism: Hipposideros armiger (assembly GCF_001890085.2). Taxonomy (NCBI): domain Eukaryota; kingdom Metazoa; phylum Chordata; class Mammalia; order Chiroptera; family Hipposideridae; genus Hipposideros; species Hipposideros armiger. The sequence continues at coordinate 2,238,313 of NW_017731500.1, read as the reverse complement.
CTCAGCTCGGGCCAGGAATCGAACCAGCGACCCTGTTGCTCAAGAGCTCGCACTCTTGAGCAAGCTCTGAACCAACCGAGTCACTCAGCCAGCCCCAACATCATTTTAGAAACCAGAAATCATTGTCCTTATAACAGTATGTGTCTACAGAAAGTTTGGCCTTGAATTACTTGAGACATATGTGATGCTAAATGGCGTGCTCTTATTGAGAGTAGTATGTGAAGGAAGCTACAGCGTGAGTGCTAATCCGTCTAAGCATTTTCTTGAGCTATGAATTCGATTCAGAGGAAAGATGCTTCTTTCAAAGGCCGATTGATCATTCACATTTCAATACCTCAAGCTTCCATCTGGCAACTTAAAGAAATTTTTCAGAGGAAAGGCACACAATCCAAGTGACTATCTTAATTACCTCCATCAGCCCCATTAATCTGTGGTATATTTCAAGCTGAAACAAAGGCCCAGGAATGAGTCTTGCTGTCCCAACCCAGCCAGAGGATCCTGCGAAGCCTCTCCCTCAACCATCCCAGGGAAGAAACACAATAGGACGGAGTTGAGCCCTCGGGGTCTTGGCAACCGAAAGAAGCGGAGGGGGAGCTCTGCCAGAGCGCCTATCAGTGTGGAAAATCACAACTCACTAAGGTGAAGAATCCTTGAGAATGGAAGTGGGGAAAGACTGGAAAACATCTGATAAAAACAAAAGTTAGAAAATGTCCTGAGGATGACTGTCACTGGCTGAATCCACAGATTTCAAAAAAGGCAGAAACTCCTTTTTTGTTTCTTTACCGGCCTCATGATTGTATAACACATGGCTCCTGTTCCCTGCAGAAGTCAGCACCACCCATGGGTCTCCAAGCCAGCCCCTGGGAGGCTCCCCTGACAACCAGGAAGCTTCCCGCCAACTGCCTGCGTTGTCCCTACAACCCCAGTGCTTTCTGTCGGGCTTCCCCCATCAGAGTAGATCGCTTGCTCCTGGTTTAAATCAGGCCTGGGCTTGCTTTATCTCATGCTCCAGTTTGCATTGTTTCTCACCTTATACCAAATCAATGCGTGTCTCAAATCAGCGCCTCAGCAGGATAGATGGAAGCCCAGTGGCATGTTTAGCAGGGATGTCAAGAAGAAGAACCACGGCCCCGGCACCTATAAAATCCCCACAGATCCACTTCTGACATCTGAAATTTCATGGTTGCAGGTTTACTTCGTCAGGTGAAAGCAGCAAAATCCACTAACATACAAGGAGCATGTAGACAGAGAATTAAATCGTTGTTAGTCATCAACCACTGACTGTGAATTTTCCTATCCTGAATGTTTCCAAGGGAACAAAAGGTCCTAAAGATTTATGTATAAGAAGGTAAAATATAAACCCCACGCACAAACCAAAAAGAAGGAACCCAAGTGGGAATAAAGAAATTGGGGCAGGTAGGGGCCCTGAGGATCTTGAGAGAAGTACATCAAGGAAACGAAAAGGGGAAATAGGCAGTTGCCCAAGACATGTTTTACCTATTTCACAATTATGTAAATTCAGTACTTGGGGAGGAGCAACAGTCAGAGACTACCCTCCCCCAGAGTCCTTTCAGGAAACGACTGAAGAAGTCAATGAGAAGCCACTGCAATCCCGCTGGGGATGGTAAAATACGGTAGCTTTAGGCCACGGTGTCAAGTGGGTGCTGGATGACCACGGGTGTGAGCCTTAGACAAAGAGCGTCATTCTAGATGTGTGGGCTGGGCCAGGCAGTCCCCCTGCTTTCATTAGGAGCCTATGATAAGGAATGTGTAGTTTATGTAGAAGACCTCAGAGTGGCGTTTCCAAACAAGACAGCTAACTGTTCATCTGACTGGGATGCCTACCAAATGCCAAACGCAATGCCAGTTCCTGCTCTCAATAAATCCAGTCTGGTGGTCGACAAGTAAACCAATGAAAACAACGCTGGAGAAGTGTTTGGCAGAGGAATGCTCAGAGCGCTAGGTGAACCCAGAGGAGGGTCTCAAACTCACTCCTAGGGAAGGCTCCCGTGCAGGTTACTTCTGAGCTAAGGCTTGAAAAACGAGGGATGTGGCAGAACTCGGGGGACAGGGGGGTGAGTTCTGTGCCAAGGGAGCAGTAGTCCAAAGTATTCACAGGCATGGGGGCACAGCAGGGTGCCCACAGTGTGGACCTGATGAGGAGAGAAGGGGTGAGAGGGCGGAGGCCAGGTTACAAAAGGTCTTTCCTATGTGCCCTGCTAAGTAATCCAGGTAAGCATGTATCCATGTTTGTATTCACATCCCCCACCTTATTCCAGAAAGGATTTAAAGTGACTTTTGCTAAAGAGTTTGGATTGTACTATGAATGCAATTGAGTGTAATTGAAGGATTTTAAGCAGGGAATGACATGCTCAGGCATGCATTTAAGAAAGATTATTCAGGCAATGCTGAAAATAAATTCTGAGGGATGTAGGAAAAGGGACAAGACTTCAGGCAGTTTAGGCAGAATAGAGGCAATTACAGTAATCCAAGGGGAAAAGGATGCAGGTCTGAACTAATGCAGCGACACTGAGGATGGAGAGGACTGGGCAGATCTGAGATACATTTAAGATCGGGCAGAATCATTTCTAAGTCAGTGGGCCTAATGATACTTAACGCTATGGGATGAAACGGAGTACAAAAAAATTACTCAGGAAATGTGTCTTGATCAGGAATTTGAATTAGGGAGACAAGTGATGTGGACAATCCGCCAGATATTAGAGAGCATTTGCAGTATAGAAATATACAGTTTCAAGCACTATGAGTTTACTTTGAATTTCCATCTGAATCATCAACCTAGTTTCTTTTAAGCGCAGCCTTATTTCTTTCAAGGTACAAACTTCTGGGATTACCCAATGGTCGTAACTGCCCTTCAAACACCTTAGTGTGTTTTTCAAAGGAGTACTGTTGTTAGCAACACCTCAAGAATTAAGATTGCATCTCCCTGTCATGAGGAGTTTGCAACAAGCAGAAATTGAGGGAGATGATTACTCTCCAGAAGGGAAAACCTCTTCCCAGTTAAAAGCAAACACGTTAAAAAAAAAATAAAAAAATTGAATAGTCCAATAACTTAAATTTGACATTAGGAGTAAAAATGCCTAACACAAAACCAAGAGGATAATTAGCTTTCGGTAAGCATTCTTTGGATCTGAAACACTTTAAAAAAAGAATTAAAAAAATTATCATGGAAAGAATTGACTTTACTACAAATTTAAGATTTGAGAAACCTCCTGAAGTTTACTATAATAGAATTTGACCTATGGAGAAATAATTTGGAGGTGAAGGAGGAATGAGAATGTGTTTTGTGAATGGAGAGTGAATTTAAAAGAGACACTCGTAAAGGTTTGCCCTTATGGAAAAGTACTACTTTCCTTCCAAGACTTTCAATAGGGGTATAGAATCACTTACAAATGAAAATTGAAGCTATAGAAACACATACAGCTGAGCAAGACCCTGACTCCTTTAAAATGTGAAGATTAGGTCATTTGTTAATGTGTTAAAATCCATAGATTAAAAAAAAAAAAAAAGCAAGGAGAAACCTAAACATAATCTTGAAAGATACCTAAAAGACATTTGATAAAATTCAACATTATGTGTTGATTTCTTTTGTGGTTTTGTTTTTTGTTTTGTTTTTTGTTATTTAGACATGGATGGATAGTCACTTAACCTGAAGAATATCTATCCCAAACCAATAACTAATATCATCCAGATTGGCTAGGAGAATGTCCATGAAAGTTGGGGACAAGAAAAGTGGGCCACTATTATTTAACATCTTGAAAGTTCTAGGCAAACAAAATAAAAGGTACACATATTTAAAAGGACGCTACAAAGGTATGATTATTTGGGGATGACATGAGTATCTGTTTCCTTGCAGGATGTTGGACTATTAAGAAAAGCAAATTGTTTAAATAATGTCTGACTTTTTGACTGGCTTGATTCTCCTAACAGACCATATATATAATATTTTTCTGGGTAGTGATCTTTTAAGCACATCAATCAAGTAGGCAGTATTTATTGCATGGAACAATAAATTATTTGTGGATAATATGATTACACAATTAGGAAATTAAAAACAATAAAAGATTTGGGGGAAATAGAGCGTTAAATATACAGAATTAGTAATTCATTCTCTATATATTGGCAATAACAATTGAGAGAGAAAAGTAATATCATTGGCAATCTGTATTTTATTGACCTAGTTTTCTCTCTTCTGACTCAATATACCACTATACCAAAGATATGCCCTGTTGTGCTAGGTGGCCTTTGTTTGTTCAATGTAGTCATTAGTTTATATGACAAATATTGCTGAGTATGACTATACTGTTCAGCTACTGTGATCAGCACTGAGGAAACCATGGCACGTCCTCGCCATCGTGGCAGAAGGACAGGGTGCGATGGCCACACATGAGAGAGGATATAAACTTAACTGGTATGTTAGGGTTCATTGATCCAAAGGATGTGTAGTGATCATTTAAGTCTGTAAGGAAGCAAGGCTGTTCTCTATAAAAGGAAGGATTAGCGGTTAGAAGGTGGGAAGGAAAGTGGCTTTACAGAGACAGGAAAAGGCTAGATCCTCAGAGCAGAGTAGGTTCTGACGGCAGTTAGGGTCATGTCATGAGGACATTGAGAAGCAACCCAAGGTTTTAAGTAGAAGAAATGGAGAGATACTTGGGAGTTAGAGCCCGTGAGGCTGGACCACTGCTTGGGGTGGTTGGTTAGTGTTGCCACTGTCTGAGATGACGGACCCTGGGGGTGAGGCCAGGAGGAGAAGCGGGCTCCCAGGGAAAGGTCTGTACAGCACAGTAATGGAGAAAATGCACCGTTGGCTCTGACTGCCCAAGTTCAAACCTAACTGGATCCCTTTGGGTGAATATTTCAACTTTCGTGACTGCTGTTTTCTTAATTTATAAACTAGAGATGATGGTAGCAGGATGCACCTTATGAGAATGATGTGAAATGATCCCTCTAGTGTTCATCAGGATGTCTGCTCATGTGACTGCCGCTTAGTAGGCACTCTTAAACATTGTGATCAGTTGTGTTTAGACACATTTATTCCAATGTATCTGGAAACATCCAGGAGGGGACATTAAAAGATATTTGGCTGTAAAGGTCTGAACCTCTGGAAGGAGACGAGGACCAGAAGAATATTCGAGAATCAATGTGTACATGATATTCAAAGAATTTTAAACAGTGGGAAAAACATTGAGTACTGAATATGTGGTTGTAGCAACTGGCTGGTCATTAGGGATAGAAAATAAAGTAGATCCTCCTCACAATCTGAATATGTAAATGTGGAAAGGAGTAAATGCTTAAACATTAAAAAAAGGAAGTGTTAAAATGTTACCATAAGAAAATTCTTTGTAAACTAGAAACAAAAAGCAAAAGCTATCAAAGAATATATGGATGCATTCGCATGCATTAAAATTTTTTTTAATTTAAAAAAATTTGTTAGAAAGCAAAATTTTAAAACAAGGAACACTGGGAAAACATAACATGTAACATGAAAAGAAATATATAAAGAGCATCTACAATGACACCAGTAAGACAGACAAGCTGACTGAAAAGTAGGTCAAGTATATGATCAGGCAATTAACAAAAAGAGAAATACAAATTAAACATTTCATGTTATTTTCCCATCAGACTGGCAAAAAAATCTTCAAGTTTTCAAGTTTTAATTAAAGCTTATTAAGTTTTAGTCAAAGAAAATACATACTCCGAAACACTAATTTTGCCATTTTTTTTGCTCACTTATCAATAAAAAAGTGGTCTAACTTTGCACTTTCATATTTTACATTAACATTATTTATTCTTAACTTTAAATAGTTACAGTACTGTAATATTGACATCTGAAACTAAACCTATATCAGTCTTTTACATTTTTAATGTAATCTAAATCCAAGAATTATTTAACATACACCATCATTCACTTAAAAAAATACTCTTCTTTACGATTTAGAAACTATACTTAGTTTTTTCTCTTTGAATTTGTATTTTTATTTCCCTTCTTTCATATATGTCATCCTAATACAATATATTTTATACTTCTCCAATTTTATTATTTTTTGATGTTTGTCTACAACAAAATTTAATTTGAAATTTTAAAACTTATTTTATCTCCTGTGACCATAAATGTTTTGTGGATTGAGTTATGTTTACAGTTCTTAGTAGTATATAATTCAGCAGAACTATATGTAATAATTAATATTTGTCAATAATTAGTGACATAAAAAGTAAAATTTGAATGAATATTCATCTCTATGATAGGCAGAATAGTGCCCTGAAAATGTCCTTACCCTAATATCTGAAACGTGTGAATGTGATACGTAATATGGAAAAGGGAACTTAGCAAATGGAATTAATGTTATGAACTTTAAAGTAGGGAGAGTACACTGCGTTTAATGGGTAGAGCCAATCTAATCACATGAGTTCATAAAAGTGGAAGAGGAAAGTGGAAAACTCAATCAGAGAGATGAGCTAATGGAAGAAAAGGCAAGAAAGATTCCAAGGGTGCCAGGGCTCTGTCCACCATTGCTGGAGTCGAAGGTGGGGAAGGCAGCAGAGAGCTGGGTGAGGGCAGCCTCTAGAAGCAGAGAAGGACCTTCAGCGGTCAACCAGTGAGAAAAACTGGACTTCAGTCCTACGGCTGCAAGGACCTGAGTTCCCCCAACCTGGGTGAGCAGAGTAAAGGGCTCTGCCTCGAAGCCTCCAGAAAGGAGCCGTAGTGCTCTCTTCAGAACATGCTTCCTCAGTATTTGCAACATGGAGAGGTTGAGAATGCTCCAAATCTTCAAACTCTGGTTCCTTTTTGCTTAACAGTACCTACAGTGTACCTCTGTCCTCTCACATTTTACTGGAAGGGGAAACCAAGCCATACCTTCAACACTTTGCTTAGGAATCACTTCAGTTAAATACCCAACCTCATCACTCACAAGTCCTACATTCCACAAAACACAAGAGCACAGTTCTACCAAGCCCCTTGCCACCTTATAACAAGGATCGCCCTTCCTGCAGTTTCGAATAACACGTTCCTCACTTGCATTTCAGATCTCTCCAGAAGAGCCTTTCGCACCTCTGTTTCCACCAGCAATCTGTCCGAGGGTACATACATACACTTTCTGAGGTGACAGGCTCCCTCAGTAGCTCTCCTCTCTTCTCCCTGAGCTCTCGCCGGAATTGCCTTTGCCAGTCTTAGTAAAGTCATCTTGCCACCGAATGAGATGCCACATAAAAGACACTCACTATTTCAAGATCAGGAGCACCTTCAACCGTAAACATGTAAGCAAAGCAACCTGAGACCTCTCCATGACTTAACTCCTGTCTCTCTGGTCCAGACAGGACCCTTTACAGAATACTGCTGTAGGCGGAATAGCTGTCTGCTCTCTTACTAACCATAGTATCTTACACATCTCTAATTCTGGCCACATTCACTCTGAATTCAGTTGTAGGCTGTGCAGTGTAAAGTGAGCACAGTTGTGTGTATTGCTGATTATTCTCTACCTGTGTGAGCAGGGTTGACTGCACTGATAGAGGCATCCCCATGTCTTAAAAAGTGCCAAAAAAGTAAATGTTGAGTTTTCTTAATAGAAGAAGACAGAACTTTCTGAAGCCCAGACCACACCAAAGAAAAGGTCCTATGGATGAGTTATGGGGAGAGGCTAAGCCTGAGAGCAGTGAGGGAAGAACCGAGCTGAGATTCCCCAGGAATGACCCAGAGAACACACAGTGGCCAGGACGTCTGGAAACCAGCCCTGCTCCCCCACTAGTTAAAGGTATGACTTCAGCTAGTCATTGAACTTCCCAAGTTTCGATTCCCTCTTCTAATAAAAAGAAAGAAAGAAAGAAAAAGCAAGGATTAGATTAGATGGCTTTAAAAACTTCTTTCTAGTTCTAAAATTATGCAGTTCTTAATACATTCAGACATTCTTTCACGTGCTCTGACTACTAGAAACTCCACCTTCTTTTAATAAATTCTATTTACTTGCAGGTGGTTGGACTATTAAGAAAAGCAAATTGTTTAAATAATGTCTGACTCTTTGACTGGTTTGACTCTCCTAACGGGCCATATATATAATTTTTTTCCGGGTAGTGATTTTTTTAGGTACATCAATCAAGTAGCCAGCATTTATTGCATGGAGCTAATTAACTTTCAAAATGACATTTTCATTTGTAACATTGGTTGAGATTTGAACTCAGATCTCATCAATGAAAAGCAGCTGCACTAATAACCCAGGTCCCAACGAGCCCCCTAATTCTCCCAGCTTACCCTCACCATAAATGTGTGATTAATCGCAGGTTTGAGGGAGTTCTCAGTTACTGTGAAAACAAATCATTACCAGAAACTGGCATTCCCAATTTATTTTATTTATTTTATTTTTATTTTTATTACTTATACCCTATTCTCCATATTTTCCATATGTTTTTGGGTCCTTCTCATCCATTCAGGACCTTGTGGGAAGCTCAGCTCACCCCCATGGCCTATTGGGTAATAATAACCAGAAAAATTCGGTTGTCCCATGTCCTTTAGCTTTGTGAGGGCGCCTTTTTGAAGAATATCTACAAAAATTGCCTCTGTCTTCTATCTTATGAGGGAGGCAAGGATCTCTCTCCTAAACAAGGTGGGTTTTCTGAAGGAATTCATGTTTCTCGTAGTCACTTCTTTCCCCAAGTTCCTGCTCTCTCTGAACTTTAAGTCTCACCTGAGTGCTCTCTTTTCCCTGCCCGGTATAAAAGTTGAAAACACATCCGCTTTGCCTTGACTTTCCCGAGGTACACCCATCCTTAGCCCATTCTGCAAAGTCCGTGCATCAGGGGAAGTCTGAAGTGAAACAGTGAAACAAGGTCGTTTCATGGCAAGACACTGCAGTCCCCGACTGAGCAGGTCCGCCATTAAAATTCCGTTTGCTGATGCCCCTGTCAGGACATTTCTCACTGGCTGTCTCTGTGGTTTGTGCCTCAACCCAGAGCCCTGTCCTTTCATTCCTTCTTTCTCTCCAGGCCAGCCTCCATTTCTTCCCTCACAGGTTGATTTGTTTCTTAAGCAAAAGAGCACTGCTCCTACCCTCCACCCCGTCAAGGCTCTGGCCCCTGTTAGCCTGTCCCCAAACTCAGTGAGGGTGCTCCAAGAAACAAAGGTGGATTTCCTTTCTCCCATGATCAAATTCTCAAGCACACCAAGCGTCCCCACCAGTCTTTGTAAGTGAAGAAGCAGAATATGAAATGCCATCTCCCCAATGTAAACTGTATGAGCACCCTCAGAAGGCAGAACTGTCCTCAGATCCGTTTGGGTTTCATTTTGTTTTATTATGAATAGTATATTTCGCTTGCCACTAACTCACATCACACTCAGAAGCACACTCTCATATTCACACACACAAACACACACACACACACACACACACACACACACACACACACACATTGTGTTTCACTCACGTATTCTCTTGAAAATCCACACACTGGGAAACATGGGAAATAATTAACTAAGCCATCGATTCTTATACTTTCAGTGTCTACAATCAGTCTTGAGGCAGGGGAAAAACACAGGAAAGAGGAAAATTGAAGAAAAGCAAAACACGGGAGGGCAAAACGTGGAAGTAGTAAGGAGGAGGAAGAAAAGAAAAAGTTAAGGCAGTTGTGTGTTGGTGTGTTGATTGCAGAGGACCAAGGAAGTGGTAGGGATGTGAGATGTCTGTGGGTGGGGTCACTGTTATGGGCTGTGTCTCGCAGCTCTTCACCTGCACCTGGAATCTTCCCCAGTGGGGGCCATATATTAATGGGAACTCTTGTGAACAGCACACATGTCCATGTAGAAACATCATAGACTCACACACGGGTCTGCCTTTTGTGTGAGAGCTGCCCTCTGTCCCCCTGCAAAGGACAACCAGAGGGGAGTGAGGTTATCAGGATAAAAAACCAAAATGCACAAAAAGACACCAATAACTGACCTTACTTTTATATAAATTTTGAACTTTATGAAGAGGTGTAAGAAACTTAGCACTAATAAAGACTAGCTTTGTTTTCACATTTTTCCTGTCATCCTGGCACACCGTAGACCAGGAGCTGGGACCGCACAGAGGAGAGTCAGAACATAAAGATCAGAGTCCACAGTCCAGCGGAGGAACGGAAAGCTCTGTCCCCAGGAGGTCTGTTCCTGTAACATGTCCAGCCTTGTAATTCACCCTCCTGAGGTTTAGCAGAGCGGCCAGAGGAGCCAAACCGGGGTGTTAACTACAAACCAAACCTCAGCCCTCTCAAGGTTCCCTCCTGGTGACTCCAGGGCTCTCACACAGGCCCTCCACCCTGAGTTGCCACCACTGGCTTTGAGACCGTGGCTTTGGAGAGGTTCAGGCCCACAGACACGTCTTTCTCTGTGTGTGCCTGGCCTCTGCCAACTTGTGGTAAGACCTTGGATGCCACACGTAACCAGGTACAGGAGTCCCCGTCCTGTGGCTGAAGGCATCTGTTTGTGGGTGAAGGCATCTGTTTGTGGGTGTGTATTCCATGGATGTCATTGGAGCTGGGATTAGAGACCCCTGGGCTCCTGGGGACGGCTGGAAGGAGTCTTCCTCAAGCTGGCGTTTACCCATGCTGCTCATCATTGCCCCTATTCCCAGTATCTACAGCTGTATCTTTCAGATGAAAGCCTGTGAAACCCTTAGTCACCAAGAGGAGACTTCTGACCCACCCACCATCCATTCTTTTTTTAATCTGTTGGATTCCACCAACCCCAGGGGAACTGGGACACAAAAGAGAAAAGGGCTGAGTAGACTCAAAGAAAACTATGGCGAAATAACTTGAAAACTGCCCCTAAATGTGATGGCAACATTTTTTCGAGTTCGTCCTGAAAATTCTGAAGTATCTATCACCTCTGCTTCCTCTTCTCCAATCTCATGACTCTTTCCTCATCTCACTTGGATTCTAGCAAAACCTTTGCCTCTGTTCTGCTTTCCTCTAACATCACTGCTTCCAAATTATCCAGTTGTCTTCCTGAAAACAAACATCTAATTATATTTCTTGTCTTCGTGGCTCTCTCTATAGTGTAAAATGGAAAACTTTTAATAGGTGCCTTTTCCACACATTGGGATACGTACATTTCCCCACCCATGCTGTGTACATCTGTGCCAATATGCCACTGAAGTTCCTGTTACTCCTTCTGGAATGTTCTTTCATTGCTGGTATTGGCAAAGAGCTACTCCTTCAAAGGCCAAGCCTTTTGGTCATCTAGTCTGTAAGGTCTTCCAAAGTCCTTCAAATGGAGCTACTGCTCCCTCCGCTCTGGTTGTATCTTCCTTTATGCTTTATAATATGCATGCTGTTGTAAACTATTGACATCATAAGTCAGTATTTTGGCTCCTGTCATATAAAATAATCACAAGGAGAGCATAGACCACATTTTTAGGTCATAGTATAAGACATAGATAACGAAGGTGTTCAAAATGCTTAAGTATTTGGTGAAAAAAAATAGATAAATGAACATCTGACTTATTCAGCGATGCTAAATGGAGAGGATGTTTAGTATGGCTGATGCAAACCAGTGGCTTACTCACACGTAATTCTGGGCATTTCCGTATGTATATAGAATGACACAATTCATATAAAATCTAATGTACAGGTAAATCCACATAAAATACAATACTTTATATTTGCTTAGGAAATGCAATTTGCATTTTATTTTACCAAAATATACACCCTACAGGTCTTTCGGAGTCAGGCCTGTGTTTGTTTGTTTTGGTCTTTGGTTTTTCTTTTTGCTTTTCTAATTACTGCTTTGGATTCCATAGACCAGATGTAGCCCAGGTTTTGTAGTTTCCTCCCTGACCGAAAGATGTTTAAGTGGATTCTAATTTGTTTTTTCACTATTGGGAGCAATTGTTAGGAAATCCTTGGACAGTTATGCATCCCTGTGCACGGATGCATGTTTTTCTTAAGGGTGTACCTGAGAAGAAGAATTGCTAAGTCATAGGAAATGCATGTGTTACATGTTAATAAATTCTAAAAAATTGTCATGCAAATTGATTTACAAACAAAATTACTTCTCTATACCCTCAGTAACACTAAATCCACTGAATGATTTTCTTTCTTTTTACTCTACTATCCTCCCTTTCTACCCCCACTAAATTCCTCATTGATATATTCTGGAAATTTAATTCCAGATATTTATTTTTTTTTTACAATGAAAGTTTATTAAACTTAGCGTTAAGTTTTCCTAATATTTTTGCTCACCTTTGGTTTTTCTATCTCATTATTTCCTCTTGGCTTCATCGTCTTATGGCTCGTATATATCTTCTTGCAATTCTTTCAGAATACTTACAGGAGTTTAACCGTCTTATTACTCATACATAGGTAACTATCTTCCTTTCAAACTCATGCTTAAATAATAGCACTAGAATTATAGGCCAAAAGAAATTTTCCTTCAGCATTTTAAAATGTAAATTCCGACCAACATTTAAAATGATCACGTATTCTTACATTCAGTGTTGATGAAAACCCTTATGTCAGTACAATTCTCCATTTTGGAGATAATCTTTTTTTTTTTCTACTCTGATAGCTTTCAGGATTTTTCTCTCGGTTCTCGACATTATAAAATTGTAATATAATATATCTAGGTGAAATAGTAAAAGTTGGTAAATGATGAAGAAAACTTCTAAATGTTTGGATGTTTGATGTTGGGTAGATAAGCCAGTTGAATGACTAAATACTTATTGGATTTTAGTTTAGATCTAATGTCAAAGGCCATGGAACAAACTGAGTTCTGATTCTAGCTCCGCCCTAGTAGGCACGGGACTGTTCTCTGGGTTGAAAACTCCTCTGAGCATCAATTTCCCCTTTCCTCATACATGAAATAGGGAGGTTCTAGTAAGTGTCTCTAAGATCCTTTTCAGTTATAAAACAGTATGCTAGGAGCTCTGAGTCTTTATAAACTAAAAGATTTGTGTGTGTGTGTGTGTGTGTGTGTGTGTCTGTGTGTGTGTGTGTGTGGTTCTTTCTTCTTTCTCAAGACAGTAGCAAACATAAAGTATCCCAATGATATCACTGCTTATTAGAACCATTTCATTGAAATGGTTTCTAGAAATCTAGCATCCCTTAACTCCTTTCCTTGTGACCATTTTCCTTGCGACTACATTTCATTTGAAAGTACGCCATTAAAAACGAGGAGAATACATAAGTATAGGAATGTTGTTAAATGTTTCTTTTAATCTTAGAGCTGAGGTAGAAGGGAATGTACTGAGAGCTGAGTGTACGAGTCAGTGAATTGAAGAAGATTCCGTTTGAGATGCTATATATATTCCAGCTTCTGCCAGGAGGACCCTTAAACATTCACAAAGGGAATTCTAGAAAACTGAAAGATTTCTCCCTCCAAAAGGCATAGGAGCCCTCTGAATTAAAGCTTCCGACCTCTGAGAACCAGGCCGCCCCTGATTAAAAACAAATGGAACATGTGCCGTGGAGCATAAGTCTACCTGATTTATGGCTTGGAAAATTAAGTTACTATTACTTATGAGGCTTGGAAGCGAAGGCCCAATGCAATACTAATTGAGAGTAGAGAAGGGGCATATGCTGAAATTGGGAAAATATATTTTAGAGAATGGCTGAGTGAAGACATCAGGGTATGTAATTAAATGGCCTTAAAAAAAAAGTCACACTCCCACCAACCTCTTATATCAAACAATTGGAATGTGTTGGTTTATTAACTGGTCTTCTGCCATTAGTTCCATCAAGCCAGATACAACTGAGTTAATTTTCACTGTTGACCGACTATAATGAACATTAAAACTTCCATTCCCAGGTGTCTTGTAATAATGGAACATTAGTTTAGGAGAAACATTTGTGGTCGTTCTCCACTAGCTAATGACTATTTAAAATGCAGGCAATTACTAGATTTAGGTAAGTTAACGCAAATGTCTTCTTCTGCGTTCTCCGTAGTCATAAAAGTCTATTTTCATGAGTTCTTAGAGGAATTTTATTTTCATAGGAAAGAAATAGGAAGTTCTGGTTGTGAAAGGTCAAGTGCTGGAAGACATGAGAGGGCATGAAACTCCGCATAGTACCCTTGCCACCAGTTCTCCCCTGCCAGTGTAAACCCACTTTCCAAGCAGCTCAGAAAGCTGCAGGGCAAAGAACTAAAACATTAATGATCTCTTAGAGAGGGGCTGTGACTATATGAGTGATAAAATTGATGACATATGTCGAGACTTCTTATTTTTATTGGACAATCAAACATTCCAGACTGATTGCTATAATTTAGAACAACGACGAAAAATGTCTGAAATTGATGGGTGATGCTGTCTAATCATAATAAAGACCACTTTTACAATTATTTAACTTGGTTACTGAAGATGTGTGTGTACTTATTTAAATACAGCAAAGGGCTGTTTTGCTCACTGAGAGTTATTTTCTAGTTGTGGCACTAAAAGAATCTTTCCCCTACCTACTCTTATTTCTACATTCATACATTTTATTCTATAGTTGTGGTTGTCATCTGGGGGTGATTTTGCCCTCCAGGGGACATTTCACAATGTTTGGAGACGTTTTTGGTTGTCACAACTGGGGCAGGAGGTTGCTACCAGCATCTCCGTGGTAGACGCAGGAATGCCGTTCAGTGTTCTGAAGTGCACAGAACAGCCCCCCGTAATATTATAAAAAATCAGTCTGTTCGCAATATCTGTAGAGCCAAGGTTGAGAACTCTACTCAGGAGAGACCTCTACCTATGCATTATCTAGGTCATTAACTCAAAAAGTTATAATCCATGGACACACAAAACAGACCGGGGACGTCACTAATTATTACTCTAAATGGACTCAACTTACAAAAAATGTGATTTACACATACTTTTTCAGGAGCACATTTATTGTTGACAGTGAGATAGGGATGTACAGACTTAAACCAGCCAAACAACAAAAAGAAAACCCAGTGATGACATCATCTAGAGGGCCCTGGCACATTGCCCCCAAAGAGAATGCAGTAAATACCTGCCGAATGAGGCGGGGTTTTTTAAATCAGTTGGTTATTTAAAATATGTAAGGGTAGGTCTTCTTAACAATTTAAATAATTTCTTTTTAATAATGATCTAAAAAGCCCAAATGGAGAAAAAAGAATCCTCCTAAAGAAGCTAAATTCTTACCTTTTCCTAATTTTAATAAGGCTAACTTAAAGAAAAAGGGTTTGGTTTTAAGGGTGTGGACTTGGTCAAAATAGTAGGCAGTTTTGAGGCAATTTTAGTCTCAGGTTTGGCTCTGTTTTAGTGAGATACACAGGCTGTTTCCAGATACAGAAATATTTGTGTGACTGTCGGAGGAAGATTCCACTACAGCTGTCTCCTCTCCCTAAGCTATGCTGTTCCTCCGGACCTTCTTTTTTCCATCAATCACTAGTAAGAATGAAGTCTTAACTTTAGCCCACTAGCCTGAGGTAACAAAGATATTTCACACCCGATAATTAGGGGCTGGCAGGTAACCCATCTAACCCCTGAGATAGAAAACACATGGTTAATAAATTGTTTGGTCACACTTCCTGCCACTCTGACTCTGAGATGCTTACGTGTCACATCAACTGCCCATCCACAGGTCTCTAACCTTTTGGGTTTTCTGGTCAGGAATTTTGAGGAGGGCAGGAGAGGCACAGAAACACTGACAAAGAGGAAGAGATCCTGAGAGACCCAGAACCAGAGACAAAGAGCTAAAGGCAGTTATCTGGGATAGAAGTTTCTAGACTTTCACTGAAGTCTCTCTCTCTCTCTCTCTCTCTCTCTCTCTCTCTCTCTCTCTCTCACACACACACACACACACACACACACACACACACAGTCACATAAACACAAAGAGTAAACTGTCATTAAACAAAGAAATATTCATAAAGTCTATCTAGATGTATGTAAGCATATGTAGAAACCATCTTTCACACTTTCTTAGTCATCTTGTTTAAATGATTAATTCTAGACTAACATAACTTTCCTTTATTATTAAGGATTTTAAAAGATTATAAGAAATAAGAGTTAAATATTAGGATAATAAAGTCGGGAATGGAAGTTATAGATGTGACAAAACTCCTGTCCATATGCATATATGTATGTATATGTGTGTGTGTGTGTGTGTGTGTGTGTGTGTGTGTGTGTAGTTTTTATTTATGAGATAAAAAAGTTATACTCATGTTTCTTCCTATGGTCAATGATACTAATCACATTTTATTTCTGACAGCCTTACCTATACTTGGAAATAAACGAATGGTTACCTAACGAAGTTTAAGTGTAACTTAAAGATGAAAAATAATTACATTGAGAAAAATGCATCATGCACACTTAGAGAACTTTTAAAAAGTGATTTCACAAAAGCAACTGAACCTAACTTCACTCATGAGCCATGGCATGAAACCCTGAAAAGGGTCAGTGGGCACTTATTTATCAAAAATGAGTAAATAAATAAACCTGTTCGATGCTGTGAGATGTTGAGTTGGACACACAAAAAAGGAATCCAGCCTAATATCTGCTTGTTTAGTAACTATGTGAAATTGCTGAGTTTATAGGTCAACAATGAACATGAACAATTTTACATGGTTGAGTATAATAGCACCATATGAAAAAGAAAACTGAACAGAAAATTTTAAGTATCTCCCCTTCCCTCCCAAATTATCTGTGAAAGAGAATCTTCAGAGTTAAACCCTAGCATTGGTGACATCTTAGAAGTAATTTCTTTTCCTCACTAGGCATGTGAAGTGAATTTTATTTCAGGGAAGAACAAGTCAGTTATGGGCATGTGGAGATTATGTGGGAATCAGGCAGGAACTCTGCAGCCATCGTCAGGCAAAGGGGTGTGAGTTCAGGACAGAGGGAGTCAGGAACAGCCAACACTCACAGGGCCAGGCAAGATTCTAACTTCTCGGCATATATTTACTCATTTAAATCTCACAAGAAACCAATGAGGTAGCATTATCAAAAGCTCCATTGTTAATAGATAGCGTAACAAGGGCACAGGCTAGCTAATCCACTCAGCTAAGGTCACATATCTGTGGATGCTGAGACAGAAGTGAAACTTAGGCCCTCACCCAGACACTACACTTCTTCCTGCATAGCGCCCTGCCCTTCCTGGCCTCACTCTCTTTCTCGGATGGACATGTCTTCATGGGCATTTATCCCCATCTGCTGAGTATATTTGCATGGGCTCATGTATTTATTGTTTGTCTCTTTCGGCTACATGTGAGGCTCCTGACAATGTCAGCTGTATCTTTTTCATTTGTTGACGCATCCTCTAGACCCAGGCCTGAGAGAGACTAAATCAATAGTTGTTGGAGGAAATTCGTGTGTGAATGAATGAATGAGTGAATGAATGGTACATCCCACACTAGACTAAGGAACAAGGGAAGACTCAAAGCATCATGTTATCAAACATAAGAATAAGTTTCTAGTCAAAGATGTGACACAACATGAGATTGGGGGACAAAGCCTGAGGACATGCCCGGCCTTGGGGGTGAGGCTGAGGAGGACATGTTTTCTCCCCTGCCTGGTGGGAAGCACGTGGTACCAAGCCTATTGGGTCAAGAATGTGTGCCGTTCTTGTCTGTGCGCCTGCTCCCTTCCACCGCCACCAACACCCCCGGGACAAGTTCACTTTTTAGCTGCTTTCCAGCAGAACCATTGCACTGAGTCTTGCGTATTCTTTCTCTGATGAGTTTCCAAGAGGATTGACCGGGATTCAGATCAAAAAAATTTCCCCGTGAAATCCAAATAGCCCAAGCAAGGATTAAACCCAGGCCTTGGTTTTAATTAGCACCACGGAAAGGTAGCCAAAGTTCCCACTGTGGAGAGGGGAAGTAGAAAGGGGTGGAAGATTGCATAACTGAATGTGAAATGTTTCCATGAATTTAAATGAGAACTATTTAAACACATTTACACTGTTATGGATAATGACTCTGAATGCTCACTCAAGTTGCAGAAAAAGAAAACAGTCGGGGTTAGACAAAATAGGATGAAGAGCATTTTCTTTTCTTGTTGTTTTGCATGAGGTGGAAAGAAGGGAGCAGTCTATACAGTAGCAGTTAATACTACAATATTTTTCTTTAACTTTTTAATTGAACTGTATTATATTGTTAATACAGGGCCTGGATCAGGCTTACCAAATAAAATACAGGATGCCCAATTAAATTTGAATTTGAAATAAACAACACATAAATATTTAAAATGTAAGAGTGTCCCACATGTTCCATGAAACACATACAGGGGAAAAAAAAATACGTCCCAGATATTGCGTGGGACATACTTACAATTAAAAAAAAAAAGACTCGTGGCTTCTCTGAAATTCAGAATTAACTGGGTAGCATTTGTTTCTATTTGCTACATCTGGCAGCCCTCACCTGCATACTTGAGAACCCCCTCGCAGAACCCCGGCTCCGATCAGGTAGCTTGCACCTTAACAGACACGCAGCTGCTTTCAGAAAGCCTTGAGTTCTGATGAGCACACAGGAACTTCTTTTAGCCCACACATCTCTTCCTGTTTCATCTGTGACCCCTTTTCTACCTTGTGATAGCACCCCTTATTTGCATCCTACTCTGTCCTTGGGCCACCCTCCCAGGCATTTAGAGAGCGGGTTATGGAGGATAGTGGGTGGTTGGACAGGTAACCCTGAGAATTTGGAGGCCGAGTGGGAGAGAGTGGGTAGGTAGAGAGAGAGACTCAATTGTTAACACAGTGTCAACAACCTGCTGGGAAGCTCAACGGTGACCACGCTTTAATACAAAGGAAAAGGGTGACCCTGGACCAATCCAATGCCATCCGCCCTCTGGTCTATTGAGAGAACCCTGCAGAGGAAGCCAGCCCAGCAACCCAGTCTTCTGGAAGAAACTCCGTTTCAGCACAGACAGGGTGGCTCCTCTGGCCATGCTTTCGCCGAGTGCAAGCACATTGTTCCCCGCAAGCACCATGACCAACTTCAGCGTGCTGTTGCCGGCAGCGTTCCAAGCAGTTGACACCTTTACAACAACCGTTTTCCATCTTGTTTCTCTAATCCAGCCACCGATCCTTGAATTGGGGTCACAGGAGGTGTCTTCAGAATAGAGAGTGAGAAGGGACTCAGATCACCAGAATCAAAGTTTTAATCTGATTTGACACAGTTATTTGGGGAATCCACAGACTTGTCATGAGATAGATGATTAAAGCGGAACTAAGGGATTTGGGCCTGTCTTTGTGAAGAAGATAAAAAAAAAAAAAAAGGTGGAGGAATTTGCTTTGCTTCTCCTTTTACACACCCCTCACAAGAAAGCTGCACTGTGGACACTTGGCAATGCACTTGGCACCAGTAGCCAGGCGAGGCATGGGGGGTGGGCGCAAGACACAAAAAGAAGATCCTTTTTCAGAATCAAGTTGTTAGTATGTACACAATGCTTTTTTTTTTTTTCGTCTTTATCACTAGCCAACTTGGCTAAAAGAGTTACAGAAAACAGTGAAATGGAAGTATTTTGTTTCTTGTCACTGAAGAGCCCTTATAAGTAATAATTAAATTATGGTGAAGGGCAGCAAACACAGCTTTAGGGTTACAGCACAAGAAAAGGCAGTGTATGTTCTGTGATTCATTTGGAAGTCCGGGATCTGATTCCGTTTTCACTTAGCTTTAGTTGTCCACAGCTCCTGCTGACCAAAGCACAGAGCACATGACTTGCCATTTTTAGGAGAAGTCTGCCCCCCAAGGCGGTGAGGTAGGTGTGGACTTTCCCAATGTCAAAACCAGGGTAGCACTTCCCCCAGGGGAGCATGTGTATTTCCAGGTGGCTTACCTTTGTCATTACACATTCTTGCAGATTTCCTGTTTCTCCCTTAGGTATAGCAGGAGGATTATCAGATAAAAGTTCCTTACTCAGATAAGAACAGGATTCACCATCTTTGGTATCTAACGTTTTGCCCCAAGCCCAAGAAAACACCAATGTTCAAGGAAGAGAGAGTTTCATTCATGCCTTCCACCACCTATCAAGCAGTAGGAAGCCGGGATTTTGAATTGCATTGAAGATGCCAGCATTGGCACTTGAAGTTCCTCAGGGGAACAACAGCAGTCGTTCCCTAATCCCCACGCAGTACATGGAATGGGGTGGGGTGGCATTTGCTGAAGTGTCGACGTCACAGGCCTGTTTTTCACAGGGGTCCTCCCCCTCCATGTCTGAGAACTTCGTTACACCCCCTGCTGAAGAGGCTTCACACACCAACAGAGAGTTCTTGTTCTCCCCCGAGTGTGGCGACTCCCAGGCCTCACGTTTGACCTTGGGCAAAATCACATCAAGTCTTGGGACTCTACTTCACCATCTATAAAACAGGAATCATTCTGTCTGCTCCTCCCACCTTCAGAGGGTGCTTTTAAGGGCAAAATGTTAAGACTGTCAGTTTAAAAGTGTTTAGAAGTAGAAATGAATGCAGTTTAGGCATTAATATCCGAATTGCTGTCATCATTCTGATACCAGTTTCAACATCCCTGTATTCTGTCGATGGGAAAGTGTATAATTTCCCCTACATGCATACCCGGCCCCATTATGCAACAGCTATGCTCCCAGCTTTGCACTGACTGTTCACTCTGCCTAGAATGTTCTTCTGCCCTGTAGCATCATTGCTAACTTCCTTCTCTCCTTCAAGATTTGTTCAAAGCCATCTTCTCAATAAGGCCTTCTCTAACTATTGTATTCACATCACAACCCAACCCTCCCCCCTCAGCATTGCTGATACTCCATGGCTGCTCCACACTTTTCCATAGGATTTATCTTCCCAACACACTATAGAGTCTACTGTAATTAAATATAATTGTGATTGAAGTAATATATTACATTGACATAACACATGTCATTTATTATATGTACGACCTATGACCTGTCTGTTTCACAAGGGCAGAGGTGTCGTGTGTTTTATTTCGCCTATTAAAATACTCCAAGCTTATTTGGGGCAGTGCCTGGCACAACATAGGCATTTTAACAATCTTTGTGGAATTAAGTAATTAATTCAAAATAAGCCTTTGGTCATCCACTGTGTAAAGCTATATATGCTCCCTGTTCCTCAGCCTAGAGTCCAAGGCCAAACACAGTCTAGTCTAATCTACCTCTCAGTTTCATCTTCTTCCCACTCCCGCCCCCTTTTTTTTCTTTTTTTTGGTTTTCCTCTTGAACAAACAGATTTCAGCTAATGTGGATTGTTCTCAGTCACCCCAAATACCCTACAGGATTGTATAAGCTGTACTTATCTTGTTTCTTTTGCTTAGAATATCCACTCGGTAAATCTGCTCATTTCAAATTTCATTTATCTTTCCAGTTGTGATGTGTTCTGCTCTATGAAGCTCTTTTTTGACTTTCAAAAAGGAATATAACCTGTTCCCCTCTTACCTCGGCTGATGACTTATGTTCCCAGTATGGCCCTTCCATTTTGTTATTTGGGGGACTGTTTGAGTGTGAAAGGGGTGCCACAAAGTACCCCAGACCAGGTAGCTTAAAGAACAGGAATTTCACACAATTCTGAAGGCTAGATGTTAGAGATTGAGGCATTGGTAGAGTTGGTCTCTTCAGAGGCCTCTCTTTTTGGCTCAGAGATGGCCATTTTCTCCTTGTGTCTTCACGTGGTCTTTCTTCTCTGTGTGTGTCTGTGTCCAAATCTCCTTACAAGGACACTCGGGCCCTTGAATCAGGGTCCACTCTAAAGAGCTCATTTTAACTTAATTATCTCTTTAAAGACCCAGAAACAGTCATATTCTGAGCTACTGAAGGTTAGGACTTCAACATATGAATTTAGGGGGATACAATTCAGCCCATAGCAGGTATATACTTTCATGCTTCCCCAGGGGGCCTTACAACCTGCCCCAGGAACTGTGTGTTCCTTTAGGATAGGTACCCAGTCTTCCCCGTTCTTGTAACTGCCAAGAGATGGAGCATAGTTTCAGATCTAAATGGCTCTCAGGAACTGTTGAGTGAACCCCATTTCTGAGCCCAGTCTCCCAGAAACCAGCATGTATGATGAAGATTGTCATGACTCCCTTGTTCCCTGCTCTTTGGACCACTGTCAAATCAGCAGGACCTCTTTGATTTTGTCTCAACTTAGTTCCTCATTCCCTTTCCTTCTTTGCAAGTGTGCCATCCTAAGGATTCTTTCCCAGCTCAGGAAAGATTTTATTCTCCAGTTGCTTTTTGCAAATAAGAATAAACTAAGCCTTTATTCTGCTTGGCAACCACTGAGCATCCTGTGGCTTTCCAGACAAAACTGGTGTAAAATGGATCACATTGTGGTAGATAGGGTATGGTTAAACCTCAAGGAATGTTACAACTAATTGTTCTAAGTTAGCACCTACCTGTTTTGGTTTTGATGCTTGTTGACTTGGAAACACAAGATATCCCTGACAACCTGAACTTCAAGTGTAGAATTTCTAAAGCTCTTTTCAGACCACTCAAATAGTGTATTGCAGTCAACATGTAAAATGCTGTTATCTAATACAGGATTCCAACCTCAGAAACCATAGCTATAAAAAAACTAGAAACTTAAGTTAGGAGATTGACAATTATGAATGCTGTAAGCCTGGAAAGACAGAGTTCTTAATTTTCCAGAAAATGATTGATCTTTACAGTACAGGTTAAAGATCTTGTATGTAGGAATTCAGTCTTCAATGAGATTCTTCAGTTAGCATTTACGAACAAAACCGTGACACCTGATTTTCTGTTACTGAAAAGCATACCCAGTCTTTAAGTGAGATTGAGAAGCACTAACTGGATTATTGGTAAAAAAGCAGATCCTTGGAAGTTTATGCTTAAGGAAAAATGTCATCAAGCAGCTATCTCTGAGAAACAAAAATGTCCCAAAGCTCTGAAATTAAACAAAATAATTACTGCCATAACTTTCAAGATTAGGAGGCCATGTTTTCAGCAAAAAGAAAACTGAATTAGGCCAAAGAGTTTACGTTCAAGCCCTGTTTCTTCTAGGCGTTTGCTGAGTGAGTTGGGGTAACTCACATACCATGCTTGGCCTTCTGGACCCTCATCTGTAAGAAGGAAAAGGCAGATGAAATGATAACCATCCTGGAAGCAAGGCTGAATTTTGAACTTTGAAGAACTCAAACTTCTCCATGAATTCTATTTTTAAACCTTCAATTCAAGGAAGCGTCATCGACTATTTTAAGGGGTACTTGAATTGGACAGAAGATGAAAACCAGGAGCACACAGCACTGTACAATGATCAGAAAAAAAGGTCTCAGGATGTACCTTTCTATGAGGATCCATGATTAGCATAGGGCTGTCTGATCCCCTCGGTGTCTCCCACCTGCTGAAGCAGAGACACTCAGACCATTCATCAAGAGGTCCCACGGTGACCACAGAAAACTACTACAAGACATTGTGACAGTGAAAGCATGTCAGTAAAGCAGACCTATCCCTTGGGTCCCACTATGTCGCTCCCCAACTATCTTATAAGGCATAATATATAAAATACAATGACCAGGAAGATACTAAGAGCATAGATCAAGTTCACACAATACAAATGAAGTAAATAGGGTCCTTGACTACTTTTCCACAAATTCCTAGATAAATGGAGCATTCATCTTGCATTGTTTTAGCAACCTTGTCCTAATGAATCCAACTTTCTACAAATTTATTCCAAAGAAGGACGTCCCCTGAGTACCCCCAGTGAAAAATGCCATAGCTGGTGATGGAGCACTGCCTGAAAGCCCCTAGGAAAACCTGCCAGCTGCCATTCCTGATAGGCTGAGCATCCGCTGGCTGTAGGGAGGGACCACATCACCCAAGCAACCTGTCCATCAGGAGGAGACCCAAAGCCAGTCAGATCATAATAAGGTCTATTTGTTTATGAAAGTGTATAGCAGAGTGGCATTTTCTTTTTTCATTCCACTTGGCAAATCTCATCAAGACCTAGGTATGCAAAGCAAATTGGGTTATTAAGAGTTTCCCCACTAAAGCTTTCAAACACATGGAAACCCAAAGAATCTCATTAATTTAGAGAGCTAATTGAATCCTGCTGGCTGGTGAACTCCAACAGAGAATTATGCCAGGGTTATAGAAGTAATAGCATGCACAGCCAATAGCCTGCTTTATGTCTTTATACATTAGCCTTTTTGACATTTTACATGAATAGAATGATATATTGATGATTCTATATGTCTTTTGCATAGGACTTATTTCGTTCAGCATAATAAAGATTCATCCATGTTATACATGAGGACTTTGTTTCTTTTTAATGCCGGATAGTATTCCATTATGTGGAATACTGCATAGTATGTTTATCTGTTAATCAATTCATGGAAATCTAGACTGTTTTTATGTTTTGGCCATTATGAATAATGCATTTTTGGACATTCACATATAAGTATGTGTGTGCATCTGTTTCCATTTCTCTTGGGTAAATATTCACAAGTGGAATTATTGGATCATATGGTATATTTATCTGTAAGAAACTATCAACTTATTTTCCAAAATGGCTGCACCATGTTACGTTCCCATCAACAATGCAGAAGGCTTCCAGTGTCTCCACATCCTCACCAACCCTTGTTATTATCTGTCCTTAGCAAGAGTTTTGAGACTCAGCTTATCTTTGGGTCCACTGACATCTAGCTATTCTTCATATTAATAAGTACACAGAAAGGATCTTACTGATAAGTTATCATAAGTGTGTGAAGACTTAAGGACCTCTTAATATTCAGTAATCATTTCATCTATTATATTATAACTCCCCAAATTACAACCTGTCACTCGCTTTACTGTTCAAAAATTATCTGTTGTTCTTCTCTCTCATTTAAATACTTGATCGCCTCTAGCATAGCCTAGTATGAAAAAGTTTCAGTTGTGGACAAGAAAAAATAACCCAGAAGTGGTGAAAGAAGAAATAACAAACCAGAGTTTTTCAGCAGACGAAAAAAGTTTGAGGCCTGATGTTTCTAAAAAGGATGTGGAAACAGCTCAAGACCATAGCACCAAAATCTAGGCTGCTGAGCCTGGCTTCCCATTTCATCAGTTACCAGTGGCTCCACTGAAATAAAAAGGTTAGTCATTATTCAGTGGAAAATTTTGTGGAAGGGAAAAAAAATATATCCTCATGGAATCTCTTGTCCAGACCGCAAATTATTTTACAAGTGACAATTAATTAGGACCCACAACACACACCTAAGGCAGTTGCACCCCATATTGTATCAGAGCCTTGCTGAACCTCGTTATTTCTTAGGATGTAACATTTTGGGGAGAGTTCTGGGACATGGAAATCTCCTAAGAACTTTTACAACAGATAAAGGCCACTGAGGCACTTTGTCAGGAAAGACCTTCCCTTTGTTTAAGGTACTTAGGGAAGTGGCAGACTAAATCTGACAGATGTGCCGTATGTTATCACAAGCTCATCTTCTGGGGGGGGGGCGTGGATTTAGTGAGACTCTTCCCACGTAGTTTTAGGACATGTAATGGTAATTTTCGCACTCATAGTAGCCAACTTCGACCAACATAGAGCGGCAATAGTGGTGAACTCTTTAGTGGACAGTTCATCCGACGTTTGTTGAACATCAGCTGTATGTCAGTCATCACATTTCCTGAAATTGTCAGTTCAAGTATTTTTTAATAGCAGTGCCACAGCATAGCATTGCCGGCAGTGGGTGTTGACAGAGCTGGGTGTGGGAGGTATAAGAACCGCAGGATAAAACAAGGAACTAAATCATGGAGCCTCTGTAAAATCAGGGAAGCAGCTCAACAGAGAAATCCTACCTCCCATTCCCTAGGATTGTGACATCATTATTCAGTTCATTCAGTGCTTTGTTGATGTTGGGGTGTTCTCGTCCCCCCCAAATCCAGAACTGTTCCAGGTTCAGTCAATGCCTGAGCCATCAGGCCAAGTGCTATTTTCAGCTCCGGCAGCTCCCTTGTTTTGCGAGCTCAACCCAGACAGGAAACCACCCAGTCTGGGAGGATCCGGTTAAGATCCCCAAAGAGCACACACACTCACTCAGGTACAAGACCTGCGAGGCAGCAAGAGAGGTCTCGGTGCATCCCCAACCATGGCTGGAAGTGAACAAGCAGCCACCGTGTCTCCAAGGGACAAACACTGCTGTGTATATACATGTATAGATTGTATATATATCATACATGTATATATGAGTATATATGTATGTATATACATGTACGTCAATACATGAGGGGTGCATTGAAAACATGTTTTACATGTCTTGGTGCTCGCTGCATAGATTCCCCATGGATTCCCACAGGGAACTCGTGGAAAGCTTAGAAATACTTTCATTTTAGGAAGATGTTCATTTTGATTGAAAGTGTTGCTGGTTGAAAATATTTTTGAGTGTGAAAGGAGTGATAGACAGCAGATTTTGTAGACAGGAAAGTATCTCTGCCACCTACAGAGTTTTGGTCTATAATTCGTAGAACTTCTTTAAGGCGTTCTCGATTTACTCATCTTCTGTCATGAGGAACAGAACTGGTCTGAGGCTTCAGTTATTAAAGTACATCCAGCCTTCCCAGTCTTATGAGTGTCCATGGTGTCTTTAGCGATCAAAGAGGAGAGGGAGCAGGCAGTAGGACTCATCAAATCACCCAAAAGTATATGTGAGACACACATGCACTCAAAAATGATTAATTGTTTATCTGAATTTAAGATTTAACTGGCTTTCCTGGATTTTATCTGGCAATCCCCTCATTATCCACTCATCTTCATTGCCTTGACTTCTTCATGGGCACTTTGTTCTTTTGATCTTTATTTCCCCTTGGGGCCTGGGAACAGAGTAAATCATCTACTCATGTTTATTGGATGAACAGATTATGGATTACTAATATAACTCAAATCATTAATTCTTATAAGGTCCATTTTCTTACATAAAATGTTCAAATTGAAGTTATTTGAGGAAATAAATGTCAGTGTGGTATTAAATAACTATGGTATTTAATACCATCGTTAGTTTCTATAGTTCGGTACCTGACTTGGAGTGAATTACTCTCCTGGAGGGGAAACTAAGAAGGTCCATTTGACCATGGGTAGCTAACATTTGTCAAATGTTCACTATGAGCCAATATATATTCATATCAACATTTCATTATCACAAAACCCTACAAGCGTAATCCTCTCATAGATGAGCAAAGTAAGCACAGAGAAGTAAAGTAAGTTGATCAAGATCACACAGCTGTTAAGTATTATTGGAACTTGCAACCAGGCAGCCTGGCTCCAAAGCTGGTCCTCTAACTTATTCAGTTACACAGCATCTCAAAAGAATGATGCCATGTATTCATCTATGCTGACTCCATAGCTTTGCTTCAGGAGGTAAATGCCTTCTTCCTGGTCATCTATGCCTCAGCTCTCTTCCTCGACCAGCCAATTCTGTTCTTGAACAGAACCCTTCAAGTTTCCCTGCTTCTACAACCTTCTCCCCCATGTAACTCTTAGCCAACATTGGAAATGGCTTTCCAAAATGGTGGCAGCCACGTACAGAAGGAAACTCCCAGTGGAATTATGCCCCAAATTTAAGAGCTCAGCAAGTAAATCCTCCCTCAGCCCTCTGCCCCAGAAGAGAAGACAGGCTAGAAAAAGGAGGAGCCATTAATACAGTATAAGAAAGTTTCTATTTTGAAATTTCTGCTTGTTGGGTGGGGTGGGTAGGGATCGGGCTACAGATTTCATACAGACTAAAGATGCCTATCCAATATATAAACAGAGACCCAGAAACTCGGACATAGTTCACTTTATTAAGGATGACTCAGGTGATCTCTAATGACTCATAGCATCTATATTTTAGAGAAAAGGTAGTCTTGAAAAGTTCCCTAATGTCATTTCATGTAGAAGACTACAAAAATATTAGGTGCCATACTATTTTATCTGCATTTGATAGAGATGTAATGCATCTTTATTATCCAATTTAAAACTAATATTTTAGGTGATGACAAGTTGAGAAGACTGGATCCACAGAACTGGAACTGGAAATTATCAACTGGGAAAATATAATTCAGCTTGACTGATGGCTGGAAGAAACAGGGGTGAGGTTGAATTAACATTTTGGAAGGCCAATTCATCAGCTGTAATAAGCCAATTTCAAGGGGAAAAATAATGCGTTAAAGCATGAGATACTCCAGTTAAAAAAAAAATACTACAAAAGGCAAATGTCAGAAGAAATTTCCAAAGAAATCTGTTCAAACTATTTCCCCACATTTTTTTTCCAGAACTGTTTTTAAAGAAAAGTAAATAATTGTTCAAATATAATGACTGGGGTAAACTTCTCACTAAGCAGATGAGGATGGCCAGAATGAGGCTTTATTTTCTGAGATTCTTTGAATTTCATATCAAAGGTCTTTCAGGTTAATTTACAATGAAGGTGTTCATTTCTGTTCTATCACCTACCCACATCTACCCGCTAGACTTTGGTGTTTTGGAGCTTAGGAAACGCAGCTGAGGGACCTACCACTTCAGAAACGTTGAAAACCAGTGGCACTGCCTTTGGATATCAATGCCTTCTGTTCCTTAATCAAATCACCAGGGGCCTCATGTCACTGGACATTCTAACTGATGTTAGGAACAAGCAAAATACCTGCTCTATTTCCCCACCAACATCTAGGTCATAGGATCTTCTCATAGCCAAGCCCAGGGGACGCAAGCAAACCCAACACAGTGGCCACAGTGGGATGTGTAGGCCAGGGGTGCAGACCTCTGGGTGTCAGCCAGGTGTGTTGACCGATGGCATCTCATCAGGATGCCAAAACCTCATTTTATTCAAATCAAAAGTCTCAGTTTATGTCCTGCATGGAGGTGATGGGGAGTACACAGATGAAGTTCAAGTCGTCAGGATGCAGGCTCTCTGTCCTTACTTACCCTTTGGTAACCTTAGGAAGGTGAATTTGACCAGCAGGCACCATTCTTTCTACTTGGGATCTGATGTGCTCTAATGTCAAAATGATCACCTCACTGAGAAATATCAATATCAAGCAAATTTCACCCAGAAAACAGTAAGGGAACAGTAGGGGGAGGGGGCTGGAAGATGGGATAGAAAGGAGGGAGGAAGAGAAAGGAGAGGACTGGGAACAAGAATCGGAGGAGGAAGCAGAAAGTGGAGGGTGGGGAGAGGTTAACTCAGCCTTGCCCTGATTGAGATGCTGAACGCCGGCCAGTTTGCGAGAAGCTTGCTGTTGTTTTTAAGGCTCTGTTTCATTAAGACCAGGAGTTGGGCAAGGTTCCCTCCCGATGGCTGGGCCAATATGCTCCTCTGTTATTGCTACCATTGGGAAGGAAAAAAAATGATACTTGGCATCATTGCGTAGACAAATTTACATTTCATTGTGGAGGAATCATGGCTGTTCAACTTTACTCGGTTCCAGTCTGTTCTAGCCAAATGACTTTTTTCTCCTTCTTCCTCATTTTTGTAGGGACAGAAAGGAAAAAAAGAAAAGAGAGGAAGGAGAGATAACAGAGATAGAGGGAGGGATGGAAGGAGGCAGGGAAGAAGGGAGACAGGGAGGCCTGGGGGGAATATGAGAACACAGGCTCTTAGGGGCATTACATTCTGCCCAACCCCCTTTGAAAGTGGGATATTTCCTACGAAGAATTGGAATTTGAATTAAACTCTTTCTTGATTTACCCATGATTTCAAATATAGAGAGACAATAAAGACCCAATACTGCTTAGCTTTTTTAAAATAATAATAATAATAATAATAATAATAATAATAATAATAAACTTATATGAAGCTGAGTTCAACACAAGCAGGACTATTTTGATTCCTATCCAAAAAATAAACCCTTCTTTATAAAATGCCATAGGAACCTCATTTGTACCCATCAGACTATTGAATGCCTCGAACCTGGAAAAGAATGCTAACAGAATCCTGCCGGCTAGACCAATTGGAGACAATGGTTATGCCTTAAGGTCTTATGATCAAATGATTCATGACAAGCTCTATTTTGCGTGTATCAGTGTATCTGCCAGTGGGACCAACAGTCCCTATTTCAGGATAACTCTTCCCTATCAATCTGCAAACCACAGAAACAGAAAGGCAGCAAACCTGGAAAATATAAATCTCATCTTGGAATTTGGCATTAGCAAGGACTCTAATATTTAACCAAAACAATCTAAATAAATAAAGCAGGACTGTAAGACTTAAGTTGAAACCAGAACCAATTGCCCGAGCGCCTTATCAGGTACAATCCCAGCCGGGAGATGGAGGTAGAGTGAAGTAAGCGAGCTATAAAATCAACCCCTCGGAGCACACAAATCCTCCCTTCTCGAGTTCTTGCTCATTTGGAAAACGTCCGATGCATTTGGAATTATTTGACTTTGAAAAAAAATGGTAACTATTGACTTCATTTTCCTCAAAAGTATAGAGAGCTACGTATACATGTATAGCTCTACAAATACACATTCCAAATAAATTAGGAAATGATATAATTAGTTTAGCGTGGTGGTTGCAGTCACTTGAACAGAATAAAGGAAAGCTCTAACTGCCTGCTGCCTGTTTCTGGCTCTTTAACAAGGAATTGAATGGACTCCACATACATTTGCCTGTTAATGCCATCTGCTTTGGAAAATCAAACCCCCTCCATCCTGACCGAAAATGACCAAAATGGATTTGGTCAAGTCTCTTCATTGCGGGACATCTCAGAAAACGTGTCTTATAGAGCCAGAAAATGACAACACAGAAGGAGGAGGAGAAGGGGAAGGAGAAAAGAAAAGAGAAAAATTACATTATGATACAGGAAAGAAGCAAGGTATTCCCACCAATGACTGTCAAGAAATTCCCAACCTGATCCCTTCGCTAACCATAATGCAATGTGTGTGGCTTAAGCACAGCCCCTCCACAACATGACCAATGAATGACCGTACCCCAGATCAAACCCCAGCTACCTGCAGCACCATGAGTTGAACCTAAGAGGGATGGAAAAACCCATTCTGTGCTCTCTTCTGCTTGATTCAGACTAAACCCCCAATACTTTTCATTTTCGTAGGTGATCCTGAGGAAACAAACAGGCTTGATCACTCTTGAAACCTGCTGCATTTCAGGAGAATGTCAGGGTCAGGCATTGTACATTTTTTCCCCCTCAATGCGTTTAACTGTCCAATAGTTAAAAACTTCTGTGCCCATATTCACATTGGCAGAAAACTTGCAAGACGAATTCCAAGAAAATTGGCGCGTGATTGATACCAGTACGTCAATGAGAGAAATGCGAAGTCTTATTTCAATCAGAACTTTCTCAGGGTCAGATGCCCACACCACCCCCACCTAACCCAGTACTGCTATGTGCTGAACCAAAACAGAAACCCGAATAAATGTCTGAGCCAGGTAGATCCTGGGTGCCTACTGTCCCAAGGAGAGTGCTCGCTGCCAGGGGGGTAAAAGTTGGTGAACAAGACATACACGCTCATTGGTTTTAGGGATTTTATATCTAGCAGGAGAGAGAGCCAGTTAGCAAATAATCACCCAAACTGTGTCAAGTGCAAAAGAAAGAAAGTACTGAGTGTCATGCAAGCATAAAAGGGGTGGGGTTGGGGTGGGGGCCTCATTCAGATAAAGGGGGTGGGCCAAGGTCTCAGCAAAGGTCTGGCAATGCGGTTGCAAAAATCTTGTTTTCCATGAGACTCAAACTCACATAGGTGTGGTGCACAAGACCACTGAGTGAGCGGGGGGAGTGGAGGCTGACTGCTTCCTTGGATTTTTCATTTTTGTCCTGTGAAAGAACTTTTCTCTCTCTCTCTCTCTCTCTCTCTCTCTCTCTCTAGATGAACGGGATGCAGGATTCTTTGCAGAAAACAGAATCAGCGGCGAGAGAGCAGATGGAGACGACTTGCACTGGAAGTCAAAACGAGGTATCTAAATTGTCACTGTATTCATGCCATGAGATGGGAAGAATTCCCTGTGTACATGTCACGGTGCAGGGACCCAGGTGACAGACAAGCAGAACCTCACCCAGAAACCCGATGCTGAGACAAACGCTTTCGGTCTTCATTTCGGTTCTCAGGAGCCCACATCCTGTTTTTTTCCCAGCTCTGAACTCATAGCCAGACCAAGGAAGAATGTTTCTTCCAGTCCTGGGTCTCTGAGCTGGGCTGGGAACTATTTTAGTGGCCCCCTGATGCATCGGAGGTCTGCTGTGAGTGACGTTATGCCAGAGGGGCCCAGCTCCAGGTGGCTCTTAGATCCTAATAATTCACAGAGGCTACTTTGCACTTTGAATTTCCATGTGCAGAAGAACTATTAAGCCCTCTTCCCATCTTATCAATAAGAAAACCAAGGCTAGAACTCAGTTTTCCTGATTTCTTGCCCAGAATCCTTCCCAAAGCCTTTATTTTGATATCTGTGGGTAGCAGGGGTGGGGGGGGGGAATGCACTTTCTCTTTTCCAAATTTGAGGTTTGCAAAATAGTATGTGCCCTTGTTTAAATTGCAATGTCGCTTTATACAATGTATTTGTATTATTAAAAATTGACCAAGTTAAATGACTGGTAAAATATGTGGGAAGTCACCCAAACGATTGCTTGGGGGTTGGGGGGAAGGCGGCTAAATGCATTTCCAGTACATGACGTCACAGAATCCCCTGGGAGAGTTAGGAAAATGGTAAGATTGTATTTACCATTGTAAGAGGCATCTTAAACATGTGCGAAATGCATTTAACCTAATACAAGCTCTAGGTGGAAAACCAGTTAGGCTAAGTGTTCCACTTAACTGCCCTTATTAAGTGCCCAGAGAACAAAGGATATAGAATCACAGATTTGGAAAAGTCATCAGGCTAACCCCTTATCAGGTACTTACATGCCTCTAGTGAGGAGGGTCTCACTCCCTCCTAAACAGCCCGTTAGACAGCGTTAAGTTTTTAAAGCTGCAACCCAGAAGGGCCTAAAAAACGCCTCCAACCTACCTTCAATGTAAAGTCTAAACAAGTTCCCAAGAATAGAGCATAGCATTTTACCAGAACGGTCAAATAAAGAAATTGTCTCTTAAATCAATAAAACATTGCCTCAAAGAGGAGCAGAGCCAAAGCAGATCTAATATACTAAGTCGTTAGTTTAACAAATGTTTATTGAGTACTTATTATATACCTAGCACTGCTGTAGTCATTGAGGATAAAACAGTGAATAAAATAGACTGCTCTGGCAGCTTCTGTAAGAATAGCTTGGATAAGAATAAGTAAGTAACAATGAGAGCAAACACTTCTGCTATGTGCCAGGCTTTGTTCTAAACCTCTTAGGTATATTAACGTATTTGATCCCATCATGACCCTATGTAGAAGGTACTTGTATTACCCCTGCTGAATTCCAAATGGGAGAGACGAAGCCTTTTCCTCCTAGGTCATGGCCAGCACGTGATAGAGCTGCTGTGCACCCAGGCAACCTGGCTGTCGTTTAGAAAACAGTGTGTGTGCTTGGGCGAGAGGAGGGGTTGCCTGTTTAATCACAGGGAAATACTGATGGTGTGGGGTGGGTGCCTCATTTAATTTCAAGGGGAGGATCAGTAACTGCTCCCTGGCGGAAGTAACTCTAAGCGGAGGCCTGACAGTCACATAGGAAACAGACAGGCGAAGTTCGCTGCAGGTGGAGCGCGTAGAGGGACGTGACTCTGCCAAAGAGGACAGCAGGTAGGCGCGAAGGAAGACGTGACATGTGCCAGGGACAGAGGGGTCCCAGGGTGCCTGGATCCCTGGTGGACAGGCAGAAGCTCGAGGGTGAGACATGTGAGATGAACTCAGGTTTGGTTTTTTTTTGTCACTGCTGTTGCTGCTTGCATCATGCCTTCATTTATGAGTGAATTGATTTATTCAACAACTATTTATGTGCTGTGATGTGTCAGTCCACAGCAGCTGGACCTATAATGCCCCTAATGCTAAGGTTCCCCTCGCTCTGGAGTGGGTGAGGAGATGGGGGACCAAGCAGTGCTCAGACCAGCAATGTGGGTGCTTTAAAGATGGAGGACAAAACTGTACATGTGTCATTTCTCTCTAAATGAACCTATAATTAACATACATGATTAATGCTTGTGCAATGAAAACACCAAAGTGACACTTTAAAACTTGAAAGTGTGGTCCTAAAGTTTATCTGGGGGTGGGGAGAAAAGGTACAAAGAGTAACCGATATACCTCTGGGGAAAAATACAAGCAGCTTGGATTAGAGAACTACCAGATAACAAAGTGCATGGTTAAGCCATAACAAGTTTTAAAACTGGTGCTAGTGCAAGAGTAGACAACCAGCCATCTCATTCTAGTCAGCCTGCACTGAAATTCGAAGTTAAAAAAATCATTTAAAACCTCCAGTGATAAGTGAAAACAGAATGCCATGTTAATTTTCATTCCTTTTTTCTTTTCTTTAACATAACACGCATCATTTTATTGCTCTCATCACAGGAAATTCCAAGAGCTTTGGCTCTGTACATGAGGAGCAAACGTATATTTCTTATAAATCACAGTATCACACATCCATTGATTTTTGCCTGAATCAGTCAATACTGCTATCTGCAATGACTTAAAATAGATATGAATAAGTGTATTTTCATTTTCCTTGACATCTGCTAAATTGTGGAGCCAGGCTCTGTTAGTAAGGCTGTGTGAGGCCTTGTGTCTGTCTGCCTCCTCATATTCCATTGATTTTCTACTGGGCTTCTGTGAATTTGGTGCAGCTCCGTCTATCATTCCTTGCTGTGGTCTTGTTTGGAGAGTGGGCTTAGGCCATGTTGGAATAGAATCCTGAAGCTTTCAACCACTCATTTTCATTTCTTTAATTGCTATTCAGACTGAACCTTTTTCATGTGTTTCTTGGTCATGTGTATTTTTCTTTTTGTGAATTGTTCATTTTCTTTGTCTATATTTCTACCACTTGGGGTTTTGTTTGTGGATTTGTTTAAGATCTCTTATGTATCAAGATCTATAAGTGTTGGCACTGTTTATCTGTTGCAAATGAGGCCATGCATTCCTTTTAATTTGCTGACACACCTGGTCTTACCTTCTACCTACGGCACCTACATACAGCCTTAATACACATGTGTGTGTATTTAACATACACGCTTGTTTGTCTGCATTTATCATTCCTTCTCTCTCCACAATGCTAGCACCGGAGATGCGGCAGCTGAATGTGATAAAACACGGTCATGGCAGACCTCTCGGACCCTACATTAGTCAGGTCATGAATTTCAGGAGTGACATCTAGGCAATGTAGCTTTCCATCCTGAGAAACCCCATACTACCTGAAAAAAAAAAGACATCAGAACTACATTTGAAAGAAGAAGAAAAAAATGTGTGCCCATTTGAAGAAAATTGTCAAGATACAAAAATATTTGCATCCGTAATTCGCCTTCTTTCCACAATCTGTCCTTGACTATATACAAAGTGAATGCTATGCTTTCTTTCTCTCCGGACGTTATTCCCATGTAGACTTAATAGTATCTCAGAGCAGACGTGTAGCTAAGTGGGTAGCCTGACTCTCCACATGTCTAATATCTGAGTAAATAAACAGAGGAGCCGGCCAGCACTGTGTGCATTCACGACACTAAATCCAGTGTCTGTATCCCTCCCTTCCTCCCTCAGACTTGATTGGCTTCTATCCTCCAAGCTTCTCCCAGGACCCGGTACCCAGCAGAATCCTGGATTACACCATGCAGTGTATTTATCTAATGAAATATGAGCTGTGGGTTCCACGAGCAACGCCTTGCCACACACACCCCATCCATCTGCTGAAAAGAATCAATCTCGGAAAATAAAAGTCCTAGGAAAAGTTAAAATTGGGTACATGCCGAGGATTAACAAGAGGTTCAAGGGCAGAACTGCAGTTATTTCCTTGAGTTGGGATCAGCGCGTGGGGTAAGGATTTGGTCACTTACCATTGGTCTGCAGACGCCATTTGTCATCTGAAGGCTGGGGTTGCGACTGCACGGCAGCCAGGCAGGTTACTCAGAGCTGCTTCTCAGAGGGGAAATCTCGCAGTTGTGGGGGCACCTGAGCATTCCTATTTCTGGATTAAACTGATGATCCAGGTGGGTCACCTTAGTTAGAGAACCGTCACAGTAGCCCATGGCCCCACATGGTATCTTTAACCTTGGCTAAAATTAGCTTTAATAACAACTATAATAATAATAATAATGGTAATAGCATGTAACATTCATTGAGTGCCTATGATAGATAGGCCAGGAACTTACATAGAGATGTTTCAAATAAAGAAATCTCCTTAAGTCCTCCCAAGAACCCTTTGAAGTAGTTAGTATTACTCCTAGCTTATGGAGTCAGGCATAAACCAAGGCTCGGAGAAGATAAGATTTGAAACGAGGATTTGAACTCCATGACGGCAAACACAGCCACTCCCAATGCAGCTGCACCCTCTTAGAAAGTCAGGAAAGATGGGGTGTTTGTCCCAGGGCAGTCTATTTCTCTTAGTGGAAAAATCAAGAAATAGCCTTGGGCTCTATTAATGTCCATCTCAGGTGGAGAGGATAGTAGCTAACCAGAATGGGGAGGAGCGTTTCCCACAGCAATGTCCAGGGTGGGAGGGTTAACATTCTAAGATGGCGGCTTTCCAAACATTGTGAAGCTCAGGAAGGGAATGCCTGCAGCCATGCCCGCCCCTCCTTAGAGCCAGGCTGGTTGCAGGCGTGGCCTTTCTACCCCTGTTCCCGGGAAAGGACTGCCTGCGCCATCAGACACTCCCTACACTTTCCAGTTTTACTCTAATCATATTTATTCCCAAAGACTCCAGTCAGGTTCAGGTAGGAAGGTATGCAAAAAAAAAAAAAAAAGAATGAGAAAAACTTGAAGCAGAAAGTGAGAGGATAGAGTGTTGTCGTGGGCTCCCTAAATTTCATCCTAGGTAAGAATGTAAGCTCTAGAGTCAGCCAGACTGAAGTGTGAACCCAGGCTCTGGAATTTGGACAAAAGCACTTTCCTCTTTATCCGTGAAGTTGGGGTAAGAACCTATTGCCAAGGGTTGTTGTCTGGATTTAATGAGACAAAGCATGTGAAAGAGCTTGGCTTATTGAAAGGACTCAGCATAGGACAGTTGTCACCATCATCATGACCTTTCAGCCCTCCTCCTAGAACCCATGATACGCCTCTCCACCTGCCTCCTCCATCTAAGACTCACACCCTCTTATTTCTGCAGAGTCGGCAGGACATGCTCACGGTGAGCAGGCGAGAACTGGCTTTCCCGCTTGCTTTCAGATGTGACCAACAGCTAGCGGACTTATTTTCCCCACTCTCTCGTCGGAAGCAGAAGCAGAGAGAACAGGATCCTGAAACTCTAGCTAGTCTCAACTCTAATTTCTTTTCTCCATGAAAACAATGAACAGCTCCTACCTGGGAGTGCCAGCCACCCACATTCGGCTATCTGGGATTTACACAGAGGTACCATCTCTTATAAACATCTCTTTTCTCTCTATACAGCGTCAGGTTGCCGTCTTCAACATACTCTTTCTATTTTCATCTACTTTTTCTTTAAACTGATGAACTGTTGAAGAAAATTTTTTTGGGGGGGAGGGGGCGGCAGGCAAAAATGGAGCCTGGCAACATACAGTTCTTCAGAACCAGAGTGCACAGTAAAGGTGTTTTACATGGGGTAACAGTGAGAGACTTACATAGAAGAAGGGGCAGCGGCTGGGGAGAAGGCTGCATGCAGGCCAGAACAGGGAAAGGGGCCTGATACCGTGAATGCCCTGCCGAGTTTCCATGTGTGAGCCCGTCCTGCCCTAGAAAGGCACTCCACTTTGACACAAAACACACTATTAGAAATCCACAAACATAGCCCTTCTGATTACACTTGTACGAACTGAAGAATCACCTCCAAAGGCTTCCTAGATCAAAACAGTGTCTTTCAAAACGGGGTTCACCGAGATAGACCACATAAGCTGGAGCACATAAAAAAATTCAGATCGGCACTGACATGGTGGAAACACAATCCAAATAAAATAAACCCAGGGGTTTTCCTCCACTGACCTTGAATCACAAATTATAGCTCATATCCCACACAGAAAGACCTCTCCCTGCACAGCCCCAGAGATGAAGCCGAAGTGTCAGCTTCAATATTAGAATTTAATTCTACATTTCCTTCGGCGGATCACTGATTCCAGGGTTCAGCGTGCCTGAGTGTTCTGTGGTTGAGTAGATTTTAGTGCCCTTTAAGGGATTACCTCAAAGGCAAAAGCCTCTCCGTGCAAGACCAGAAAGATTTCGAAAGAAAAGAAAAACACTTTCAAGTGCCTTATAATTTAGCTTTCGAGAATTTAAAATTACTTAAAGCCATATTTTCACATCTAAACTCTGCCAGGTTGCAGGCATGGGAGCCGTCTTATTCTTGTCTTGCAGACAGTGTGTCATCAGCCAAGTATTTATAGAGCACTTGGGTCCTACATAGCAGTGTGGAAAGGCCCCTGGGGGACACAGTGAAGGGGAGACAGCTCGCTGCCCTCAGGGGACTTACAGTTTAATCAGGGGCCCCTCGTTTCACGTGCTGCCTTTGATTATTTTAGCTACTCTCTACGTATAGTCGTTTGACACCCAATCAACTAACAGAAGAATGACCTCCTCCCACTGCTTCCATCTTACGGAATGACGTAGGTCACTGGCCTTTAGGACTTCCTGTGCATGGAACAGCTGTTCTCCGTCTAAAGCCGGCGAAGTCTGTGCCTCTCAGAAGGCCAGGGTCACAAGTGCAGCACAGGGGACACGTGTGGAAGCCAGACTCAAGGAGCCAGAGCTGAGGAGAGGGAGCAAGCTGGATCTGAAAGGAGGTAATGGGCAGCCCGCGGTGGGCCGAAGAGAGGCCAAAGCGTTCGTTCCAAGTGAAGAAAATAATAGATGAAAAGTCACGAAGTCAGAGTGAGCCAGGTGTGTGCCGCGGCTGGTCGGCCAGGTGGACTGGACGGGCTGCTCTCTTTGCCTTGGCGGAGATGAAGTTGCGTGGAGATGCATTTAAACTGAACTTTCAAGTGTAGGAAACAGAAAGGGTTTTGTCCCCGTCGAAAACGTCCCGTTTTCCACTCAGGCCCAATTTGCGTGCCACTGTCCTGACTCGCGGGCCTCGTCTCAATGGGCGCTATGTTCTCACCAGGAAGGGCAGCCCTTGCTAAATGTTATGATTTGGAATGATCCTTCCCAAGGATGGAAAACCGAGTTAATTCAATTAAGGCCCGGGGTCCTGGGCTTTGAACCAGCCACAGTCGCAATTTTATGAGAAGATGAAAAGTTAATTATTTGCCAAGTTTGAGTGAAGTCTACTTTGAAAGTCCCTTTCCAAAAGACTAATTTCCACTTCGGCTTCCCTGTGGAATATCAAGGCAGGTTGAACCAGGGTCATAAAGAGAACCTTGGGAGCTGGGCGTTCAGACGGGGGTCCCGCACCCCCCAGCCCCTGCTGTGCCTGGTTTCATCCCACATTTGAAGGTCTGGATGGTAAATGGAAGTGACCGAAGCCTGTGTTTATCCCACAGGCTACTTTAAGAAACAGAAAAGAAATACAAGTTGAATTCAGGAAGTCAAGTTTTCAGGGTGCTTTTTTTAGGGGAAGGTCTTAATAGCAATTCATCTGATGGGGTATTCCCTTTCTAACTGGCAGCTTCTTTGCTGCTTTTAATGTTCTGATTTTATTTAAAATCAGAACATTAAAAGTTAGACACACATACATATGTATGTATGTATCATAACTGTGAGACAATTGCTAGAATGTAGAAAATATAAAGTGAAAATCACCCATAAACCCACTACCCATATAATAGGTTAATGGGTTTGGTGTATATACTTCCAAAACTTTTTTAAGCATGTATACACAGATAACATACATCAACATACACACACATGCACAGAATACACATACACCACACATAATTAAGTGTGCACACACACACACACACACACACACACACACACACACAAAACAGCTATGCTCCCAGCTTGGTTTTGTTTTTCACAACAATACATCAAGACTTATTTGCACATAAGTTGGGGGGAACAAAAGGGCGAAGTGCATGGGTTCTGGGAAAAAACTTTAGGTAAATCGTGAGAACTACCCAAACTTCTTAAGCCCCAGTGGAAATACAGCCAACCTTTGGTGTGGCTCTCAGACTTAAATGCAATGCTCTGAGTAAGGCTTTTAGTACCTAAACTTAGTAAGTGCTCAGTAAATATTAGCTATTGTCTTTGCATCCATGAATATAGGCTCGTGTCTTCCTTTGTAAGGGCAGCAAAGCATTCCGCTTTCTCTACGGATGTGCCAACTCATTTTAGCGTGGCCTTCTTGGTGGATGTGTAGGTGGTTTCTCATTTCTCGCCCTCATGGATGGATCTATGATACACACTCTGCCTGTGCAGCTTTGGTTCCTCTGGTGTTAACATAGGAAACTGGAAAAAATAGTCTCTGAAAATAAGAAACATCAGCACCCCCCATCACACACACGTTATTTTAACCTTACTAATGAGTTTGCTTAAGTAATCCCAAGGAACATGCTAGAAATGCTACTACAGGATGTCAACCAAAGTAAAGGAACATTTTCAAATCAGTGTAATCCTGGCAAGAGGAGTGGAGTTGAAGTAAAGAAAACCAGGTTCTAACTCTGAGTTTATTATCAGCCCCAAACAAATGCCAGACTCTCTAGGCCTCAGTTTTCTCTACAGTAAAAAGACAAAGTTGGATAAAATGAACTACACATTCCTTTTCACATGGCTGTAGAATTTATGCTCTGAATGTATTGCTGTGAGGAAACCTGTCTTAAAAGACATTGGGCTAAGCCTAAAGGAGGTGGTGATCCTTCATGTCTTTGCAGTCACCACTGATGAAATGAGGTTAAAGGAAATGCAAAATGCAACTTCTTCCCTTTATCCCCGTGTGACATGCTAGGCAGTTGCAACTACATGATATTACAGGACACATCCATAACAGAAACTCAGAACAATAGAAGGAGCTTAGAAACATTGAGCAAACAAATTACTCAATCTTATCATGTATAAAAAGAATTTTAAAGAGCTGTGGGGGACATAAGGAAGTTAAGATAGGGTATCTGCCTCAGCATTGCTACCGCGTGGTGGGAGAGAAAAGGCATGCCCATAAAAAGATCTCTGAAAATGTAGAGCTTGTTTATTGATGAATCAGTGCCTTTCTCTGTTTCAAAAAGGATTGATGGCCATTGAGAAAATTTTATATAGTACCAAAAAATGCATTAAAATAATTTAGAAAAACAATGCTAACAAAATGACAAGTATGGGTACAAGAGTAAGGTAGGGACGCTCTTACCGAATTCATTCAGGAAAAACACTGTACATTGCATCTTTAAGTATTCTGGCAGCCAATGCAAAAAGGAAAGGCCAGGCAAGAAGGGACAGACATTATAATGCTACCAGGGTCATAATAATAAAAACAGTTAAGGCTTACACAGGGCTTACTGTGTGGTTTGGCAGGCAAGGTCCTAAGCATTTGCCATATACAGTCAACCCTTGAACAATGCGGGTTTGCACTGTGCGGGTTCACGTCTACAACAATTTTTTCTAGTCGGCCCTTCGAGTCTGCAGGTTTCCCATCTTCAGATTCAACGATCCCTGGATGGGAAACAGTGTTTTCACATTCCCAATTGTGGTTCCCAACCACGGAAGAATAATACTGTGTTCAATCCGTGGTCGGTCGAATCCACAGATACAAAGGGCTGGCCTGTAGTTCAGTTTTTCAGGAGTCACAAGTTATGTGCAGATTTTCGGCTGCACCCCCAACCCCTTGAGCTGTTCAAAGGCCAACTGTAGATGAACTCATTTAACCTCATGGTAAACTATGAAGTAATTCTATTATTTCTATTATTATCCCCAACCTATTATTGGAGAAACAGGTCCAGAGTGGTCAAGTAAAAATCCCAAGGGCGCCCAGCTAGGATGCTAACTAAAGCTGGCACTCAATTCCAAACAGTGTCCCTAGTTACTAGACTGGCTGCACCCCTGCTCATTCTACCTCCGGGCTGTGAAACAAAGGGAAAGGGTTTTCAGTTTTTTTGTTTTGTTGTTCATTTCTCGGACTTTCCTGAGTGTTCCTGTTTCTCTAGAAACTAATATGTAAATACATATTTGCAATCAGAAAAAATTCATATTTGTACATAATTCAATGAGGCAGGGTAAACTGAGGGTCCATTCCAGTAAACTCACTGCAGGATACAGGCGAGGGGGGGGGTCACCTGTTGAGGAGGGGTAGTCAGAAGGCTAATCGGAAGTGGTAAGCCTTGAAGGACAGGTGGGATTGAGGAAGGCACCTGAGGAAACAGGAACTGGGGGTAAGTGAGCCTATTTTGCAGGCTCTGTTGACAAAATGAGCTCCTAAGCAATAGTCGCATGAACATTCAGCTCGAAGATATTGACCTTCCTTGTATTGATGGCTCAAAAGGAGAAAAACAAGTCAGAGCCCCCCATTTTCTTGGCATTTATTTTCATATGCCCACGAAGCCTTTGAATTCCTCCCAGGAATATGTGATCATTCTAGCCTCTGTGTTGTCTTCCTTCTCTCCTCTGCTATTTTTCTCATTCATCCATTTCTGACATGACAAATCCACGAGTGGAGATGAGAATGACATAGCAGGGACGGGTAGGAAGCTGGGAGTGAGAGAGAGAAAGAAGTCAAGGCAACTGGCCTTGGATTCCCCCCCTTAGTAATTCTGGTCCATGAGACCCCACCACAAAGATGCAAACACCCGCCCTCATTAGCAGCCTGGTGACAGATAGGAGAAAGGTCACCCATCTGAAGCCACTGTAGCTTCCTTGTTTCTGAGTCTCCCATGAACAAAACCCTGCTAGCAGATATTTTCAGACCATTCATTTACTTAAAATCAGATTAGGGAAGAGTTGAGAAGATTCTCTGAGAAATCTGGTCCTGGCCTTTAAGGAGAGGGTTCTAAATGCAGCCATTGATGTAGTGATTACGGGGAATAATTATCTCTTCCCTTTATTCTGCCACAGAGAATTGCTGGAGGCCAAGAACAGATTAGTGCTGGCGAACAAACCCTGCCCTGCCCCGACCCCCTCTGCCTTGCCCCCACGGGCTCCCCAGTGGAACCCGGCAGAATATTTTTCAGCTGAACTAATTCACGAAGCCATAAAACTAGCAACCTTGCTTGCCGTTCACCATTTGGGATTTAAAATCTCAAAAATAGGAGATTAGACAGATTGACTTTATATACTGTTACTACAATTAAATAACCGGCCCCCTGTGTGAATTAATCGCCTCGATGCAGCCTATAATGGTGCAAGAATCCAGGCGAGATTTTGAAAAATGTTGAGACTGATTTGAATCAAGTAGAAATTGCTAATGGCTTTTATAGCTAATACTTACAACTTCCTCCTCCCAAAGGGAACATGCATACACCCCTAAAACTCAGAAACGAGGTTGCGTCTTTGTTGCTGCCTGGATCTTGCAAAACAAAGAATTGTGTTCCTCTTGCTTTTCTTTTGTTCTAAACTCCTCAGCATGGCTCAGGAGATAGAAAGGACTAGAATGCCGGTGAGATTCCCTTCCCCAAACTGTAAGCATAAGTTTATGACTTGCCCAGTGTGTATTTCATCCTGAGATCTCGGACTGGAGCCCCCAAGTGGTTGTCCTCGAAACAAGACACGAATGTGACAAAAATGGCTACAATTTATGCAAACATAGTGATAGAAAAACTCTTCAGTACTTCAAGACTCCACCTAAGGAAGACAAGAGACAGACTGAAACAACAGCCATGTGAGTGCGTATGTGTAAGAATAGCCATTAACATAAATGCATTTTAATTAAAAATAGGTAAAAGAAAAATTATACCACATCATTAAAAGAGAAAATGTACTGAGGTACAAACTCTGCAGAGGTGGCCTTATGATCCCAGCAATGGGACTAGTGGCATTTTAAAGAAAAGAGTGGAAAAACAGACACACCACGAACAGAGCACATGAAAGTCCTAGGGATTATCGAGGGCAAAGAAATCAAAGAACAAGTTAAGCAAGAATCGCGATAGCCTGGGTAACAGAGGAGCATGGGACACACCGATGAAAGCCCCAAACTCAGCAGCAGGTGGAGAAGATATTGACTTTATTTAGCATTAATTGCAGGAAAGGGTCTATAAAATGCGGTCAAAAGTCATTAAACCCCCAGTGTTATGCCAACACTATGCCATCCCCTGTTCCAAGGCAGGTGTATTATTCCTGGTCCCCAGGATTAAAGTAAATCATTGTTTTTCCATGTATTCTAAATATTACATTTCATTATTTTTTACGGCCCCGTTTCTCAGGGTTTTGTGGTTTAATAGGCACTGTTCGGTAAAAAGTTATCATGGGGTCCATGCTGGGAGAGGGGATGTCAGGAAGAGCATATCCCTTCGACAGTCCCTCTCAGCCTTAAATTCTTAGATGCACCTTCCCCACACACATTTCTGGAAACTTCTCTGGGGTCAGATGTATTTCCAGTGATGGCCATTGACGCTGGGATAGTTACATTTCAGAGACTTGCCTCAAGCCCCTTATTCATGGAGAGAAGCTCTAACTTACTTATTTGAAGCCCCAAAACTTTCTTCTAAAAGCTACAAAATGATGCTACTTATTTCAAACGAAAGAGAGATTGGGTGCACCCACAATTCCAGAATGCGTCAAAACATACTTTGTAAAT
Organism: Hipposideros armiger; assembly: GCF_001890085.2. Taxonomy (NCBI): domain Eukaryota; kingdom Metazoa; phylum Chordata; class Mammalia; order Chiroptera; family Hipposideridae; genus Hipposideros; species Hipposideros armiger. Next base: position 2,193,776 of record NW_017731500.1, on the reverse strand, counting down.
CTCAATTTAAAATCAAAAGGTCCAAGCACCATTTGGCCGTCGGCCCTCACTGTATTTATGAAGACCCGGAAAAAGGTAGCAGAGACAGATAAACACGAGTGTCAGAGCCCGGGGAGTATTGTCATGAACCACAAGAGCCCATAGATGGGTTGAGAGAAAGAAAAATCAAAAGCGTTTCCAAGATGCACCTCATGAGCTGGCCACCGCCCCTCGGAAATCAACACTCAAGCCAGGCAGAGCCCCGCATGCAGACTCCCCTGCCCGATGTTCTCTGATGGGAGAGGTGACCCCTTCAAACTCGATCTTATCCTTCCCCCAACTTCTTTTGTCGTTTTGTCTTTAATTCACACACACACACAGGATAGGCAGTCAGAGAGTGACCTACAGGTGTTTCTCTGCTTCCCAGCATGCAAAGTGGTGGACAGAGGAAAACTCAGAGGGCAGCACTCTGGTGCCAGCCCAGGCAGGGGCTGGAGTGGAAGATGCAGGCTACCTGTTCCAAACGCAGGTGCCATGCAGAGGCTGGGAGAAGAGAACTTGCAATCATGGCATTTCAGTGTTTCCCAGCTGTGTTTTTTTTTTTTCATTATCCCTCCCTCCCAAGAAAGCTTTTTAGACTTTTCCTAATCGTGCCCCCTTCCATGAAATTTTTAGTATCACAGATACGCTGTATATCCATTTACACGCTGTATGTATGTCTGTGCTTTATACATAAAAAAAAAAGGAGTGAGATTTTTCTTGCCCAGAAAGGACCAATTTCACCCCCTTGGTGGTGAGATCACTCTTGCTGAGAATTAATATGCCAGCTAGTACCAGCCCCTTGGACCTGGGAGTTAAGTTATGTGCACACAGCAAATTGCTTCTTCCCCTGTAGGGCAGGGTTTCCCAGCTTCCGAACTGTGTATATTTGGGCCAAATAATTCTTTGCTGTTGGGGCTGTCCTGTGCATTCAGCATGTTTAGCAGCGTCCCCGAACCCTGGATGCCAATAGTACCAAATGCCCCAGCTGAGAACCACTGCTCTAGGGGTTAGCGGCCTGGCACTAAGCAAAGCAGGCAGAGCCACTGCCCATTTTGCTACAAAACAGTTAATTAATCTTAACAGCTTTCAGTTATCTTACCTCTCAGAGAAAAAAATTAATGAATGAAATAATATCCATGGTCCTCTCCAACGTTCTTATCCTGTGGCAAGTGATTTCTGTGTTTTTAATTTAACAGACCTGGGCTGTTTCAAGTACCTCTTCTTTTTCCCCCTTAAAGGTTTGAACCGAAATCACGTACACAATGAAGTGCATTTTAACACACAGTCTGAAAGCATTGATGGATAGTCTTCCAAAATGGGTTTGTGAATGAGCTTATCAGGGAAAGTTATACAGAGATCCACTCCTTCTAGATGACAGACCTGAGCAAGCGACAGGGGGTCTTGTAGAGAGCAGAGCACAGCAATGTGCAGCCACCAGCACACAGCAGATGTCATGCTTTTTGACATCATGTATATAAACTGATGTTTGGCAACTCAAAATCCAGGGCTGAATTACGTGATGGTAATAGTAATAAAAGCAAAAACTTATATTAGCATGCCACCTGATACCATCAAAATCACTTACGTCTCTCTCTCTCTCTCTCTCTCTCTCTCTCACACACACACACACACACACACACACACACACACACACACAGAGTCATGATGTTGACATTGAAGAAGGAGTTGGTCCAAGTGTGGAGGTAACAGAGAGAAAAGAGGTGCAAGAAAGCTAAGTGATGGGGACAGAGTCCGCCCATGGGCCCCGCAGGCAGGTTATGTGGGAGCCCTTCAGATGATGAGGAAAGTGCCCTGGCCATTCTGCCACTGCCCAGGCTTGTTGCCCCGCGGTCACCAAAATATTCCGTTCCTGGACTCAGGCATCCATTCAGACTGTCTCTAGCGAGAAGAGGTTTGAGGTCAGCTTTGTGCCACTCGTGTCCCTTCAACCTAGGAGACTACGTGATATCTTTATGAACGAGGGATAAGAGTTAAATGGATCCCTTTATTTGTGACCTTCAGCAAAAAGTGCCACCTAAGTGTGGAATTCACTTAATGAGAGGGCCCCAAACGGGGCCTAGGACCCATTCGCTTCTTGGGGAGCTGATGAACCACTCTAGCTGGTTTTCCTTTGCCAAACCATCATCTCAGTCCTGGTGCCTCATTTGCTTTAGAACGCCTTAAACGACTGGAAAAGTGCATGGAAGATCAGAATGAGTCCCTAATTTTTGAAACTCAAGACCCATATTCCTCAGATCACTGTCAGTCCGAGAGCACACCCAAGAACTCCCCATGAAGAGGTCACTGCTTTCTTTTTCTCTGTAGAGAAAGGAAGTTAGTTGCTTTTCCTTCTTGCCTCGCCACTTAGCAGGAGCCCGTTTCGATGGCCAGATCATCTTGAAAGGAGAGGGGATTTTAAGTTCTTGGAGCTTGGAAGTTCATGTCCCATTCTGAGGCTGGTTCGGCCTCCAGGAAACTTGCAAATATCATCTGATGACTTGTTCCTAAACAAAACTCTTTGGTGCCAGAACTCATTGAAGGAACTGAAGGGCCCCCCCTCAGTGTCAAATTCCCAGAGCCACCAGACGTGATCTTCCTATCCAGGGGGACCCAGGTATAGATAGATGTCCCCTGCTGGCAAAGGCACCTAGTCCCCGTGGATTCTCTGTGAGCCTGCGGTGCTCACCATCTGGAGAACATTGCCAGAAAGCCTCAGTGGTTATTATCCTATTTGGGAATCTTCTCGCTCTCTGGCCAAAAGTTAAAATAACTGGCTGACGAGCCAGGAACTTCTCCCAAAGAGGCATCCAGAGGGAAAGCCAAATAGCTCATAAAATCTTACCCCAGTCTGTAAAACAGTGAAAGAGACACTTAGCATAGAGTGTTGTTTCCTTGGTTCTCATTATTTTATGAGGTCTCAATAAGTTTCCTGGGGCTGCTATAAAAAAGATTTCTTTTTAGTGGTTGGCTAGGCGAGACCCCCCACCCACCCTCACACACACCCCTCATTCCCACCTCCTTACCACACCTCCCCTCCCTTTGTTTGGTCTGCAAAAGTTTTTCCATGTCCTGGGCTAGTACTGTCAACGGACTGTTTTGCCCCAAATGCTTCTTTTCTCGCAAAGGCCATGTTGGCTGATAGTTGGGCTTGTCGCCGTTCAAATGATAGGCTCATCAAGGCCCTGTGTTTAGACTTCTATTAAAAAGTGAAATACGCTGGTCACGCCTCAGAAGCATGGGAGGTAGAGGCGGTGGTAGGCCGACCGGCCCTCCCCTCAGGATTTTTCTAGTTGCTGCTTATGCTGAGCTAGATAGACCTCCGCTATCAGCCCCCATTGAGAATGGCTTCCTTTGAAGACAGCCTCACCCAAAGCAGTGCCTTCCTCCAGGGCAGCTGGTACCCAGTGACTGGTCGCTATGGGTGTCAGAGCCCAGCCTGCTCACCCTAAGCCTGGAGGACTCAGAGGGGGCTTCCAGCTGCATAGCTCCCTGGGGCATTGGCTCCACTACAGCTCAGCTGTCCTTCCGCCCAACCGTCCTCCGTCCCCCTGTCTATCCCATGATACCAAGCCCAAGAGCTCTCCGCAACAGCCGCCCTCCTGCCCACTACTCTCTCTCTCGGAGTCAGCTTCCTAGTCAGCTCAGCCTGTGACATTCGGGGCCAGGAATAGGCCGAGATAGCAGACGCTAAGGTGGGATCTGCGCACTTGAGCCCCCTGCCCCCCAGCTGGCAATGAAGACCCGTTCCTTCACTCTGACAGGTGAAGCACAGTGGGGCAGGGCGGCTGGAGAACTTCCGCCCGCGGTGGGCTGGGTGGTGCCTGTGGCAGGTAACGCCATCGTTGGTGCAATGCATCAGGCCTTTAAAGGTGTGGAAGGAAGAGCGACGGGAAGCACAGTGGGCTGGGGTGGCCATGGCGAAGCTTGACTGACGCTCTAGCGGAAAGGAAAAGCCGAGAGTGATGGGTCAGCAATGAAAAGCTAAGCAGGAAAACCAGGGGGCGTTCCTGGTGGCCTAGAAAGAGGCTCTCATCACCTCCAGCAGAAGGCAAAGAAGGCAGAGGAAAACAGGGGAAAACCAAACGTTTTGAGGATTGTGGGACATTGGGTCTGAATTCACATAGACAATCCATATACCTGGAGTGTAATCATGGCTCCTGTGTTAGAATGGGAGCTGTGGGGAGCAGGACATCCATGAAGCCCTGCCTCAGACCCACCGTCTTCTGCATCGTTGGGCCCTCATGCATCCTGTCCCTGGATGATAAATGGAATAGGTACACTTGGCACTGGGCCCAATGCCCTCAATGGCCTGTAAGAGCTATTAAAGTGGAGAACAAGTGGAAGCTCCTTCCTAACTCCCCCTCCCCACCCCCGCCACACACACAGAAAATAGTGAACCAAAATCAGTATTTCATCTTGAAAAGGAGGGCAGAAATGAATGCCACCTGGCGATTTAAAGTCTTGAATCTCCCATCTGTAAACCACAGATCACTCCGGCCTTCTACCAGTGAGCGTCCCGTGAGCTAAGAATGGTTTTAGGTTTTTAAATGGTTGCACAAGTTTCTACATAATAGCCTCAACTTTTCCACTTGACACGTAAAGCCTAAAATATTGACTATTTAGGCCTTTCCAGAGAAGCTTTGCCGACCCCTGCCTTACAAGATAGTCTCCATCCTATTTCTGTGTATTTGGGAATGGTGTGGCTCCTGCAGAAAGCAGACAAATCCTGGAGGCTGACAGTGAACTGCTGAGAACTCAACCCAGCAGTAGCCCCAGGTTCCACCGACTATCCCAAATATGCTAGAGAACATGGGTTCTGTATGTTGTGTGTGGTTACCGTTCTGGGAAATATATTCTGTGCCTGACTTATCAGAGCAGAAGGTTCTAAACAGTTTGCCTGTCTTGGAAGGGGTGACAAAATGCATGTTCAGTTTTTGCCCCAGGGTTAACTCTCTCACTGTCTGTCTGAAGAGACCTGGGCCATTAGACATACACGGAGCAGCACCCCATCCTACCGGCTTGATGACCAGACAAGCAGGAAATGAGTGACACACTGGGGGCCCTGGGAAAATACACGCGCTCCCAAGCATGGATGATAAATCTTACAAAGATACAGGAGCCCACCATGTCAGTAAATGTCTTAGGGTCCTAGCAGGGAGGTGTTTTAACACAGAGGTCAAGAGAACTGTCCTTGGCTGTTCTCTGCCAAGTAAAGAGTAAAGAATAGGTGCTCAGACACTGGGCGCAAATGTGATTATGGCACTGATGGTGAGTATAACTTTCAGAGCTTGGAAGACCTGGCCCAAACTGCTGTTAACTTGCCCGTGTCTTTAAGTCGTTCACTTTGTTATGCCATGTGGCAATGTGATACCTTGGTTTGAATACTGGAGCTTAATCAGAACGTTGGCTCAGCCCCCCCCACCCCCACCCCCAGTGGTTGTGAAATCCAGAGCGTGTTCTTTCATATCTCTCTGATGTTTGTGTATTATCCCCTGTAGTAATCACTTTGGATTAGATAATACCTAAAATATCTTCCACCTTGAGTACTCCATATCTGGGCAGTTTATGGTGAGGGCTACATGTAGCTGTCTAAATTTACAGTTAAATTAATTACAAGTGAATTAAATTAAAAGTTCAATTCCTCAGTGACTAGCCACATTTCACATGGTCAGTCGTCACATGTGGCCAGTGGCTGCCATATTGGACAACACAGATCAACGAGATTTCCATCATCACAGATACTTCTGTTGACAGGGTTGCTCTACCGTATTACACTCTTTTTAGATCCAATTATAATATTGTAGCCTTTGAGGTCCAATGCACACATACACACACATGTAAATAAAGAATGCATTAAAACAAGCTAACAAAGGCCTCCATCAGTCTTTCGTATGGGCAAGGAGATTTATTATATGTTATCTCAATTTCATCACATAACACCCCTATGAAATTGTCATTATGATTATACCATTTATAGGTAAGGAATCTGTTTAGTTTCCCAGTCATATGGCCAGGAAGTGGTAAAATGAACACCCGTACCCTTCTGGAGTCCTCATCCTTAACCACGATCAATACCCTCCTTTCTTCCGATGAGCTTTTATGTTGATGGCAATTACAGCGTGAGCCTCTTCCAAATTCCAACATGGCCGGTTCTTCAGATCTAGAACTCAGGCAGCTTGTAACTGGCTCACAGGCTCTCAGAGGCAGAGACGTGCCACCTTTCTTAGCTCTCAGGGCAGCGTGTCGGAAATAAAGGTAACATTGCCTGGAAATGCTTCCTTTGCACTGGCTTTCAATTGAGTGATTTTTTTTGCCTCAAGCTGACATTTTTGAGCACTTTGCTAATCTCCCTCCCCTAATCTTCACACATACCTTTCTTCGTTAATATGCTTTTTTTCCCAATACTGCAGTCTGAAGAGAGCTTTCTGGAGGCTGTGTTATTTCATTAGATTAATAATAACTTAAATGTCTGGATGCTGTGTTATCCTTGAATCATTTAATAAGAATTCCAATACTAGTCTGCTTCCATCCTGTATGCTGCTTTTCAAGTGTATGTAGGTGTATGTGTTCGTGTGTGAAAGAAACCTGCCTCACTTTTAGGACTGGAGGTTCAGAAGAATTCCTTGACATGGGCAAGTTGAGAACTGAATTTTATGTTTTGAAAGGAAAAGGGGATTCCCGGGTTTGAGTTGTGAAATCTAAATGATTGAAGTTCAACTGGCTTTAAATATTTTTCGAGATGAAATAGTACTGCACATTTTGAGGGACAATAATGTTGCTTAAAGGCAACTTGGCTTGGCATCAGAAGACTTGGGCTTTGATACCAACTCTGCCATTCATAGCTGTGGGACTTGGGCAGACAATTAAACTATTGAGACTCATTGTCCCCTTCTAAAGGTGGCAACCATGGTAACACCGGCCTTACCTACCACAGTGGGTGCTGTAGTGTATGACCCCAATCCCCGCTTTGAGACCAAGGAAATGATTTCCCCAGGTGTAGGAAGTGTTGCCTGTTGACAGGTCACAGACCAATTTGTCTATAAGGAATTACCTTCAGCCTAAAGGAGTCACCTTGCCCAAGATCATGCACCCTTCCCAAAAGCAGCCCCCATCCAGTGACTGGTGTATATGATATGCAAAGGTCCAGTGTCCTTATCTCAGTTTTAGACAACTCTGAGGGGCCATCCAGCTCCAGAGCCACGCAGGGGTCAGCCAGTGCGTCCGTTGTCACTACACTGCAGTTCAGTCTCTCCTTCCGCCCAGTCCTGCTGTCTTCACTCCTTTATAGATGGTGTCTTCGAGAACCCTCCCAAGTTAATCACATGTAAGCACATCTCTCAGAGGCACCTGGAAGTCAGCTGGGTCCATGGTGCACAAAGGGCTTTTGTTTCCTCACTCTCATTCCACAAACATCAAGCCAAACATACTATTGCAAATATTTCTTGTGCGTTTTTATACTGAAACATTTTGTTATAAACTATCCCAACTAAAGAAAAACTTTGTAAGGCTTCCCTCCTTATCTGCCAATGAAATCACTGCAATCGGGATACCATCATTGGACTATTTAATATTGTGGCCATTTTAGTGGGATGTAAGGTCAAAGTGAACCTAACAGGACCTGCTTTTAGAATTTTAAAACAATATCATCAGTAAAAGTTTTCCCTAATATTACCCCAAGATACCCCATGCTACCCACATCCCACATCATGATGTCTTCCCAACGTATAGTCAAAATGAATCATTCTCTCCTTGCTGCTTCTGTGTTACTTTGTAACCGTTATTTGTGTATATGCGTTTCTTCCTCACTGGACTGTGATGCACCTGAAAGGCAGGGACAATATATTTTTCATATTTTCTTCACCCAGTATCCACTGCACCCTGTCACTATGTGAACTGACCACAAATACGGCCTGCATGTCAGCACGAGTGGTTACATTGGCTGTAGTTTGCATGTATTTATAGGGCCAGTTTTCCTCCATTTGCTCTGAAGACTGCAGAAAACAGGAAAAGTCTTTAAACGGAAGCCTATGAGAGTTAGGTGTTTTTATAAATGATTATGGGTTTAAAAATATTTTGATAATTGTGAAGTTTGTATAGATTAAAAATGGCTGCTAACACCCATCCATTTGTGGCCAGCTGCTTCTCGCCAATGGTGCCAAGACCACTCAATGAGAAAAGAACAGTGTCTACAACAAATGGTGCTGAGACAACTGGATAGCCACATGCCAGAAAAAATGAAGTTGGACCCCTGTGTTATACCATATACAAAACTTAACTCAAAATGGATTAATGATATAAACAGAAGAGCTAAAATCATCAAATTATAAGAAGAAAACATAGGGTTAAATCTTCATGACTTTGGATTTGACAATGGACTCTTAGATAGGACATTCAAAGCATGAGCAACAAAAGAAAAATTTGATAAACTCAATTTTATAACATTAAAAACTTTTATGCATCGAAGAACACTGTCAAAAGAGTGACAGGACAACCTACAGAATGGGAGAAAATATTTTCAAATCACATATCTGATAAGGGCCAAGTATCCAGAATATATAAAGGACTCTTACAACTCAACAACAAAAAGACAACCCAATTTAAAAACGGGCCAAGGACCTGAATAAACATTTTTCCAAAAAAGTTGTACAAATATCCAAAAAGCAAATGAAACTGTGCTCAACATTATTTGTCATCAGGGAAATATGTAAATCAAAACCACATTGAGACATCATTTCACACCCACTAGGATGACTATAGTTTAAAAATAATAATAACATGTCGACAAAGATGTGGAGAAATCAACACCCTCATACCCTGCTTCTGGGGATGTAAAATGGTTTGGCCACTGTGGAAAACAGTTTGGCGGTTCCTAAAAAGCCAAACATAGAATTACCACATGACCCCACAGTTTCACTCGCAGGTCTATTACACCCAAAAGAACTAAAAACAGGAACTCAAACAAATATGTGTATGCACATATTCATAGCAGCACTACTCACAATAGCCAAAAGATATAAAAAGTGAATGAATGGATAAACAGATTGTAGCATAGACAAATAGCGGAATATTACACAGTCATAAAAAAGAATGAAATACTGGCACACGCTACAATTCATATTAGCCTCCAAAACATGCTAAGTGAAAGAAGCCAGACACAAAAGGTCACCTATTGTCTGATTCTATATACATATATGAAACATCCAGGATAGATACATGCAGTGAGACAGAACTCAGGTTGATGGTTTCCAGGGGCTGAGGGCAGGGACATGCGGATGGAGAAATGCTGCTCAGTGGGTTTCCTTTTTTGGAGTGACGGAACTCTTTTGGAACTAGATAGAGGTGGTGCTTGTACTACACTGTGAATGTAATAAATGCCACTGTAAAATGGTAGTTTTATGCTACGTGAATTTCACCTCAATAAATTATTTTTTAATGCTTCAATGGCTACTAAGGGAGGTTTAAAATGTCTCATGTGTGAGCTCCGTAGACTTTACAGGATCGACTAAACACATTGTTGATCTTAAGTCAAGGGAGTAAGTCACTTACCCTCCCAGGTCTCTTGTAAGTTGGCCGATAGCAGACATCAATACTATTCACCAATACTTTCTTCTCTTTCGGGGTGCGTGAAGGATTCTGTGGTGTCTCCCTTAATTAAGGAGGACTGTTCGACTACTTCTGGTCTGTCAGCCATGACGAGAAGTTACCTGTGTGACTGTGAGTGGTGAGAGATTCTCCCGTTCTACTCCTCTTCCGTGATAAAAAACACAGCGTGGGCTGGAATGGAGGCGTTACAACATGGAAACCACCTGCAGTGCTGAACTTCTGACGGAAGGTAGCCGTCCCGTACGGTAGCTGGATCTGCAGCGAATGTTGAAAATTCAAGAAACCGGCTTTTGCTGTGTAAAACCACTGAAATGTTGGCAGAACATAACAAAGCAAAGAGGAAGCCTGCGGAGCCTCCCCTAGAGCGACTCACAGGTGCCGGCACCACTCGGGAGCACCATCCACAGTCCTCTCTGCTTTCTCAGCAATGGGCAACTCTCTCAGGAAGTATCTGGTTGCACAGTCCAGGGAAGAAGCATCCAGGTGAGGTAACTGTCACCTCTTTTTAAATAGAGCCCTTGATCTGTTTCTTATCTCTTTAAGAATGTTGCAGAGTCACCCAAGTGAGATGCTGAGATATGGGCCTTTAAAGCATATGGAGGTTTCTATTGCCTGAGGTCGAATCTGCTGTCTGGTTGTCACTCTTTGGGAGACTGATACCGTGAAGTCCTTCCTCCCAAAAAGAAAATGCCCTGGAACACTGTTAATGTATCTGAAGGCCCCAGAAGAGGGAGTTTATTGAATTATCTAAGAAATTTAGGCTGTGGAGTCAGATGACCCGGGTTCAAAAAACAGCTCATCTACTTAACTCAGTGTATGATCTCAGGAAACAGTTTATCACTCAATGCCTCTGTGTTGTCACCTATGAAATGGGAATAATTATTCTTACTTGATGGGGTTGTTGTGAGAATTAAGCGGATACATGTGTCAAGAGTTTAGAACAGTCCCTGGCACACAGTATGTCCTCTATAAGACTTTGCTACCTATGCTAAGAAGCTGGTCAACCCCGACCTCCCCCCCCTTTAAACTTCAAGGCTGCGGTGTAAGGACTGGCTTGGAAGTAGTGGCCTGAGTTTAAATCCTGCCTCGGCCTCGTACCAGCTGTGGAACCTCAGGGGGTCAAACTCTGTGATCTAAATGTTAATAATAAGAAAATGGAATCTTGGGATAGTTGTTTGCTGTAGAACTAAAATTAAGTAAATTAATCAGTATTTATTTGTGTACACATAACAGAAATCCCAGATTCAATTGACTTAAATAAAAAGGAAAAGTTGTTAATTTTTTTTTAAGCTATCAATATATATAGAGAGAAGGTCCCAGACAAGGTACGATGTGTGGCTCAGTGACATCAACAAGGATTCAGATTTTTTTTTTAATGCATTTGCTTTAATGCACACTCACCATCTGCTATAGCCAGAGGCTGTCGATTACAGGGTCCCTACAAGTGGCTTCCTGTTCCTGTGCTCAGGTCTAGTGCAAGAGGCAAGAACCTCTTTCCAAAACATGAGACATAAGTTTTTCCGGTCGGTCCATCTGAGTTAAGTAAGGTCATACCATTTTAGGGACGTACTTACTCTAAAAAATTATTCTTTGTTTATCTGCATTTCAATTTTCACTGGACATCCCATCTTTTGTCTGGCAACTCTACTCCTGATTCACTTAAACTGATCCAAAATGGCGTCCAGAGGGAGTCAGAGAAACTAAATCAGGCTGCATGTCTGTCTCATTTCTCAAAAGGAAGAAGGCAGACTGGATGCTACAGGTACAAACATCAGGCCACCGTCACCAGGTGTCAGGTAGGGGATTTTGGAAAAGAAATTCTAAGATGAATCTCTTTATCCAACAATCTCAAGGCTTAAACCCCTGATTACTAAGTATTACAATTCAATCCAATTGTACAGATATTTACTTAATACTGTTTATCAACAAGGCACTGTTGAAGACTCTGGAGGCCTATTGAGTCTCTGCTCCCAAGGTGCTTCCAAAATAACGGGGAAGATTAATCACGTGAAGCGCCAAATGTGAGGGGTCCCATGAGAAGGTCCAGAGAGCCCCAGGCTCTAGTGCAGTGCTTTCCTGGAAGGTCTGACCTTGGAAATATGCATTCAAGGAGAGTGGAGAAGAAGTGACTTGAAAAGGAAGCGGGAGATGAGGCTAGAAGAAGATCTGTGGGCTCATTTATACAGAGAAATGTCAATCCACGTCAGAAATATCTCAAGTTATCCGGTTGAATGTATGGTAGAGAAGACCGTGGGCCAGCGGTGTGGCATGATCAAAGCTGCCTCCTGATAAAAATCAGTCTGACTGACATGTGCAGGATGAATCGGAGGGAGGACAGAGTGAAAGCAGAGTCCATCATTGGAATGACCTAGAGCAGTGCTCTCAGGTCTAGCGCCCCCTTTTGGTAACCCGGACGTGGTAAAGGCCACTTGACTATCTGAAAATCACAGAGAAAATAACCAGCCTACAAACATAATTCCAGAGAAATAAATACAATGTCCATAAAGAAGAAACGAGGTGATTATTTTATAATAAAACATATGTTCTCGTACAGGCCTTATTAAACTACCAAATACAGCCGTCCACCTGGTTTTATATGGCCCATGAGATAAAAGATAATTTTCTAAAATTTTTCAATAGTTATTTTTAAAATAATTATTTAAGTTCCTACATAGTATCCTTGGTGCCCTCTTGGCCCTCAAAGTGTAAAGTATTTACCATCTGGCTCTTTACAGGAACTATTTGCCAACCCCTATTTTCAGGAATGGCTGTATAATTTGCGTGACCCCGTGCAAAGTGAAAACGCAGCCTCCTAATAAAAATTGTTAAGAATTTCAAGGCAGTGATAACACAGCAGTCAGCCACGAGCAGGGGCCACACCCATGAAGCCCTCCCTGCCAGCCGTAGTGTATGAATACTCAGATGTCACTCCACTGCAAACGTGATGAGCCAGGCGGACACCTGTACCTGTGAACGCTGCATCTGCACATGCAGACGCATACACACAGAGCCGTGCACACTGCACTACCTTGGGTAGCAGCCCCAACAACGTTGTTTTATCGACAGCTCAGGTACCCTCGTGGCATTTCCATTCTTGATGTGAACTGGCAAACAACTCTTGGGGAGCTTTTGAATAATGTGCAGCACAATCTTTCTTTGATTTACAAGAAAATTGCACTTCTGGAATATTCATGGAATGTTAAAACATAAAGAACTGTATTTCTGTGTGAGATGGAATTAGCTTCTAAGCTGAGGTAATTATTAACAGGTTTTATATGAATGTTTGGTAGGATCTCATAAGGTTGGTGAGGGACTCAGGGTAATTCTTGGCCGTGAAGCGCTGGCCAACCGTGTGGAAGAGGCAGCATCTGACCTCTGTGCACTCAATGCCATTAGCATCTCTATCACCCCTCTTGTTGCAATACCACAAAATGCCCACAGCCATTTTCAGACCACCCTTTAGGAGGTGGTACCACCCGAGTTCAAAACCATTAGTCTAAAGGATCTAATAATTATTGGATTTTGGGTGGTGAGGTTAAAGATATCGTAGAAATAGAATTTCTGCTTTTGGCTTATTGGTTACTACTGCCATTTTCCATGCATTAAATCAGAATTGCTTAGGCTACCTCAGTTTCTCTTTGTGACATCTCTTCAGGTACGTAGGACAAATGCTCATAATATCAGTACCTTGGACTACTGTAGAGTTAATTCTTTTTGGCATTTTTTATTTTCTATTTTATAAAATACAGATTCAGCAGGAAGGATAGGAATTCTGCAATCCATTTAAATATTTTTATTAAAAACACATACTCATTTCAGAGCTAATTATTCACATCCATTATGTGTAAGACACATAGTTTGGGAATCTATAGGAAAGAACAGGCCGAGACCTAGAAAGGACAGGCAGCTTGCCCAAGCTCTCGTGACACGTAGATGGCAGAGCCAGGCCTGGAATTCAGCTTTCTGTCTTCATCCAATTTTCTTCCCTCACATGGCAAACTAATTCACCCAGAACCTCCTTGGGCTAGAAAGCATATCAGCTTACAGAAGAATGAGGGGAACGCCATCAAGGATGGTGACACCCAGTTCTCTTCCCATCTTAAAGAGGCCTTCACTTGGCACCCCCCTCTAATTAATTGAAGGAGAGAGAAGAGTTCACAGACAGTTGGCAAGAACAAAATGCCAGTGAATTCCCGTGAAGAGAGTATTCATATCTATACTTAGGTAAAGCCCATGGAAAACACTGAGAAATGAGACATTGGAGGGTTTTTAAAAATTATTATTGTTGAACCAGGCCCAGAACCCCACTACAGAGCATACTGGCCTGGAACTTGGCAATACCCAAAATTAATGGTATTGTCATAAAGTTTATATATAACATACATATAACTTCTTAAGCCATGCACAGGAAGGAGGCTCATATAGGGTAACCAACTCAGCCCACCCATAAATAATTCACGTTAATATCTTAAGAGGTCACGGGACTGGAGCAACGTGCTGACATCTGGCTGCTTCTGGCAGGACAGCCTGTATGGGCTAAACAGATGGCCTTTAATTAGTGGTGGGCTGTCCCAGCAGAGGTCAGCTGGGGCAGGAATCATTATTTGGACTATCCACATCATGCCCAGCTCCTAGAACTCTTGGCACATTGTCAGAAGTGGCACAGTGGTTACTGCCAATAGGTCTGACATCACCTGATGGCAGCCTAAGAGGCTGCCATCATCATTGGAGGGTGGCCTCTTTGGAGAGTCTTAGCAGAGATGCTGTGGTGTAGACAGGCTGGGGTGATTTGGGATATGGATGAGGGTGGAGAAAACCTGTGGAAGAAACTCGCTTTCAGGAGAGTTCCCGGCTAGGATCTTTGGGTTTGGGAGCCATAGTTGCTGCTTATACTTTTTGAACTCAACGCACTCTGAACCCTTTCAGCACTAGGAAGAGATACACACTAGGGAGGGAAGCTTTAGACTTGTTCCCTACTACATATGCATTCACAGGCAGAGAAAATGCCCATAGGTCATTGGAAAGAACCAAGCTGCTGAAGGATCACAGGTTCTGTTGCCCAGATATGAAACCACCAGGCTTCAGTTTCAGATATAAAGAGAAAATGGCTTACCATGTCCAAAGTGAAATGCAACAGCCAGCAAAACCATGTCTCCAATTCGCCAGGTCCTGAAAGCCCAGACAACACATAGGCCCTGAGCAGAGCAAGGCAAGCTTCTCTTCTGAACTGAATAAAACAAAACAAAATGAAATCATTCCTGCGGTACCAGACCCTAAGCTTCCGGGATGTTTGAGAGCAGGACATATCGTGTACCTTCACAGCTAGGGTAGTTTATGAGGACCAGAGCTGGGCCCTGCTATCCCTGTGGGTGGATCCCTGGTCATGTGACCACTTAGCCAACTTCCTGTGGGGATTTCCCAATGATGGCCTTAGAGTTTACTTTTCAGTATGTGATGGCAGTGGGAATCACACTTAGACATCTCAGCTATCTTCAAACTGAGTAGAAACAGGGGTAGTATGATAGAATAAGTAGTGTGATAATCATGTGTCCCCAGAACTTGAAGCTGATACCTTCATTCACTTGTGTGGTCCATCAATAAATTGCTTCACAACTTTCAGAGATCAAGGTTCTCTCGGACGCAACTTCCAAGACATAAGAATTGGCAGGATTCGCTCCCTTATATAAAATTCTAAAAGGCCAAGGAAAATATTTAAGCATGTGATTTGAGGAATATTACATTGCCTGAGTGGGAAGAGTCTCTACCCTCCAGTACAAAGCATAGTTCAAAGACCTCACCATAGAGAGGAGGCCTCCTTCCAGTTCAGACAAGGTGACCTTGAGGCAGTCTGGGGGAACAGGGTCAAATCTGCCTAATTGCTGGAAGCTTTGTAAACGTCATGAGACCCTTGAGAAGTATATAGATCACAAGAAGAATCTGGTCAAGGGAGAAAAAAGAAAACTTTAATTTTTTTCCGACACATATGTGGAGTAGCTCCCATCAAATATAATATTATATGAGCTGAGAATGCCAAGGAGAGGAAAGATCACAGCATTCGGATATGAATTCCACAGGTTTAAGTTCAAAGTTATCTTACATCCAAAGTTACAAAGGTAAGGTCAAGGCCCAGAATGTTTTCGATTGCCTGAGAGCTTTCATTATTCTTCATCATTGGGATAAACTGGAAAGACATCAGGAAATCCTGGTGTGAATTTTGACTCAGCAATTTATTGGCTGTGTGACCACACAAATCTTCCTCTACGTGAAATGGGAAGTGTGTATATGTTTGATTTTTTCACTTCATTGATGTTTAGTGTATGCCTTCTCTTTGGGGGCACTGTTTTAGGTGTTAGAAATGTTGCAATGAATGACAACAAAAGACGAAACCCCTATTTTCATGGATTTTACATTCTAGCAGGAGAGCTAGATAATAAATATGTTAATAAGCAAATACATAATATGCAGGTACTGGTAAAAAGGCAGATGGCACAGGGAAGAGGGATAGAGAGTGACAGGGGTGGTGGGGGCACCATTTCAGGTTGTTTGGGGAGCAAGATCTCTCTCCAATAAATTAAATTTGAGTAAACATCACAGTGGAGTGAGTGATGGAGCAAGTCATAAGGATTCCTGGGAGTAGAATATTCCAGGCAGACGAGACAGCACATGTAAGGGCCTAGATGCTTGACGTGTGTGGTGAGATTTTCCAGGAGGGGAGGGGAACAGCCAGTGACCAGAGGAATGGAAGCAGGGTCAGAGCGCAGGTGAGGCGAGAGCACCTGGGGTCTCGCATACATTTTCCCTTTGTGATATTCTGGTGAAAGACGATTCCCACATGTTTGTAACCTGTAACACTACAAACAGCTGACATATCTTGAGTGCTTGATGTGTGCCAGGTCCTGTGGTAAGCGCTAGCTAGCCTTCAGTCACAGCATTTCCTCTTCATTACAACCTTCAGACGTAGGTCCTATTATTAACCCCCTTTACAAGTCAGCAAACCTAGGCTGAAAGGTTAAACAACTTGCCAGAGTCGTCCTGCTGAGATACCAAAGTAAACAAGAATCAACCAAAGGGGTTAAAAGGCTCACCATGTTGCTTGAAACCCCTACTCTGTGACTACTCTCTGTCAGTCTTAGCCTCGACTGTGACTTCTTAAGCGGGGCAGCATGGTAGGGGTCAGCCAGAGATAAAGCTTTGGGAAGAGCCCCCTTCCTCTCCCTCCAGACGTTCACTAGGCTTCTACACTGAGATTCTCAAGAAGCCTTAGCTCTCAGCTGCGCCCTGGGTTTCTGTTTCCACTGGTGCTAAGAATCGTGCTGAGTGCCGAGAAGTCCCCTGTCGTCTTCTCACCGTGTGGTTAGAGGTGGAGAGTCTGGGTGGCAGTGCCAGGGACCACACCTCTTTGTCAGGAACATGTAATTAAAAAAGAAAGCAAAAGGAAAAAAAATGATTAAAGAAATAGCCACCCAACCCCATTTTTCTCAAACGTATGTTCATGCGCGCGCGTGCGCGCGCGCGCACACACACACACACACACACACACACACACACACACACACACACACACACAAACGTCCATCACTCGGGTCCTTGCGATTCTGATGAAAACATTTTCCACCTGGCACAGGGAGGCATTAAACACCCCTCAAACCCAACCTGAGACTTGGACCGTCAGTGGAGATATTTTTAAAACCATGACACAGAGGAGTGTGACACACTCGGTTTTCTCAGTGGGTGGGTAGAGTGTTATTTCATGTTGTTCTTGTCACTCGGCCCAACATTATAAGTGTGCACTTTATTACTACAGCGAGAAGGCCCCGGAGCCTGGCCCAGCACAGGGTGTTCCCAGGAGGGGACGGCAACCTGGACGGGCGCGGGAAAGGGGCGTGGACGGCTGCTGGGAACATAGGCTCCCCCTGGGGTTCTCCCTCTTGCGCTGAGTTCATGCCCAGAGGTGTATGGTGCCCCTGTGGCTGTTTTTGATACTCTGTATCCAACGGTTGCCATCCTTGGGAAAATTCTACCTATTCAGGTATTTAGTGACTCCTAATTAATTCCTTAAATAACGAATTTCTTTCACTCTCTTGTTCTCCTCCTTTTTCATTTTCCCAATGGGAGGTTGTCCTCAGTATCGCACATAAAAATGTCACACATAAAGTTTAGGATAGAGTTAGGACTAAGCATCCATGTCCCGCCGCTTACCTGAAAAGGTATTCGTCAAGGACCTTCACTGTTTCCTTGGGACAGGTAGGACAGTAATGTAACCAAGGGATGGTGGGCTGCCGGTGTGTCTGCCGTAGGCACAGGCACTAAAAGGAGAAACTGAGGGGAGAGAATTTAAAAACAACAAGAAAGCAACTAACACTTGATCTCTTCATTGGCATCTTGCACTGGCAATTCTAAACAATTTCAATGATAAAAGACTCTTCCCCCTCCCCCCCCCAACCAGGCTCACCATCACACACACACACACACACACACACACACACACACACACGCACGCACGCACGCACGCACGCGCGCGCGCGCGCTTTGGTGAGCCACAAAGTGTAATGGGGATAGAAGGTTGATTTGGGGAGGGAATGCTTTATTTCAGAGGAAATCAAGGCCCTTTGCATGGAGCTCATCTTTTTCCCACTTACCTGTTCCTGTTTCACCCTGACAGGAACGTAAACATTAGCGTTGCCCGAGGAATGACAAACAAGAAAGGCCTCCACAAGCAGTGTGATAAAAGGGAAAGGTTCAAAAGTGACCCTCGGAAGGGTGTCTTTGATTCTTCACTAGGCCTTAGCTCCCACATTTACTCCATTAACAGCAAGACCGTCCAGAGTGACCTCTAATGCCTGTGTGACGACAGGCCAAGGCCTAGCCATCAGCATTTCTAATTTAGAACGGAGGTCGACAAACTATGGCCCACAAGCCAAATCCAGCCCAGGGCCTGTTAATAAGTGTTGCTGGAACATAGACACACCCAATAATTTACATATTGACTGTGGCTGAATTAGCACTGCCACAGAATTCCAGAGTTATGGCAGAGACCCTGTGGCCCACAAAGCCTAAAATATTTGCTGTGTAGCCTGTCTCAGTCAGTTCGAGCTGCTGTAACAAAAGTGCCATAGGCTGGGTGGCGTAAACAACAAACACGTATTTCTCACAGTTCTGGAGGCTGAGAAGTCCATGATCAAGATGCCAGCATGGGGGTGGGGGAGTTATGAAGGACCTCTGCTTGGTTTCCAGATGGTTGTCTTCCTGTTGTATTCTCACATGACACAGAAAGAAAGAGAGGGGGTGGGGTGCTCATGTCTCTTCTTATAAGGGCACAAATCCCATCGTGAGGACTCCACCCTCACTCATGACCTAATCACTCCCAAAGGCTCCATCTTCAAATATAATCACACTGGGTATTAAGGTTTCGGTGTATGAATATTGGGGTGGGGGGAACACAAACATTCAGTCCATTAGCACACAGCCCTTTATAGAAAAAGTTTGCAGACCCCCTTAGAATATTGCAATAAGCTCCTAGCTGGATCCACTGATTCTTCTCTTACAGTCCATTCTCGCCAGACAGCCAGCATTACCTAGAAAACATAAATCATATCAAGGATACTCTCCTGCTCAAAACTGTCCGTTGGTCTCCTATAACAATTCGAATCAAGGGCCGGCCGAGTGGCGCAATGGTTAAGAACTCGCTTGGGATGCCAGAGGGCCCCGTTTCGGATCCCACATATGAGGGCCAGTGACACTGCTCTCCACAGCTAAGATGCTGAACAACAGCTCAACCTGGAGCTGGGCTGCCTATGAGTCGCCGGCGACGGCGTGGGCTGCAGTCCCTGTGGCAGTGGATTGCCATGGGCTACCGTGTGTGGCCAGCAGCCAGCGTGAGCGGCCAGCAGCCGCAGTGAGCGGCCGTCCAGAAGCCGGCGACTGATCTGCCTCGCCAGAGAAGAGCGCAATGATGGTGCCAACTTGGGCCAGTGAAGCAACATCCTCCACAACTAGACTGAAGAACAAAACGACAGCAACTTGTCTGTTCCCCTTCCCCCAATTCCCCAGCACTGTTCCCATCCCCCCAAATCCCCAATTAAAAAAATCTAAAAAAAACAAAAAAAACAAAAAAACAAAAAAACAAAAAACAATTCGAATCAAACACAAGCTTTAGGCTTAGCCAGTCAGACAAGATCCTTCAGAGCCTGAACTCCATCTGCTGTCATAACTCCTCAGTCGGCTTCGGGTGCTCAGAACCTGCTGCTCCTCTCAGGTGTGACGTGTCCCTGAGCACCTGGCGACCTACCTGCTCACTGTTCCCTCTGCTGAAATGCTTTCTCCTCAGATCCTACTGGAGCCTGGGCCTTCCTCCCTTTCAGGAAAGTCTTTGTTTTACTGTCAGTTTCTCAAAGAGTCCATTCTTGACTGTGATTAACAAATAATACCGCCAACCTCCCCTCCCTTTTGGCACATTCCATCCACACACCCTGCTTTATTTTCCTTCACAGCATTGGTCCATTCCTTTCATTAACATGGACCGCAGACACATGTGTTGACTGATGGATGTGTCTGTGCGATAAAAGGGAAAGAAAGGGTTCAAGGATGACTGCTATACTTGGGACCTGAATAGCTAGAGGATGGTGACACCATTTACTGAGATGGGGAAAGCTGTGGAAGGAGCATGTTTGGGGAGGAGAAGGTAGGCGAGGATCCCGTTTTCCATTTCCATTTAGATGTCAGGGTGGAGATGTCTGGTAGGCAGTTGGATCTACAATCTGGAATTCAGGGGCAAGATTGGGTCTGAAGATAAAAATGCATGAGTCACCAGCATACAGATATTTAAAGCCATGATCTTGGTTGCGATCTGCTAAGTAGTGTAGACACAGAAGAGGGCCAAGAGCTAAGCCTTGGAGCAAAAGTAGATTTAGAGGGTAGGGAAAAAGAGAAGGGATGAAGGAAAGGAGACTGAAAAAGAGAATTCATTGAGGTAGCAGGAAAACCAGGAGAGGGGATAAAGTAAAAAAAACCTGAAGAAAGATTGCTGTTCCAAATGCTGCTATAATCTACAGATGAGGATTGAGAATTTGTCTCTAAATCTGGCCAAGGGCTGAGACAAGAGCAGAAAAATGGGTACAAAATCCCCGTGGGAAAGGTTTGAGAAGCGCTCATAAGATGAAGGTGAAGACATGGAGGCAGAGTACATGCTCATAGGTCAACTTCAAGGAGTTTTGTGGTGTGGCAAAAAGAAAGTGGGGTGACATCCAGAAGACGCTATCAAGAAAAGGAGGGATTATGTAAAATGGGAGATATTCCAGTGTGTTTACAGGCTGAGGAGAATGAGACACTCGAGAGAAAAGATGATATTGAAGGAAGGAGGGATCATGGCAGGGCCAAGGCTTTAAGCAGGCAGTTCAGGGTGGGATCTGGCGCACAGACAGTGGGGTGGGTCTCAGAGCGGAGCAGGCTACCATCCTCAGGAAAGGCAGGATACACAGCTACCCAAGGAGATGGTAGGTGACTCATTTGTAGGTGGATGAAGACGTTCTCTTCTGCCAGCCTCTGTTTTCTCAGTGAATAAAAGATGAGATCATCAACTGAGAGTGGGGAGGTGGCTGTGAGGAGAGAGATGTGAACTAGTGGCCTTGGCCTTGGGGAGCGGGACTGTGAGCTGCCTGGGGCAACGTCATAGGATTTCCAGGCACTGCTGAGGACCCTAGTGAGGTTTGTGGTCAAAAAGTAACACGTGACCAGACAGCTCTGCTTTCTGTTGCCCTCCATTCGTCTTTAAATCGTCTGGGACAGGTTCAGAGTTGGTGGAGAGCTGGGTGGAAGCAGGGTAGGAGATTTTCAGGTCAGTAGGCTGGAGGGAGAGATGGAGGCTGAGAGCTTTGCAAGGCAGTGACTGTAACGATGGAAAAGGGAGTGAAGGGCATGAAAGGCTGAAGGAATGGTGCCAGCAGAAGAGCCAGTGGGTTAAGGTTCTCACCAAAGAATTGCTGCAGGCAGGGTGTAGAAAGAATTACCTGGAAGATAGCAGGTCGTGGTTGGAGAGTGAGAGCTTTATAAATGAGACTGGGGAGGAAAACTAGTTACTGAGTGGCTGAGTGTGACCACGGGAGGGAGTACCAGGAAGTTCGGAGGGCAAGGTCATTGGAAGAGAACAGACAGAAACCCTGAGAGACTTAGAGGAGCGAAAGGCCCACCTACGTGATTATTGAAACAACTGAAGAGCCTGATGGATAAGGTGTTGGTGGTACGAGTGAACCAGGCGCAAAGGCTGCTGTAAATGAGGGGAGGCTCAGAGGGTGGAAAGTGCTTAGCCCACCAGAGGGGGAGATGGTTAATGGCACGTAGTCTAATTCTGGGCCTCAAAGGAGCTGGGATTGGAGGAGATCGAGAATGGAGAAATGGTCTGGAGGACAGAACATGGAGCGAGTAAGACACAGAAGCCCCTTCTAGGTCCAGTGTCCATGGAAAGAAGAGAGCGAGTGCTAGAGAAGGCTGAAAGGGCAGCCATGGCTGGAGGGAAGGCTGGTTTGGGTGGCAGCAGGGCATTTGAAAGGAGCCTTCATAGAAACGAGTAAGGACATGGGGCGTTTTGATAACGGGAGACTCTGAGTTATAGGTCACAGGGGAAGGGTTTGTTTGTGTGTGTGTGTGTGTGTGTGTGTGTGTGTGTGCACCTCCGTTTCTCCACTTGTGGTCTTTTTTTTTTTTTTAAGATTTTTATTGCGGAATTGGGGAAGAGAACCGGCCAAGTTGTTGTTCTTCAATCTTTGTTGTGGAGGGCAGCAGTCACCATCTGGCTTCCCTTCGGCAGCTCATCAGCTCTAGGCTCAAGGTGCTGTGTTCAGTATTAGTTGCGGGTGGGCGTAGCCACCATCCCATGCAGGAGTCAAACCAGCAACTTTGTTGTTAAGAGCGCATGCTCTATTCACTGAGCCATTGGGCAGCAGCTCAGCTCAAGGTGGCAAGTTCAGTCTTAGTTGCGGGTGAGTATAGCCCACCAGGGAACAGGCAACCTTGTTGTTACACCAGCTGAGCCATCCTGCCAACAACCTCCCTCAGCAACTCATAAATTAAAGACTTTGACCTAGGCATTATGATCTTTAAGGTCCTTTGCAATTTTATAATGCCTCTTATATCACAGCCTGATATACCCTGAGAGACCCACAGGAATGTTCATGTGTGAGGTACATGCAAATATCTCAAGGCCAGGAGAAGAAAGTTCCCATGTATTACCATATTCCCCATGTATAAGACGCACCCTTTTTTGAAAAATTTGGGGTCTAAAATCTACAACAGTGAGTGCAAATACAAGCGCAAAAAAGCAGGAAATGCAAATTTTAAAAATCTACAACCACTGTATAAGACACACCCAGTTCTTAGACCCCTTTTCGAAAAAGGGTGTATCTTATACATGGGGAAATACGGTATACCTTGAAAAAAAAAATCTCTTGTCGCGTCAAGATAAGTGATCTAATGTGAGCAAAGAATGGTTTTACTAACACCTTTCCTTACACTGCACATTAATCCTTTAAGCTGACGCTAGACTACATGCTTAAAAGGTAAGGGCAGGGGACAGGATGGTCACACAGGGGCCACTGGGCTGATTTAGCCACCATCTGGGACCTTTGGGGGAGTTTCATTTGGTTTGGGTTTCTCTTCTCATGCGCTTAGAGCCTAAATGGGGCTTTCCAAACTGTAGAAGTAGTCTCATTCCCCCAAGAATCACAAAGACCATGATCAATTGATCTTCGTACAATTTTCTTAAATGTTGACAATAATCAATTTCATCCATTCTCTTCTTTCTGCAGCCATTATTAATTTGGGGCCTGTTGCAGCCCATTCTTCACCTAAGGAGGTGGGAATTCCATCCCTTTCACACGCTCCACATGTGTCATATTTCCTCCCTTCTAAACAGAGCTGAGAATAAGGTCATCTGGTGTCCCACCACCCTACTCATTTAGTCTTGGGCCAAACGATTCACATGCCTAAAGATGCAGTTCAAAATTGCAAAGGTCACAGTTATGTGGCAACGGTCTCATCCTCATTGACTGTGGTCCTGTGTTCCCTTTTGTATATTTTCCAGCTCAGTCTTCATGTCACTGCATGACAGGGATATCTTCCTTTCCCCCACGCAGCTGCAGCATAACCTCCCTTCTTCCCTTCCCTTTTCCCTAATTCGAAAGCACATGTCCAGAACCCCCTGCTGGGCAGGTTCGTGTGCCTGTGGGGGCTGTGGGATCTTTATGAGGCTGGGAGATGGAAGCCAGCAGCCCCGCCCCTCTGCCGGATGGTCAAAGCTGCCGCAGCAAGGAAAACGCAGGAAGAGCACAGGAGGCAAAGCCTGCCTTGTTCGATGGCTGGTCTAAGGCTTCTTATTTGAACTTTTGATTTTATAGTTCTATAAAAGGCAGCTGACAAAAGAGATCCCGTTTTGGGAGGGTCCAGCTGGCCAGGCTGAGCTGGGCGGGGCAGCCCAAATGTTGGAAAGCCAGGCCTGATTTTCATCCATGATGTCAGAGAAGCCTGGGGTTCCCAGGGAGCCAGACAGCCCCAGCCCTCACCCTGCCTGGTGCCAGCAGCGGCTTCAAATGCTGCCTTCCTGGCACGTCGGCAAGAGCCTTTTCCTCCTCAGAGACTCTTTGCAATGTTCAGAAGGGGGGCACCCCTGCTCAGCCAGTGGGTGTCTGCTGGGGCAGGACAGTCTTGTGCCTCCCTCCTAGGCCCCCGAGCTCTCCCCGCATCCCGGCTTGGCCCATCTCTCTGTCCCCTTTCACTTCAATGGAGGATGCAGGAAACCTGAGCTGCTGGCTCCTCTGAGGCCCACATCTTCTTAGAGACCTACATGGTCCTGAGCCCTTGGGCTCCAGCCGCCCCTTCTGGATTTGGGGTGCCAGG
Organism: Hipposideros armiger; assembly: GCF_001890085.2. Classification (NCBI taxonomy): domain Eukaryota; kingdom Metazoa; phylum Chordata; class Mammalia; order Chiroptera; family Hipposideridae; genus Hipposideros; species Hipposideros armiger. Next base: position 2,169,266 of record NW_017731500.1, on the reverse strand, counting down.
CTCTGCTCCCTCGTCCTACTCCAAGACAGATGCTGGACCATCTTGCTGCCGGAAAGGGAAGAGTGTTGGGAGTGGGTGGTTGTTTTCAATTACATCCCAAAGGAAAAAAAAAAAAAGAAGAAACTTTTTTTATGCTTCTTCGCATCAAAATACTCCATTGCCATGGCCCAAGCCCTACGGTTTCCTGTGGACAAAGCAGGTCAGCTCTCCAAGCCCTTGGGGGCTGGGGGGTGAAGCAACAGCTACTCACCCCGCCCTGGCTCCGAGGAGGTTCCTTTCTCCCGGCCAGGAGCAGGCTGCCCAGCTCCAGGGAGAGGCTTGGAGGAGGGTGAAGGGAAGGGAGCCCAGAGGGCAGCTGTGAGGGGCGCCGAGTGCTTGTTTGATGATCCTCCCAAGGCTGCAGAAGGGGAGAGGCCCTGGCAGCCCACAGGGGCCTTCCCTGGAGACTGCACAGATGCACCCTTGGGGCCCTGGGGCCAGGGCCAGTCCAGCAGGGTTATAACACAACCCCACGTCACGCTGCTGGGTGACTCCATGGACAAAAAGCATCCATCTCCATCAGAAACGATCATGCCGTACACGTTACATCCGTTCCCGTGTGTCCTTGGCTTTTCTCTGCTGTCCAGCACTCACTGATCCATTCAGTTGTCACTTGTTGTGTTCAGGGCCTGCTGCAGGCCAGAGAGCACTGTGTGACACAGGGACCTGCAGGGAGGGAGCTTGAAGAAAGTGGCGTTTCACTGATGAACCAATTCCCTGGTCACCAGGGCTGTGTCAACAAAGCTGCCCTGGGGAACCAGGGCTGTGAGGGCTCTGGTGTTTTCCTCTGTGCCACATGAGACAAAGAACGAGGGCGGCCTGCTGACCCTCATGGCCTGTGTTGGAGGCTGCACACAGTTCCAAGACTGTCCCCTCCTCTGATAGGAAGAGCTCCTATTAGAGATAAATTTAAACAAGTCTCCCAAGAAAGTAGAAATGGAGTCCCCTCCACTCAAGGCAGGGAGTACGGACTCTGCCGCTTGCCAAACCTTCTTACCCCTCCCTCTCTTCTTTTTGTTTTCTTTTATTATTCATTAAATATTCACTGAATGCCCACTATAAGCTGACAGATATCCTTCTTATGAGGCACCAATGTATTTTAAGGATGTAAAGCAAATCAAATGTAACGAAAAAAAAAATACATCTGCAACAAGTGAGCAACCCAGGGCCTTGGTAGAGGAGTGACAGGGCCGAATCATGGGTGGGTCTGTGTGGTGCGTAGAAGCAGACATGGACCTCTCGCCCACCTGTCCTGGTAAGGTCACAGAAACTGCTTGATTAAACAACAGTATGCTTTTCTACGTGCTTTTTCATGATCTCATTTAGCCTTGCAGTAGTCCAAGAGGGCAGGACCAGGGGATCTGCGCCCATTGTAGAGATGAAGAAAATGTGGCCTACAATTAAGTAACTTGCCTTCTTGGGCCAAATATTTAGTTAGTGGCAGAAGAGCCTGACCCAAGACTTAGAGTTCTATCTGGAGCAGCTTACGAAACCCAGTATCCAGCGCTCCACCAGAAATACTTATGTTTCCTCCTCTTTTTCTCAGTTACTACCTTAAAGATTGTCTTAGTCAGTTTGGGCTGCTACTACAAACTGTCATAGGCTGGGGGGTGACTTAAATAACACAGATTATTTCTCATAATTCTGAAGCCTGGTAAGTCCAAGATCAAGATGCCGGCAGATAGAGTGTCTGGTAAGAGCTCTTCCTGGTTTACAGATGGCCGTCTTGTTGTGTCCTCACATGGTGGAGAACAGAGAAGGAGAGAGAGATCACACTCTCACTTCTAAGACCACTAATCCCATTCGTGAGGGCTCTACCCTCATGACCTAATGACCTGCCTAAGGCCCCGCCTCCTGATACCATCATATTAGGGGTTAGGGTTACACCATATGAATGGGGGGGGCACTCAAACATTCATTTCCTAACAGGTAGAGATAAAACTTAAAAGAGCATTCGAGTTGGTCCATACCTTAATGTTGCCTGGATTTAAGGTCAGAGAAATGGCAGCTCATAGGACTCAATGGAGAGTCCTGGCTTTGAAGATGGAGAAGGAGCTATGGGCCAAGGAACACAGGCAACCTCGAATGTGGAAGAGGCAAGGACATGGATTCTTCCCCAGGGCCTCTAGAAGGACCTCAGGCCTACCGAAGTCTCGATGCTCTCCTGTGAGACCCATTCCACACTTCCGATCTCCAGAACTGTAAGACAATCAATGTATGGTGTTGTAAGCTACCACGTTGATGATAATCTGTTATAGGAACCATGCAAAACTAACACAGATGGATAACCTTCAGCCTGGATAACCCTGGTTAAGTTCCCAGCAGGCAAGCTCCAAGCATACCTGTGGGTTATTGGATCGTGCACATGAATCACAAAACAAAGGAAACTGCGGTGAGGGCGTTGAGGATGTCTCTGCCTCGTGAGTTCCTTCAGGCCACTAACAGGGTCTCCCTTTGCCATGTCCACACCACCCTCAGTGGACCTCGACCCTCTCTGCTTCCCTCCATCTTTTTTGAACAGTGATTGCCCACAGAGGCCAATGCCAGGTTCCAAGGTCCAGCTTTGGAGCGCATAGACAGGAGAATGGCTCTGTAGTTCAAGTGACCTCACGGCTGACATTTATTGGCGAAATGCAGCTTCAGCAAGTCACCACTAGGAAAAGGAACCACAAAGCCCAGGGCTCCCAAGGAACTCAGGACCACAGACATCAAACAGGACAGTGTGATGGGACGTGCACAAACTTCTCACACCAACACATCTCCATCTCCCTACGGGCAGAGGTCATCCTGACGCGATGCTAATGTTAACAGTCAGATAGAGGCTGCCAGTGGTCATGCTTCCATCTGTGAGGCACGGAAAGAGGCCGAGCACAGTGAGAATGGAGGTGCAGGAAACTCCAGGCTCCTTCCTTGGAGGGCCTCGCAAGCAGCCTGAGAGTCAGAGCCATGCGAAGGCACAGGAGCTCAGCAGATACACTGCAAACCAAAAGATGCCTCCTTGCTTACTTTTTCCTTTAAGGAAAATCCTCAGTTTCATAACATAACATGTACTGATTAGCATCTGAGGGTGGGGTTGTCCTTGTTCTCGGCGTAGCATAAGAAAAGAGCTCAAAGCCCAATCCACTTCCCCTGTGCCCCTCTTCCTGGTGTAGGCCTCCTTACCCTCCCTGAGCCCCATCTTCCTCCTTTGAAAAGGGGAGATAATAATAGCAACCTCATGGTGTGGTTTGGAAGATTAAGTGAGTCAATCATCAAAAACTGACTAGTATCTCTTAGACAATCAACAGATACTAATTTCCTTGCTTGATCAGATTAAGCTGCATCGTTCCTGTGGGCCCTGACCGCCCCCCATCTGGGGTCTAGCCTTCTGCCTTCAAAAATGACTGTAAGTAAATAGCTCCCCAAATGGCAGAAACCATCATGGTTTAAAAACCTATAGTGAGAGCTAGAGCTTCTGCAGCCTCCCCTGGGCCACATTTCTTTCTGATCTGCTCAGACACACTTGCTTTTATCCTGTCCCCAGCAGCAGTGACACAAACTGGGTCCTATCTTCTGCTTCCAAATAATACAGCTCTTTGCAGCTTCTTCAGACTGTTCCCTCCATGTCACATGGATGGCATTTGGGAGGCTCTTCATTGAAGATATTTGTTCACTGAAGTGTTATTAGTGTTCAGGCTCAACGTCATGCTATAAAAAGATTCGTTCCCTGGGTCCCCATAACACATTCCTGCCCTCCACACTTACATGTCAGAAGGATGCCAGGATGCTTTAATCGGGGAACTATGTCCCAAAGACTTTTACCTCTAGGCCTCTGGTGACACAAGGCTGGGATGACGGAATGCTGCTCCCATCTGATAACTGGTTTCTTGGCTTAGGTGAAACCAATTTCCAGGAGGCAGAAAGCCAAATCCTCAGGCCAGACCCTGAGCGGGCCTTCCCTCCTGCTGTGCTCACCTGTCCAGTACGTCTTCTTACTGGGGGTAGGATGACTCTCGGTGGTGCCGACATTCCCAGCAGCAGAAGTATCTGCAGGCTTCTTCCTGCCCAGCAAATGATGCATCCTCTGAACTCTCTCTGAACTGGCAGCAGCAGGAAAAAGGGGGTGGATGAGAAGCCCTCCTGAAGCCCTGGAGCTGGTGTGGGTTCTGCAGGCGAGATTACCCTGATCTCGGTCATAGTCTGCCTCGGCTCAGCCACCTGTGGGGCCTTTTCTGGACCTCAGTTTCTTCTCCCCTGTGAAAAGGCAAGGGCAAGATCAGATGAACCCTGGTCTACTTGAGTTCTCAGGACTATTTCCCATGGCTCCCGTTCTCAGTATCATGGTGACGCCTTTTCATCCTCGGCCATGAATAGCGTTGCA
>NW_017731500.1:2161973-2163447 GCF_001890085.2 Hipposideros armiger | reverse complement strand
ATTTTCTACAGTATCAAGTTTATTCTTTACTATCTCAAGACAGACATTATTTCTAACAAGCTCTGCTTCTCTGAAGTTATTCTATTTCTCTTCAATATCATTTTTTATATTCTCTGCTCATTGATTTTGTTCTACTCAAAGGATATGCAAAAATGACTTGGCATCTATGAAACAAAACCAAGAGCAGAGAACAGGTTAAAATGAAAAGACTGAGGAACAGAGTTGGTTATATTTGTTTGCTTGTTTTCATTCTGCTACTTCCTGTAGGAGATAATTTTGAGAGGTATGCTTCTTTTTTAGTTTTCAGAATGAAGTTCTGTTTTCTTTGTGTTCAACTGTTAGTTTCCCAGGGGTGTGATGTTGATACCTCTCCCCCGCTCCCTTGTTCTAGAAGGAAGCGAGTTCCATTCAAAAGCAGTATTTGCACACCGCTTCTACATTTGGACTATTCTTAGCCTCTCTCACTGTTCCCTTCTGGACTGATTGAAATTGTATCTTACCTGGAGGATAAATTGAAACAGTAAGTGAAGCCACAAGTCAATGAGTTGTAAAGGGGCAGGCTAGTGAACACATTCCCCAAGCCCCATATCCAGAAACCTAATAGAGATTTCTGCCAGCATGTTCATATCTGAGACTTCCAGGTCCAAGACTGCTGTGCCCTGGCAGCTAAATGTGTTGATATTTGTTAAATGCTTCTCTGAGATGTCAGAGATACACTCCATCAGGCTTTGCAGCATAAATGAGCAGAGCAAAAGGAGCCTGCCAGAAATGTAGGAGGCAGATACACTCTGTCCTACAAATCTCGTTTCCAGGCACAAAAGATGCAAGCAGTGACTCAGCCTGTGACTCAGTGATTCCCAGTTGTGTGGGTGCTGATCACGTGAGCCCCAAAGGTCAAACATGGGCCACAGGGCATTGAGTGTTGGTCTTTCACAGCACTGGAGCTTCCTAGAGGCCAGAAGGACCCCAGAGAGGAGGCCCTAACTGTGCCTCTTTGGAATCCAATGACAGGCATGGTACAATTAAGATGGATGGGAGAGAATGAATGATGAAGCACCAGGCAGCCACATTGAGCCTCTCGTCCACAGCATTAAATCATTCATCTTAAAGGCAATATCACCTAGTGGTTAAGAGCTCAAGGTCTGCCTTTGATGTAGTCACTTCTGTTACTCAGCCATTTTGGTTCGCCTCTTCATCAAGGCCTGGGGAGGAGTCCCAGCTCAGTTGCTTGCCATCAGGCAGAGCCATGTGACTGGTTTGGGCCAATGAGCTGTGAGCAGAAGTGATGTACTCGTGTGTCACGTCCAGACCATAACTACGCCAGCATTCTCTTCACTGCCAGGTCCCAGACGGTGAAGTTTTCAGTTGGTGAAGCCTCCCTCAGTCTGAGTCTTTGAGTAATTGCATGGGCCTATAAGATACACAGGAGTAAACTTTTGTTTCTTTAAGCCATGGAATTTGAGGGCTGTTTGGT
>NW_017731500.1:2103861-2161038 GCF_001890085.2 Hipposideros armiger | reverse complement strand
GTCTGACCTTGTATATCTGGAGGGGGCGTGGAATGAGAATATCCTTTGGAACTATCTCTTATTTACAGAGCAATTCACAGGATCGTCACCAAAACGGCCAACACTTTATTGCCCACGTGGCATGTGCCAATGTGTCCAAGGTCCCATGAGACCTGAATTACTTGAGCTGTTTTCAGAGAAATACCTGAGGAGAATTCAATGTCCCAACTTCCCGAGACAACATTCCCACATGTCATTCCTCTCCGTCTTCATTAAGTTCCAAGATGGCAGTGGCAGACCTCTGGGAAAGCAGACCTGCTTCCTGGAGCCTCTTCCTTACTTTCTCACAGCAGGGTGGGAAGCCGACTCAGGGTGTGGTGTACTTGCCTGCCTTCTCCACACACACATTCTCCTTGGGGTGTCTCAGCATACCAGAGGTGTGGTTAGGTAGTATCACCCCACCCATGAGGTGTCTTTTTGGCCAAGCCTCATATGACCCAACCTCTCATAAACAGGACTGTGTGGTAGAAGGAATGATGGAGATATATTTAGAGTCCTCCATCGTCTCCCCCAGTAGAGTGTTGGATGTTCCTGCCAAGAACAATCTACCTTTAATAAAACCACCTTTCTCTAAGCAATTCCTTGAAGGTATCCTACTCAAGTATACCTCCGGTCCTGACAGGCTGCTTGGATGCAGCCTGACACCATCCCAGCCCAGATGTGATGGCACAGGGCCACCAAACATCCCAGCACAAGGCTAGGGCAGGCCTCACACTGAGGCTGCAGGGTGCTTCCTGAGTGTCACACCAGGAGAGCCAGCTTCCCAACAGGTGCTGTTCAGGCTTGTCCCCAGTATAATTACACAGTCTCCAATGTCCCAGGACAATTATGTGGTCCTTTAAAGATAGTGATTATAGTCAAGCTCAAATCTAAGCCCCTTCTCTGGTGGGGATAATATTGCAAAGCCCACCTCTCTCCAAACGCATATCCACCCCCTCCAGGAAAATACACGACCCTCCTGTTTCCATCTCCAGGTTATGTTCTCAGCATCCTCCCTTGTAGCAGTCTATTCTCATTGGACATGATCCTGAAATTTTTTTCTAGCAAGGGAACATCCAAAAAAGACTCGCCTCGAGGATCAAAGAAGACAGAACTACCTATGAAGCTGGGAACAAAAGTGTGTGTGTGTGTGTGTGTGTGTGTGTGTGTGTAGGGTGCAAAGCCTGTACTTCAAAGATCTTTCAAAATGGCAGAGTCAAAAATGGAATGGTTGGACCCCGGACAGAGTCTTTTACAACCTTACTTCAAAGGAGCAACATTTTTTTAGACTCTCCACAAACAACAGGATAAATCATGCTATTGTCCTGCTTCTGTAAATACTTTGGGGAATAATATGAAGACCCCATTCCCTCCATTACTGTCCATCTACACTTTGCGGTAGAGAGAAAATGGTGACTTTTGCCAGAAGTCGGGACCAAGTTGGACACCTCAATACCGTAAGACCAGCAAGCCTCTAGTTGTGGGTCCCTCCAGTCCACAAGCCTAGCTCCAACAGGACAGTAGATGGAGGGGTCTGAGAAGAGAAAGAGGAGGGAGACTTATTGAATACTTGTGTGTTTCTTGCTGCCGCTCAGCCTCTTAGTTTTTTTGTTTTTGTTTTTGTTTTTTTCCCCTCTGCTGGAAGAAGGTAGATTACATTAATTTGGGGATATCTAAAAAGACATAGCTAGATCCAGCACCCCACAAGCCTCACAAGAAAGTCCAGAAACATCCTGAGAAGGTGGAATGAGAAAGATCTACATTATTTCTCTTCAAAATCCTCATTTCCTTATCTCACCCATAATGTTGCCAAGATGCAATAATATATAAAATAGTAATCAATAGGCTTTAATTTCCCTTCTGTTTCTAAGACTCTTTAACCCTAGATTTACATGATATCAAGATCATTTGAACCTATAGTTCACCAATGAGCAATTAGTCATTTGACCTTTCTCATGGACATCCCAAAAGCAGCAGGTCTCAAAGATACAAAGAACTTGTTCTTCCGCGTTAGCACCGTTTATGGAGCATTAAATTCCTGAAATGGACTTCCATAATTTATAGAACTCATTGAGCAATTCCAGGGATCCAGCCTCCAGGAATCCAGTGTAGCCTTTTCACGGGCTGCCTTCATGAACAGTAAGAAGTTCAGTGATATTTCTCTCCTGAACTGTCTAGCAATTGACTTTGTAGATGGAGCCCTCCATTAGGTATAATGTCTTGTGATTCATGGCTCAGAGAAGGCATTTCTGTGTAGATAAGCTTTTCGCTACAGTGAGCTGCATTAGATGAAGTGCAAATTTTCCGATGGAAAAGCAGTCTTTGACTCACTTATATTCAAATCCCCACATTACAAATTACAAGCACTGATCACCTATGGTGTGTGGAGAAATTTTTGCTTTGTGTATTTCTCCCACACTACGTTAATATTTCATCTATTTCTTTCTGTCTTCTAACCAAAGAGCAATTATTCTGAAAGGAAAATTAAAAAAAAAAAACAAGCTAAAAGGCAAATGTCCTCACCCTCCAAGCCCACTCTAGATCCTCAAAACTGCAGGGGGTTGTCCCCTCAGAGCCTCTCACCACCACCATCACCACCACCACCACCACCACCACCATCACCACCACCAATTTTCAGGAGACGATAAATCATTTGTTTCCACACTGAAACTGCCACTGACAGTGGCTGAGAGCATATGCCAAAGGGTGTGTCATAGCCACAGGCAGTCACAGTCCCTACAGGAATCCTGTTCTCATACATGGGGACCCTGAGATACCACTGGAATTTGTCTACAGGCCAGAATCAATAGCAACAGGGCTCTCAGAGGAACGCTCAGAATTTCCTCCAGACTGCCCCCTCACCTGCTGTAAGACGTGCTCCTTGCAGAAAGACGCTGTGCTCTACCTACAGTCAGCCAGAATCTGCCGCCCCCACGGCAACAGCTTACGCTATTGCTCTCACTTTTTATTTTAAGATTGAGGCATCTCTTTCCTTCTCCCACAACACTTTGAAGTCGTCACTTTTCACACACATCCTCCTGTAGAAAGGGTGCTTATCGGCTGACAGCCTACTTCCTCTGTTGACTTTTACCTGACATTCAGTCTTCAGAAAGCACATGGAAACCAAAAATATCACCATCACAGAATCCTAGGCAAATTGTAAGACAGGAAAGCTTGATTTAATTTGGGGTGTGACACCAGTTTAATGGATAAGAAACATGTTCCTGAGATGGAATGAGTTGCAGAAAGAAATCAATCAGAGGATTGATGGAGAAACCAGACTGCCTTCTGGGTCCTTCCAAATTAATGGAGTCAGAGTGGCTTTGCTGTTTAGAGTAAATCTTCACTACGTTGTCAGAGAGACATTGAAAAGATGATAATGCTAATAACAGAATGTTTGAAATAATCCGCAGTTGTGTTTTTATGATCTCAAAATCCAGATTATCCAACTGGGGAGGGTTCTGATAACTTGTGTGCAAACATAGAGGAAAGGAGGGCCTTTTAGTGATACTAACAGATGATCAGTTCTCAGAGAGGGGAGACCTTGAAGACAAATACGAGAAGGCTTTGCCGAAGGTCGGCAACTTGGCTAAGTTGCTTAAAAGACAAGAGAGATACTTGGACTCAAGCCTAAGCTCTCAGCCTACAGTTAAGAGCCAATACTCTGGTGAGGTGAACAACTGGTAAAAGACCTCAACCGGCAGCTGCTTCCACACAAAATAGCTCCCTCGCTTGCCCAAGTGAGCTAGATTTGACAGAAGAAGATGGTAGTGAAAGCGTTAATGATTTTAGTAAAATAATAGAGTGAAGTAGAATGCAGAACATAGGAATCGCTTGCTTTTTACGCCCGATTGTCATGCACAGACAGCATGGTCAGACTGAAAACATGTCCCGAAACTCCTTTTATAGCCCACTTCTCGTCCTCCCTTTGACTCTGGCTCGGAGACTAGCCACACCCTCAGCTCCCACCGTCACCTGTGCGCTGTTGGCTGCTAACTCTGAAATTGCCTATTCCAGTCAGGGTATCTCTGCAGGGTTTCAGGAGTACATCTCCATCTGGTAAACATCTCCATTCAGGTGTCTGGCAGGCACCTCAAACTCAATATCTCTAAAGCCAAAATTAAGGCTGCTACAAAACAAGGAAAATAGGGCCTCAGGCCATAAAGTTTAGGGGAAGGCCGCAAGCTCGAACACAACCTTGTCGGTTACCCCTTCCACCATTCCCCTCCAACCCCATCATTCTTCTCCAGGCACGTGGGCCTTCCTCTACGTCTCCTAAGCCCAGCTCATCCCAACCACACGGGCTTCCACACGAGCTGCTCACTCTTTCTAGATACTTCTCTGATCTTTGCATACCTAAGTTCTGATAAGCACATGTGTGTCAGATCCTCCAAAAGGATTTTTCTGACCTAAAAAACTCCTCTTTTCCTCACTTTCATTCTTTATCATTCACTGGACCTTGCTCTGTAGCCTTGACTATCTAAAATTCTTCCTCATTTAAATCATTTCTATTCCCCATCATGGGAGCAGGAACTTTTCCTGCCTTAGTCACCACATCCCTGGAACAGCCTTTGGTGCATAGTGGGCCCTCGTGAAATGTTTGATGAATGAATGGATGAATGACTTCATGAATCACCATCCACACACACCTGTCCTCCCCATCTTTTCTCTTCCTTGGCGAATGTCACTGCCATTCACCTAATTACTCAAACCAAACAGCCAGGGTTCATCCCTGATACCAAAAGGAAAATCACCAAAAGGACAAAAAAAAAACAAAAAAACCTCCTGAAATATTTCTCCAATCTAAGTCCTCCTCTCTGCCCCTGGGCTGCTGCCTTAGGTGAAAGATCCCTTTTTGGTCCCCACAGCTCTTCGCTGCACTGATTCAGTCTCCCACCCACCTGAACATTTTCAGCTCACCACATAGATACTTCTCAACCCTAATTCAGTCATATCACTGACCTTCTCAACAATCCTTCAGCGGCTTCTCATTGTCTAAGGATGAACTGAACTCAACTCTTCTTTCTCGGAAGGTCTTTCAGGAGCTGGGTCCTATTTGCTAGACCAGCCTCTTCTCCCACCATCTCCTCTCTGTTGACTTCAGGCGTAGAGCACACACTCTCCCTCACTTCCGGTGGCTGTGCCCAGACACCCTGCCTCCATGTCCATTACACACGCACGCCACCATGTGATAAGTCACGGCTGATCACTCGTAACGGCCTCACTTGAGCCTTTTCCAACCTGTCTGGATACATGCAGGTGTACCTCGTCCCATCTCACCTTCTTACAGTTTCTCATACTGTGATAATACTCCTTTTGCAGGTCTATTGTCTTCTTTTGGTCTGTGAGGTCTTGGAGGGGCTGTGTCTTCTCCACCTTCGTATTCTCAGCACCTAGCGTAGGTCCTAGCACTTTTGAAATTTTTGTTCCTAGTGAATGAATAGTATAGGTACAGAGATGTCCATAAATCCATGGAGATACATTTTGTGGTGAGTTTTAATCAATTATAGTCCTCTGGAATTTCTTGTTGACATTTTGGCTTCTGACTAGGAGCCATTATTCAAATGCTGAAAAGATTACAAGTCCCATAAGAGCATCTGTTTCAGGCTGGGCATGTGTAGAGGGCCCCAGTAATCACTGCAGAATGTGATAGAGGGGGCCACACCCAAGCCTGCTGGCACTGAGCCCTCCTCACTTTAACCATTGAAAATACCATGTGAATGGGATTAGCCTTGCTCATTTCTTCCACAATCTAGCCATTCACTTTTTCCTTTTAAACAATAAGTGGACATTTCTGCTTCCAGCCCCGATTGAGTAGCTGGTAATGGAGGTGTTCTTCTCTGTAAACAATAAAATTGGACACAATATATAAGGCATCTGTTTTCAGGCATTGGAAAATAGGTCACCTAGGATTGAAATTCTTGAAGTAAAGGAAATGTGTGTGCTAAGCCCCATGTTCACCTGGGCTCCATGCTGGGGAAAATTTCCCAACCATGGCACATGGAAGTGGAACCCAAATTGCATGGCAGTGTAGGGATGCTAACGCAAGTGGCAATTTCAGGGCAGCGTATTAGAAAGAGTAGAAGTGCATGGGTCGGGGGTGCGCAAGAGGAACAGTATCAAAGGTCTCTGTAGGGTTTTCTGCAAGACCTTCGCCAAGGGCTGGGCTGCAGCATGCATGGGCAGACACCATAAGACCTTGCACAGAGAAGCTGCTTCAGGGTTAAAGATGGAATGGAATACTAGAGGCCACATAGTACTGGGAGACATTGGCTAGTGTTCCATCCAAAATAGAGAGATATGCTTAACATTCTCAGACATGCAGCTGGACACCAGTGAGGCCATTCCTTGGGAATAAGGCTCATGGTTTAGAGCAGGCACCAGCAAACTATGGCCCACATGTTTTTGTAAATAAGCTTCTGTTGGAACAGTCCTGCTATTTGCTCACATGCTTTTAGGGCCACTTTCATGCTACAATGGCAGTTAAATAGCTGCAACAGACACATTATACCGCACACACTTAGAATAGTTATCATCAGGCCTTTTCAGAAAACTTAGCTGATCCTGCACCAGAATAAGGACTACTCTAAATTGTCCTAACAAAGCCTAAAACCAAACTCCAGCAGGTTTAAGGAGAACCTCTAGTATATGATTTGCTTGCAAGAACATAACCTAAAACCCTTTAAAGGAAAACAATGCAATCCTGAGTCCTTACAACATATTATCTATAATATTCATCAGATGACTAAGAAAAATACTAAACGTGCAAAGAAGCAGGAAAATGTGACTCATAATTGAGGGTGGGAGAAGCAGACGATAGACATAGATCCCAAGATGACCCAGATGTTGGAACTAGCAGACAAGGACTTTCAAACAGATACATATTACACAGTAGTTCAAGAACTTAAAGAAAAATATAGTCTTGATGAGAGAATAGATGCAGGGTGTGAGCCACAAGAAGGAAAACCCAACTGGGAATTCAAGACCTGCAAAATTAAAAACAAAAACAAAAAAACATGGAGAGAGAACATCAGATTAGAATTAGCATAAGAAAAAGGGAGTGAGTTTGAATATAGCTAATTAATGATCCAAACTGAAGAACAAAGAAACAAAAAGATTGAGATGAACAGTTTCAGTGACTTATGGGAAAATATCAAGGAGCCTAACACATGTTTAAGTAGTATTCCAGAAGGAGAATATAGTACTTGGGATGAGGGAAAAAAACTTGAAAATAAAAGGTCAAGTATTTCCCCAATTTGGTGAAAACACCAATCTACATACATCCAGGAAGCTGAGCAAACTGCAAGTAGGATAAATACAATGGAAATCCAAACCCAGGCACATTACAGTCAAACTGCTGAAAGCCAAAGATAAAGAGAAAACCCTGAAAGCAGCCAGAGAAAACTGGTACATGGCGTAGAGGTGACCAAGAGAACAATGTTTGCTAACCTCTCCTCAGAGCAGTGGAAACTGGAAGACAACAGAATGACATCTTTAAAATGATGGAAGAAATACAAAGAGTCATTGCATAATTCTTTACCCAGTGAAATATTCTTTAAAAATGAGAGTGAAAGAAGGACACCATTAAGACAACATTATAAGTAATACTAAGAGAGTTCTTCAGATTAAAGGCGAAATGATACGAGACAGGAACGTGTATCTACAGGAAAGAGAAATGCACCAACAATAGTAAATATAGCAGTACACAATAACATATTAACTGATTTTTCTTTAATTTCATTAAAAGGCAAATAACTATTTAAAACAAAAATAATATCCAATTTAGGGTTTATAATATACATACAAGTAAAATGTGTGACAGGATGGGGGGTGTAGTAAATGAAGTTATCCTATAAGGTTCTTTTTTTTTTTTTTTTACTTTGATGGTTAATTTTAGTGTCAATTTGACTGTACCATGGGGAGCCCAGATTAAACATTATTTCTTGGTCTGTGAAGGTGTTTTCAGATGAGATTAGCACTTGAATAGACAAACTCAGTAAAGTACAGCCCCTCCCTGCTTTGGGAGGAAGGCATAGTCCAATCAGATGAGGACCTGAATAGGACAAAGAGGAGAAAGAATTCTCCTCTTTTTTCTTCCTGCCAGCCTGTTTGAACTAGGACACCCATCATCTGCCCTGGATGGGCATTTACACCACTGGCTCCGAGAGTTCTCAGTCATTTGGACTGCGATTGAAATTACATCGCCAGCTTCCCTGGGTCTCCATCATATATATATATATATAAAATGTTTGTGATGTGAGGTAAATAATGTGGTACAACACTAAATCTAAGTAGACTATAAAAAGTCAATAGAGGAAGTAAAATATTCAATTAGAAATATTCAGGTAAACATACTCAATTACCCCCCCCCAAAAAAAAAATTAAAAAAAAATAAGAGGGAGAGAAAACAGAAAAATGACATATGGGAAAAAAATAGCAAGATGGTTAACTTATATACAACCAAATCAATAATGATGTTTAAATCTGAATGGACTGACTCAAATTACAGTGTTTGCTCAATTGGATAAAAAGGCAAGACCCCACTATTTTAAATAAAAACAGTTTGAGTAAACACTGCCAATAAATAGATTCAACATTCATATGCTGTGAACACTTTTTTAACAATTGATTCATTTGGCTTGTTTATGTTTTATGAACACAGAACTGAAGCGTGCTATCTAAGCAGATGATAGATAGATATAGATAGATGATAGATCATTTTTGCTCTTAAACGTTAATGAGTGTATTACTTGGGATCCCTCTCTGTCTTCAAATTTCCAATCTCAGTTCATCTCTTGTGGCAGCCACCTACCCAACATATTATTCTGTTTAAAACTATGTCTTATCTTCCTTTTAAGATTAAAAGCTCACTGGGAGTTCAAACATTGAATAAATATTTACTGTTTACTCAGTAAACATATCAGGCATTGAAGATACACAACTAGGAATAAGTTTCATCAGATGCATCCAGACTAGTGGAGAGAAATGAGGAGCAGCAGGCAGGTATAATAAACTTAAATGACAGATATTTGATAGATCAATAGATGAGAAAATGAATGCATGGACACATTTCCCCAATTGAGTAGTTTTGATTTCTAAATTCAGTCCAACCACAGTCTGAGCAATCCTGAGGCATCTCCTCACAGTGGCAGCTGGCAGAGAAGGAAGCTGACTATCAGGCAAGAACCAGGACCCCTTAATAGGATTTGCCCCGAAAACTTGGCATTTCATAAAGAACAAAGTAAAGGCATGCCATACTCTATTCCAGTAGAGCACAAACAAAATCTCTCAAATGCATCATATGAAGGATAACATCTTTGTTGTTTTTTTTAACCTTAATTTAATTGTAAAGAAATGCGGTATCACGTTTTGTTTCACAAGGAGGGAAAATAACCCATGCATTATGCCAGCCAATAAAAACAACTCAATATGAGGTCTAAGCTCCTGATGATATCCATTTTCCTCCATTCTAGTTTTGTCTTTTGGATATTTGGGGGGCAGTAGGGGAGGAATTGGCATTAAATCAAACTTCAGATTTAATGCAGGTCTTAACGTTGTACTGCTATTCGTGTTAGAAGTACGTATCCTGCAGAAACTTGAAAGAACACCGGTTCTCATGTTGTGACTTTGGCAATGACCAAATTGCAAGAATTCAGTGTCACTTCCTGTAACCCTACCCAGGGAACCAACATCACAGTCTCATAAGGGAAGAACGGGGCAGTCAAATAATATGGCGTTTGGAATTCACTCATCTAAGCACACAGTCCTGAGTATTTCAGGAAGGGTACCTGGCTGACTTTTAAGAAGTCAGTTAACTGGTCATCTTTCAGCAGAACCGTTTTTACTCATCCCGATGAAAATATTCCATAAGCCCCTTTTGTGGTATACTGTTCTGTAGGACAGGCAGAGCCCTTCATTGATCATATTGTCCACATATCCACCCATCCCCCACCTTTCCATTCCAGCCTGCCCTATTTTGTTTAGCTACTCATTCCTCTAACATGTGACTCAAGGTGAATGAATACAGATGAGCTCCAGCCAATTACATAATCTTTCACCCTTGAGAGTGATTGGCTTAAAAAAGGACATGTGACCCAAGTCTTACCAATGAGATGTGAGGGAAGTCTGAAAAGGGAATGGGTTCAAGGAAAGGTTTCCTTGTTACTATAAAAAGCCAGAAAGTAAAGGCCCTTTCCTGCTGCTTGATGACATGTCTGTGTGTGACCTCTGACACTACGGCACCCATCTTGCAAATGTGAAGAGCACTGGGTAAGGACAAAAGGAATATTAGGTAATATGCTAAGTGTGACAAAGCAGTCAGAAGGAACCCAAGCCCCAGAAGGCCACCTCTGAGCAGGAGAATTTATCAAGCGTGTGTTTCCCTATCACAGGACATTTTATTATATGACTCTATACGTCTTTTTATTAAGACAGTTGTGTCATGATTTTTTTTCCCTGAACCCAAGGGGATCCTCATACAATTCCTCTTGTCCATTTCTAAGATGATGACTGACTCAGAATTACAGAGGAGCAAAGATGAAGAGGGAAGCTCAGAAACAATATGTGAAGACAAAGAAGACTTGAGTTACTGTGTCAGCCGGAATCCCAGGTATGACATCACCCCCAAAACGTCTTGTTCGTTTGAGGATAATACACCAAGTGAGCATCCTCCAATTTGCATCAGGACCTATAGGTGACCAGGAAAGAGTAGGGGACAGGTGTTTAGTCCTAAAGCCATTTCGTTTATTTGCAAGTCAAGGGTGCAGGAGCTGGAGCAAACTTCTGGAGACGATACCAAATTTCACTTTCGTCTCTTTCAGCTTCAAGAAGACAAACTTCAGTTTCAGAATTAGCCTGATGTTTGAGAACTAGTTGTTTTGCTGGCCTTAATGCATAATAGCAATTTTTAGTCAAGAGCCTACATCGTCAGCAAATGTTGTCTAAAGTGAACCAGAAAGTTAGTTGTGAACCAAGCGATAGAAGGACAAAATCAAATCGGTAATTCTGTAGTTTTTGTTGTTGTTGTTTTTAAATAAAATAAAGGAAATTCACCCCAACAGGCATTACAGAGTTGCCTATGATGTGATCAGTATGTTTCTAGGTCCTATTATTCCTTTGATTTATGTAACATTTGAACATAATCCCTGCCTTTCGAATGATGATTGTCTAGAAGAAACGAGAAAATAGGTGTGGGTTAAATGACTCTAACTGGAAAGACAGCAGAGTGTTATGCTATAGCTTATGCTGTATATTCCTAAGTCTGACCAGAACGGGGAGTAACTGATGGGTCATACAATGCAGTTGATCAAAGAAAGCTTCCTGAAGGAGTTCAGTGTTAAACCAGGTCGCACATGAAGTCATGAACAGATTGAGGACACTGACCTGAGTAAGGAGATCAGATCAGTTCAGGTAGGTGCTCTCCACGAGTAAAGGGAGCCAGTGGAGGGTCCTGCCTCGTTCTGAGGACACCCCACACGGGGACCCCTTACGAGGACACTCTGTAATGGAGAGCACGCAGCTCCGACGCAGAACTCCCTGGCCCCTCCATGTTCATTCTCCTTTCCTAGAAGCAAATGGAGAAAAGAGTGGGATCCCAATACAGGGCAGTGAGTTGGGCTTTCCCTTTGCACTCTGAGACTCAGCTGCCTGCCTAATTGCTGTGCGGTTCTGAGGGATGGCATGGCTGATCGTTACAGACCGTGTGCACTGCGTCACTTAAACAACCGTCAGGATAACAACAGCAAACCCCTCTGTCTTCTCAGTCTGTATTTTGCACCTGGACCACCTCTCATCTCTCAAATATGGCTGTGCTTGAGTGTGACCTTTGATCCTTAGGAAGAGGGTGACATATGCCCTCTGACTTCAACCATGGCTCCACTGTTACCTGTTTATCTGAGTCCACTGTCCTCTTCCCCCCAACTCACTCCCCCCCAGTATTTACTTGTTTTCCCCTTTGCAGACAACCCCCAGCTCCATGGCAGACAACATGGAGTCTTCACAAAGGCATCATGTAGTTTTGTTTTTAAAAAAGATTCATAAATGTATGGACTCTTCTTTTCAGAGCCCTGATAGCTTTACCTGTATTATTCCAATTTCAGGGTGTATTTAACCACCAAGCAGGTACTCCATGACTTTTTCACAACTTAAATAACTTAGGTTGTTTTTTTTTTTAAATGAGCAAAGCTACACAGGAAAAACAAACAAACAAACAAACAAAAACCTCAATATGTCCAGGGGAGAATAAGGAAGACTTAAGTGCCTAAAACAAAAATGGCCCCAGTTTGGAATGCCGAAATATGAGCCTTGATATGGAAGTAATATTTAGTAGCATGTTGTATGCTAAGTTTATATCTACTTTATCTCCTTTATTCTCAAAACAAATATATATATATATTTGATATATGTTTAAAAATTGAAGCTCAACACGTTTGAGGTACTTGCACACTGGGCATAGCTGATCCATGGTAAACTCAGAATCAGACCCATTTCTCTCTGACACTGATATCTGTGTGTTTCCCAGAGCATCCCTATTTGGCAAAGAATATACTTATCAGAGGCCTCAAATTTCCTTCTGGCAAGGAGAAATATATATATACTCTATCTATTTAAAGATACCAAAGAAATTTCTAGAAATAGAACTTAGTAGAGTGTGCTCACCCACTATGCCTCCATATTTCTGTGTAATTTATATGCACAAAGCATGGCACCTTCGACATGTTAATAGTTTCCCAGACATGAAAGATGGCCAGTGTCATCATTTTGCAAAGCAGCTCAAGACCATTCCTTATATCTTTTCCCCCTTATGTTCTGTTTCTTTCTCAAGGCTTCTGAACATCTCAAAAATTCCACTTAATTTTTTTTTTAGGTCAAGAGGAAAAGTAGGTTATCTAGGAATAATACCTGAATTTGCCAAAGCAGTCCTTAAAATCTGATACTTGATCACAGTAACAGAGTGTTATAATCAAACATTTTCATTTTTAAAATCTACTACTTGCTTGATTTGGTGCTAAAAATGGGACTCAGAGTCCCAAGTGAGATCTAACCTGTCATTTTCTCCAGGCTGACCAATCCCCCAGGGTACAGGCAAAGGTTGCAACCAAAAATAACTAACCATAGGCATCAGGTTTTGAAGGAAAGAAGAGAGATGTTACAAGGGGGACAAAACTGGTATTTATACACAGTTACCATCAAATGAATTAATGGCACAAATTAGCACCATTTTTTTCTGAGTTAACAGCTCAGATGCATGATTCTAGGGCTGCATCAATTTACCACAAATCAACTTACGAAAAGCTATTCCAGAAAGCTACTGGTTTCAAATCAAGCTCTGGAGCCATTAGGAAGAGAGCAACTGGAAGCATTTGGCCCTCAGGAAACAATTTCTAGTCTGTCCCATTTGCAAACACAGAGGCAGCAAAATTGAATCTTACAGAGATCTGATGGTGGGGAGGGGGGTGGGGTGAGAGGTGGGCAGGAGACCAGGAAAAAGGCAGTCTGGATATGAGACCCCCTGCAGTAGGTCAGATTTGGTTGCTAAGTCTCAGGAAACCTTGAACTATTTCTCCTGGAAATTAAACTGAGATTTGAAACTAATGAGGGGCTGAAGTATAGAAGAGTGTGGAATAGCATATGCAGCTAATTATTTCATCCAGAGGGGTCAAAAGGACCTTGGGACATTTCCATACAGCCTATAAACTAGGGAAATTAATCCAAAAAGCTTGGAGGAAAAGAACTAGGCTGCCATCACAAAAGTGCAGATATTAAATCTGCTGATAATTTCTCCTCACCTTTCTGGAAGGTTACATCAGGGCCAGGTAGGAATTTTCAGCCCCAGTTAAGGTCATCCCGACTCCTTTATGAAAATGTGGCTAGGGGAAAACAGATTGCTCCAACCTGGGCCAGTCTCAGAGGGCTCCAAATATTTTCATGTAAGATTCAGCATTCTGTGGGTGCAATTTTATTTCCATAGGGAAATTCTTTCCTCAGAAGGGGAAGGAAGTCAGTCCATGTTATTAGGAACTGTGCTATCTAGTCAGTCAAATAACCAGGTTTGGGTACTCCCTACGTGCAAAGTCCTGTCTCACTACCGTGTTGGGGGAGGGGAACTTGGGGGGTTGGGAGGGAAAACAAACAGGAAAACCAGTTTCACTCTCACAGAGTTCCAAGTGAGCTGGTATATACAAAACAGGCCGTGTTCTCCTGAAAAGGTGTCAAATAAAATAATTCTCTTGGTCAGTTGTTCCCAAATGAGGCTGATTCGTATCATCATTAGTAGCACTTAAAAATGAAAACCGGACAAACAGAAGCTCTGGATTCCATCCCCAGACCCTACTTCATTAAGCCCAGGCATCTTTTAAGTTCCTCTTATAATGCCGATGATGATCAGCCAGCTTCGCAAAATACTTGCCTAATTCATAAGTCATCGAACATCTGAGGATGTGAAAAAATTTGAAGGATGTTTTTTTAAAAAATGCCCTTCCAGACGATCATTAACATGGAGAAAACCCCAAATCTAGAGGGGAGTAGGCAAAGGTAGAGTCCATTTAGGTGCCAATCCTTTAAACCCTTGGCCAATAATTTTCTAAAAAGTTAAAATTAACATACTACGTGCCATGTGCTGAAGGGGCCGTCAGTATACGTCCACCTGGTATAGAGGAGCTATCGATAATTGCTAGCTACCGTTACCATTGTCATTATCACAGTACCCTGGCTGTGTGTGGGCTACAGGGTAGGGAGTGGCACCTGCTTCTGTAAAGAGCCAGGGAGTAAATGCTTTAGGCCTTAGGGACCATCAAGTTGCTGTCACAACTATTCGTTTGCTGTGTGTGTGTTACCTGCCCTTGAGTTGGCTCCAACTCCTGGGGACCGTATGAATAAGTGACGTCCACAGTGTCCTGTCCTCAGCAGCCCTGCCCAGCTCCGGCAGACTCATGCCTATGGCTTCTATGATGGAGTCAGTCCATCTCATCTTGGGTCTTCCTCTTGTCCTGCTGCCCTCTATTTTTCATAGCATTGTTGTCTTTCCCAGAGAACCCCGCCTTCTCATGATGTGCCCAAAGGAGGACAGCTTCAGTTGTGCCATTTTTGCCTCTGTTCCTGTACCCCAAAAGCAGCCATAGGTAATACATACGTGACTGAGCACGGCTGTGTTTCAATCAAACTTTATTTGTGGAGACTGACATTCGAATTTCATATAGTTCTCATGTTCCTTTTCTTTCCAATCATTTAAAAATATAAAAACCACTCTTAGCTTGTAGGTTCATACAAACACCAGCTATGGACAATATGCTACTCCAGGCATGGTGTTGTGCAGCCGACCTCTAAATCTTACTCATCTTTCATCACTGAAACTTTATATCAATTGAACAACAACATCACTTAAAAATTTTTAAGAGGGTAGATGTAGCATTAAGTGTTTTTACCCCCACCCCAAATACAAAAAAAAAAAAAAAGAATTCAAACAAACAGCAACCCAAAAGGGACACCTGGAGACTCTTGGAGGTGATGGATATTATGTCTGTTACCTTGACTGTGGTGATGGTTTCACAGGTGTTAGCAGATGTCTAAATTCATCTCATGGCATACATTAAACACGTGTTGTTTTTTGTATATCAGTTATACCTTATTAAAGCTATTGAAGAAAACCAGACTGAGGGCCTGATTTGGCCACAGACTTCAGTTTGCCAGTGAGTGGTCTCGAGTCTGAACTTGCCATTCACGGAGCAGCGTGCAAAGACGCAGTCGAGGGCCTTTTAACTCGCACACCGGAATCTGGCATCTGTGAGCCATGGTCCCCCCGGTGGAGCACTGGGCAGGGACGCATTAGGGA
This sequence comes from Hipposideros armiger, assembly GCF_001890085.2. Taxonomy (NCBI): domain Eukaryota; kingdom Metazoa; phylum Chordata; class Mammalia; order Chiroptera; family Hipposideridae; genus Hipposideros; species Hipposideros armiger. The sequence continues at coordinate 2,145,191 of NW_017731500.1, read as the reverse complement.
TGCACCTGCCACTCACAAGGAAAACCTTACCATCTTCAAAGGTTTGCCCAACCCCTGGTGCAAAGAACATCTGATTTTCAGAATGATGTAAATCCCAGCTTGGCCTGCCAGTAAATTCATGTACATCATGTTACCATCAGGTTTACATTAAACATTTACATTAAGTACTGGATTGGAAGATTAAATTGTTTGCATACACGGCAGCCGCAGAAGGAAGGACCCTACCGCTCCCCCTGCCAATGAACGGCACTGCATCTGAAAGCGACCTACCCAAAAATGGGTGAGGTGCTCAGTCTCGATGTACTCTGCCTCTGTCCTCCTCCACTACCAAGCAAGCTGTGAGCTCACTGCCATACTCCCCAGGAGAGGTTTAATTTCTGACAGCAAAGGTAGCAGTTCACTGCAAGCCGAATACTCAGAATGAGTCTCTTTTTCCTAACACGGACATTCCTACCCACAAAACCATTCACATTTTTGTTAGTTTGATTCAAATCAGCCCAATGATAATGGTGGCTGTGGTGGGCACCACGTCTGGTTGTGTAGCTTCAATGTTCTGCAGGAGATGGAGCTGGGGAGACACCCAAGGGAGCTCTGAGTTGGGTTTCTACAGAAGGCTGTCACCTGGTGACTGCAGTTCAGACCCTGAGAGACTGGATGGAAGAGGAACTCCAGTTTGCAGCCTCGCCCAGGCCAGCTCTCCCTGCCACAAACAAGGAGTTGCCCGCGACACTCGGACCAGCAAATGGTCTGCAGAACAAATGTTTCCGTGGGGGGTATAAAAACATGGATGCCAAGTGCAGTGGCTGGAGAAGAGTGATGTTGTTAAAGTGTATGATTCATTAAGTCTTGTCTGAGTGTCAGATGTTCAGCATGCGATGCCATTGCCTCCAATTTAAATCATTTTTAAAGAAGTGCCGGAAAAGGTGCTGAAAGGCACCTCACTCTGTTCCCTTGCTTGAAAAACACTGTCTGCTTATGCGTTGTGGTGAAACTTTGCATTTTGGCTAGACACCCTGTGTGGGGCTATGCTGGAGCTTGGACTTTTTTTTTTTTTTTAAGTTTGTACAGTCACCCAAAGGCAGGAAGAGAACATAGTATTTCCACAAGCCAGAGAGTCCCTCCTCACGGCACCGGTGAAATGAAGACAGCATGTAAGTGGTCAACCCTCCTCAGCAGTGAGAAAGCCCATCACAGCACTGGCTGCATGTCCCCATGAAGCCATCGCCTCCTCCAAAGACCTGAGGGCATGTGCTTGTCTGCCGGCATCCGCGTCTCCCAGAATTCTTTTCAGGGCCCTGGAAGGTCTGGAGCTGCTGATCATGGTTTATCATCACGAATTAAGAGTGAGGCGAATGTTCTTATCACACCTGGGTTCCTGTCAGTCCCCGGCAACCTGCTGGGACTCTATACACGTGGGTTCCTTGGTGCCCCTCAAATATCTCTGAAGGGTGTCATTGCCACTCCCTCCTCCCGCAAAACAGGACAGTTCATACCACATGGACTCACCTTGAGAACATGATGTTAAGTGAAATACGCCAGTCACAAAAAGACAAATACTATGGGACGCCACTCCCGGGAGGTCGCTAGAGAAGTCAGTTATGCAGACCAAAAGTAGCATGGTGGTTGACAGAGGCTGTTAATGTTAGTGTTTAACGGGGACAAGAGTCTCTGTTTTGCAAGATGGAAAGAGTCCTGGGGATAGATGGTGGGCATGGTGGCACAACAATGTGAATGTACTTAATGCCACTGAACTTAAAAATGGTTAAGATGGTCAATGTTATGTTACGTGTATTTTACCACAATTTAAAAGGATGATGCAGGTCAGAAAGCGGTTAGGAAAGTCCCAGTTGAGACCCCAAGTTCTTCCCCAGGTAAGTATGAATTAGCACCCATGAATGAAATGTGGCTTTGGGGGATGCTAATCTGAGATCTGCACCTCCGTAGTCTCAAGCATTTTGGACAGGGGTGTTATAAATGTTATTGGAAGTGCAATCCTCACAGATAGAAACTTTCTGGTTTCTCAGGCTGTTGTCAACGCAGGCCTTTCACAGCAGGCTAGAGGATGCTTAAGATTTAGCTGAAAACTTACAATGGGCGTGTGTGCTGCAATTTAAAGAGAACACAGCCAGGGCTGTGACTGGGGCTGGAGTTTGGCTGGGGAGTAAACAGACTCAGGCAGATAAAAACCACCCAGGCCATTTGAAAGATAAGTGCACCAAGAAATAGTAATGATGCATAATGTGTTTAACAAGGTGTCGATTTCCAAATAGTTTCACAAATGTAAACCACACAGTTTTCACAACAAACCCATGATGAATCGCCACCATTGAGGGTTCGTGATGTGTCAGTTGGCATCTTCATTTTGTGCATTATTTTATCTTCAGCCTTAGATTAAGAGATTTAGAGGGGCCAAGATCCTTTGGGCTGTTAAAGGAAGAGACAATATTCTAAGACAGAATTGTTTGTAGTAGTAGTAGTAGCATTCTTTTAGCACCAAATCCTGTACTTTGTCTTTTCCCCTAATATCATCAAAAAGGAAAGGGAAGGGGCATAGAATCCTAGGAGTGTCTAGGTGATGGATGGATGTTAGGCCTTCAAATAAATTGGAAAAGCACCTCATTGATTCCCATCTCGCCAAGGCTTTGGGAAATATCCTTTTGGTAAGAAATCACAACCAAAATCAAAGTCCTCAAAGTAAGCACTCATGGTATAATGTACTAAGACTTTCTTCTTAGTCCAATTTTATCATTTTTTGAGCAGAAATATATAACAATTTTTTTAAAACCACAATAAAAAAACCTAGCACCATCAGATGGCCAATCACTGTGATGGTTAATTCTTTAGGTCAACTATTGCTGTGCCGCCATCTGAAAATGCAAACTTGATGTGCCCCCCACTCCTCTCCCACTTATCCTGAATGCACATGTCCACCCTAACTTATCTTTCCTGCAGAGTGACTGCAGACAGATCTCCCCAAATCACAGACTCACTAAACTGGAAGGAGCCTAAAAACAGACCCCCGCAGGTCTGTTCTTAATCCTTTCCAGACAAATGAGATACGATTTCAAAAGATCCTCAGGAAACGCAAGTCCCCTTTCTGTTCTGGTGACCAGTTTTCAAGCTTTCCTCGTATGATCAGAAAAACCTTCATTATCAAGTTCATCCTGCTGCAATTTCACCTTCTTAAAAAAATGTGTCCAACGCTGCAAAAAGCTCTCAAACATAAAAGTGAATTTGTAAACAAGTAGATTGAGTGGTTGCGGGTAACTTACAAAATATAATACCATATTCCGCAAAAGAACATAGCGTAGAGAGTTTTTTAATAATGACTCATCCTAATATATTTAAAACGCGATTCAATATAGGAATAATTGTGATAAAGAAAACTGTGCAGAGACACAGTTATTGAGTAAGGTTAAAGACCTTTTTGCATGTAGGAATGTATTTAGGCGATGCTTTCTTGGCACCAGTTTCATCTATACTTCCCTAGCACATGCTCTCGTAAGCAGGTAACATTTCCTAGATGCCTCCACCTTGACTGGACCTTACTGGCCTGTATGCATTTGCATCTGTCCATGAATGAGTCCGTTTCAGGTGCAGCTACGTGTCTGTGCATGGGTAGAATGATAAGCTTTGCAATTGTGTGATTTGTTTCTGCTTAGGCAGTAAGTTACTAATCTCCTGATTGGAACCAGATTTGTATGAATTAGGAGTTGAAATTGGAACAGTCACTGCTGTGTGCAGGATGTAAAGTGAATAAAATGAATGGGGTATTAACCTTCAACCACTGAATATTAATCAGCTTTTCATAAGAAAGAAAACACAGAGCTTGCCACACTAAATATTTTCAACGCTTATTGACAGGATATGATTTCTTTTCTCCCTTGGTCCTGTTACTTCCAGGCAGGGACCTGAACACCAGACAATAGCCAACTTGACCCAGACTAATGTATGATTTGAAAAACCCCAGGTACCAGGGGTGGGTTGGGCTCTGTGAATGTGTGGGACCTGATGAAATGATACCCTGTTATCAAAAGCAAGGCTGTCTTCCAGTCACTCCTGCAAACATGGGCCAAACTAAGCCCAAAGGGGAATTCACAGAAAGAACGTGGACAGGAAACCTTGATGACCACAAAATGAACATGTAAAAGGGATGCATTTCCCATTACCCTGGAAAGGACTTGCAACTGGGGAATGATGCTGTTTGGATATTTGGATGAGACCTGTATCTACCTCAAGGGCGATTAAAACAAGTGAAAGAATAGTGTAATAATGGAACCTGGGTGAAAACAAAACTTGTAATAGTTCTTTTTTTCCTGTGCTTTATTGCAAGTGGCTTTGTTCAATAATACAAAGTCTTGGGTTTATGTCCCTATATGATAACATGGCATATTTATGTCAATTTCTGCATTTATCCATATCTATATATTTACAGTATAGAGGTAGCCATAGGTATATATGGACAAATAGAATTATATGTATCTGTATATGTTATGTCACCAAAGAAGGCAATGGATTCTCATTTCCTGAAGGTATTTTGAAACAGCATATATTATATGTAAACATTATATATCTATATCAATGAAACTATTTACATAGTACTACAAAGAGTATATTTCATGGGGCTAGGCTTACGTAGCAATTGTGCCCAATTTAAAAAAACTAAGGAGGGGTGAAAATGGAAAGGGATGGAGTTCTTCCGTACCCAGCTCATGCAAATCTCTTCAAATATTTTCTCAAGTTTTTTTTTATGGTTATATATATATTTTTTTTTAATTTATTTTTTTTATTGTTAGTTTCAGGTGTACAAAACAATACGTTACCCTTTTTCACCCTCACCAGGTAACAACCCCCCTCCCCTTCTCAAATTTTCTAGTTTTGTTATTTTTTCATTGATTTTCAAAGTTATACTTCAAATGAGAGTAGTGTGTATTTCTATGATACCGTATTATGTATAGGTCAGTAGGTACCTCTCAACCTCAAATTTATCAGAATAATGTTAAGTATTATAAATGATTTTCCTCCTTGGTGATCTCTCTTCTCTTATGTTTTTCAGTAAGTGACTCTCTGTGTATACCACCTAGTTTAGATCTCCTCTGCCCTCATATGCTCTCGGACAAAAATGACTGACCTTTAATCCCAAGCACTGAAGTAATCTCCCATGTAATATGCCACTTTGCATTTTTTTTTAAATCGCTCTACTCCCTTTAGCTAACAGTAATACCGGAAATCCAGCCCCGTGTGAATTCCATAAAAATGCTGATGACTGATAGTAGCTTAATATGGTACCCTGTGGAACACTTCCTTAGACGGAATTCTGAAGATGCTTCCTCCGCACCTCCATGACTCCCAGCCCTCGGTTCTTCAGTCTAACACTAATCTAAGTAATGTTGTGAAGGGGCTTTGCAGAGAAAACTAGGGTTACTAATCAGCTAACCTTACAGAAGGGAGAATAGCCTGGATGAGTAAAATGCAATCACATGAACCGTTAGAAGAGGAGGAAGGCAGACCAGTCAGAAGGGGTGCAGCAGAGGTAAGCACGAGAAAGGAAGCCGAGGGGGAGGTCAGAACTTGAATTTTGACCTGACCTGCTGTTGCTGGCTTTGGAGAAGGCAGAAGGGAGCCATGAGCCAAGGAGTGCTGGCAGCCCCCTGCCGACCACCAGCAAGGAAAGAGTCCTTTGTCCTTCTACAGCTGCCAGGAACTGAATTCGACAATGGCATGAACTTGAAAGGACTTCTTCCCCAGAGCCTCCGGTCAGCAGTGCAGCCCTGCCAACACCTTGGATTTCAGCCTGGTGAGCGAGACCTGTGTTGGACTTGTGACCTCCAGAAACCATGAGGTATTCATTTGTGTGGCTTTAAACCACTAAGGTTATGGTAACTCGTTATGGCAGCAATAGAAAATGAATACAGGCCACTGCCAGAATCTTGAGAGGAAATTTTATTCATCCTAATGAATAAATCTCAGGTGAGCCCCAGAATAGCCTGGGGCGGGGGGAGGGGGATCAGCGCTGGGGGGAGAAAAAGATAGCTACAGCTAGGGCATCCCTAAATTTCATGTCTAGCCTCCCTGTATTTACAATTTCCTTCCAGAAATCCCGGCTCCTCACCTCAGTGTTCTGGCTAGAGTGTGGTGGACTCTTTTACAATGAAATGTGAGCAAAAAGAAGAACTATGCAAGGGTGCCCTAGAGATGACCGCTATCATGGACCCCCTCCCAGGAGCTTTCCTACACATTTGGTCACAGCATCCTAGCCAGTCCAGTTCCCACTCGACACCTCTGACCCTGGGAGAAATGAAATTATTTTGCTAAGATCATACCACTGGTCAGTAGTAAGTCAGACACTCAAGTTCAGGTCTTCTAATATCTTACGCTACCTTCCCCACATTCTTTCCCTGAATCCCTACTTATGATGAAAACTGGCTGAAATTAAGAGAACATAGTAAAGAGGCCACGAGAAAGTGGGTTGTGTTAGCACGTACAGAGGGAATATAGGCATTTACTTGAATCACTTGTAGCTCAAGTCATGTCATCAAAAGGCAGAGCTGGTTGTCTGACTCATTGATGACTTTCCAGACCAAAAATAAATAAATAAAAATTAAAGCAAACAAAAACGAAGATACGAAGATATTTGCAACGAAGAAGATTTAGGTTCAAATTACCTACCTTGATGCTTCCGTAATTCTCTATTGCACTTTCCCAAAGATTTCCTGACCGCTTCTCAACATTAAATAGCCCTGCCGTTAACAAGCCTGAGTCCACCTTAGCAGATAATATCAATTTGTAATCTTGGACGGCAAATTGAAAAGCCCTGGGAAGAAAATGGGGTGAGTCATCATGCATGTTGTGAATGGAATCCAGAAACTCAGGTGGCAAATCCCCAGATACTTGACAGAAGCCTTATTTGGAGCACGGGAGAGTCCTTGCCCCCTCCCCACCCATCTGTGTTGCCCTGGCAATGCCAGCATCCTCCCTTGGGTCTACTGGGTTTCTCCCTTTCTGTCGCTTTCAACCAGCAGCCAAATACCTCAAACTCCCCAAATCCTGAGGCAAACAACTATTGGAGTCTGCTGGGTTTCAGAACCAGGCCACAGATCCATCCCTGTTCCAAGTCACCTGGTCAGAACACCCAGAGCTGGAGGAAGATTCACATGCTTTCATCTGGGGCAGCTACCCAGCACAAGAAGGGAACCCAAAAAAGTGGTGGAACGGTTTATACAACATCTTGGCTGAGAGCATAAAGAAATGGAATGTCCCTCCCTCCACGGTTTGGAATGAGATTCATAATGAAGCAAAATGATCTGGAAAGTATCCTTCAAACGCAATGGGTGTGAAATGTCCACCTGAGGCGTTTCTGTAACTATGGGAGCGTAAGCCTAAGAAATGCGGCTCAGTCTAATGGCCCTTAAGTCTCTAGCTGAGCTTACGATAAATCCTTCAACTCATAAAGAAAAAGGGATAGCCTCGTTGCAGATCCATAGGGGAGAGAGAATGCACTCGGACAAAGATGGAGTGGCATCAGACACATCTCCAACCAGCTGCCCCTACACCGTCCAATTCTAAAATCATCACTCTGTATAAGTTAGAAAGAGCTGCTCATGGGGGGGGGGGGCGGGAAGGGAGGAGGAGAAAAAAGGGTGTCTTGATATTTACCTAGTTGTTTTTGGCCAGAGGAAGCCATACAAGACTCCTGGGATGCCACCATTTATTAGGCACTGGTCCTCCCTGCATTATCACTCGATATTCTTTGGAGGCCAAGAGTAAGAACACACCTTCAAGCATTGACATCGGCAGACCCAGACCTCTGACCTTCAGCTCTCCACAATACACCGCACACTATCCGCCTCCAACACGTTGCTGTCCCTCTCTCTGTCTCAAAGACACACAGACACATGAGTTGACGTGACGAGAAGTCTAAGTGTAGTCTCTTGTCCCCTGTACTACCTCCTTTCTAAGTCCCTTTCAGACCAGTGCTTTTCAGTGGCCCTACAAGAGTGTAGAAAGCTGCCAGCGTTTAATAAAAATATGCATTTCCTCAAACTGGGAAGTTTTCCTAGGAACCCAGAAAGATGATGTCCATGGGGGCACAAGAGCCTAGAAAGGAAATAAAAGAGGGGAGGCCAGGACACCTCTCGCTCTCTGCCGTGCAGCCCTGTTCCAGAAGGCGAGACGTAGGATGATTAAAATACTGTTTTTGCAGCTGTCACAAAAATGCTATTTAAAATTCCCATTCTGTATCCCAGGATTTAATGCAAATTGCCCACATAACAGAGGGTCAAAATGATAATTTAGGTGCAATTAGCCAGATGTGTTGGAATGAAATTTCTCTCACCCACCCCACCCCCAAAAATTATCTGAATAATTTACACGTACATAATCACCTTGCTCCAGTGGGAAAATAGCACACCCTTGTTTATTTCGCCCAAATACCTAGACTTTCCAACAGTGTTACATCAAAAAAAGGGCAAAGTCCGGGGAAGCAAATAAGATAACTCTGTGAGGCCAAGCTGTCGCTCTTCTAAACGCAGACAGAATTAATTTGTTTTCATTAACTCCTTATCAAGTTACCTGACTTTGATTCCCAGCCCCAAATGTATTTTAAAAGGGGGTGGTGGTGGTGGTAGATTTTCAGGAAATAGCAAGTTCTTTTTCTACTGAGATAAAAATCATTTGGCAAGCCACGGTGAAATATTTCTACTTTGCAGTAGAGAGAGAAAGGAAGAAAAAAAAAAAACTTAGAAGATGCTAATGAACCACAAAAGAAAAAGAAGGAAGTATATATATTTTTTTAAGTGAGACCTTACGTTTGAAAACAGCTCAGTTTGCAGCCAATTTTTGAAGACATGTCAGTTATTCCTTTGGGAGCTGTGTCAGAGCTAAACCAGGCCTTAGGATGGCTGGAATCAAGAAGTGAGCAATTCAGGTGACTTTCATTAAAGGGCCCAGATTCTCCAGAACTGACCTTTCAGATACTTCCTTTCGTCTCCAAAAAGGATGAAGCTGTAAGAGCCAGTGATATCAGGCAGACGGAGGGGCCTTGGGGCCTGGGTGCCAGGCTGCATTGTGGGGTAACTGTGTGAAGGTGCACAGTGCACGGAGAGTGGCCTTTTCTTACAACGATGCATTTGAAGGCAGGGGAGCTGGCCTGCAGGCTAGTGAGAAAGAAAGAACCCACAGGCGTCTCCCAATCTCCAGCACAGGTTTCCCGCTTCCAAGCCCGTGGCAGTGTCCACACTCCTTCCCTCCTTGAAGTCAGGTATGCCCTGAGGTTTGCCTTGGTCCATGGAATGTGACCATAGGAAAAATAAGACACTTTTGGGGGGGAAGACAGATTTTCAGCCAATGCACAACCGCCCATGCTATCTCCCCCATGCCACTGAGGCCACACTGCTCCGTTGCTAGCCTGCTTCCCTGAGTGAAGACAAAATGAGGCAGAACCACCCCACCCCCCAGCCCCTGCCCCCGCTAGCTGACCCACGGTGAATGTGTAGTACAAATAAATAATGTGCCTCTGTTATTTTCAGCCACTGAGATGTGGAGATTGTTTTTTCTTGAAGATACAAAAATATAAGAAGAACGAAGTCTAACAGATTTCTGGTTATTTCCTAAAGGAGTCCTTTGATAATCTGGCATTGCTGTGAAATAACCAAATTCTTTCAGAAATTTCTTTTTGTTTATGCTATTTCGGTGGTGCGTTAAGCATGTACCTTGTCTGCCTATTGGGAAATCTAACCCTTCTCTCCGTAGAAACTCCGCCCTGTGGTAACGCACTTTTAAATACTGTCCTAAGACCCCCTCCGCTGTCATTTGTTGGCCGCATGTCCTTGGAAAATTTACTCAAACTCTCTAAATCTCAGTTTTCTTAGTTATAAAATCAGCATCGTAAGTCCTATTATTCTAATGTATTGTGCCATGGGGGGTGGGGGGGAAGAGTATACAAAGTGACTCCCTCCCATTCCTCTCCTCCAGCAGAAATATTACTCAGCCCTCCTAAAGAAGGGCTCTCCTTCCATACAATGGGGGTGACAATACCTACCTACCCACCAGGATCAGGCTTAAATACATCAGCCCACAGAGAGCTCTTAGCAGGTATGAGCGCTAAATACATAGCAGCTGGTGTAGTAATCATTGGAATCATGTGAATCAATCGCAAACGACCCAATATGCATCCAACAAATCTCAGCTGCTCCCCGGGCCTGTGCTGGCCAGGACTGGCCTCGTGTTCAGGACTGGGGTCACCCAGAATAGCATGATCACCAGTGAATCGGTGGGGTGGCCAACAACCTACTAAGAAGAGAAAAGCCTTCAGAAAAAGGGCCTGTACTTTAGATCCATTTATGGCAAGACATGCCTGGATCCCTTAGAGGCCAGGTTTTTTCCATTCTGCAGACACATGGCTTCTATTAGTTGACTGATACTGACACATCCGAGGCTTCCCAAGTCCTCTGGGCCTCTGATGAGTGAAAGCTTTGCATGCCCAACAAGGAAACGGCAGGCTCTGCAGGCTGGAGAACGCTGCCAGGGGTGGGGCAGCCGAGGTGTTGAGTTTAGGTAGGAGACCAAACCGGGCTCTGTTTTTAATGACCATCCTGTCCACACCTGAAAATAAACTAGCCACACCTGGAGAGATTTTCTAATGCGCTGGAGCTCCGATGCGATGTCAGGGCGCATACAGAGCCTCCATTAATCAGAGTGAGTGGTGTGGGTGCGTGCTGAGCGGACGGGAGAATGGGGAGTAATTTGCACAGTGTGCACACACCGTCTCTGCTGGGCTTTCTCATCCAAAGCCAAGCCAAGCCCCAGTGTTCAAGCTCCTTTTATTTTGTGTTCTAAGGACATTGTTGTTTGGTTGGCTTCTCAGAAACAGGCCTGAATTCTAATTAGTTTGCAGTTAGAGGCCACATAATGGTAACTCAATCCTCGCCTAAACTTGATCATCTGTTTCCCATCTTCAGGGCTGCACGGTCACTTTTGTGGTGCAGACAACAGTCTGTGCAGGGGCCTCACTGGTGTTTTCTATCTCGTAGCAACAAGTGCCATTTGAAAGGGGGGGGGGGAAGGCAGGGGCATCGCTGACCTGAGAAGTTGGGGACAATTCTTTGCTCTAAATTTCATTCCCAAGGGGATAAGTCCACGGAAATAAGGCTTTGTGTTCTTGATGCCAGAGAGGAGACAGGCTGAGCCAGGCAGTCCTGGTCTCGCTGAAAAAGGTTGCGGTTTCAGGCTGTGCAGCAAGGCAGAGCAAATAGAAGTGTCATGAAGCAGAATGACACTCTTGCATAATGACACTTTTGCCCGATTCTTGGAAGCTGACGATGTGTTTTCACACATACCAAACCATGGGGTTCTTTCAACACCCTGAGAGTCAGGTGGGCAGTTACCATCAGCCCATTTTACAGGTGAGGAAAGTAAGACTGAATAAGGTCGGCCCCCCTTGATTTGCATCACAGCTTTACCCAGCTCACTCTTAAACCCTGGGCTAGTTTCTCCATCTGTCTGCATCTGTGTGTCTTCACCTGTAAGACGGGGAAACAGCAGTCATTCTTCGTGGGTTGCTATTAGGTTTCATGAGTTCATAAATGGATAAGTCTAAAAGTGCTTAAAGACCATGTGCAACATAGAAAGTGTTTAATGTATGTCGGCCATTGTGATTACGAGGGAAGGTAGACAGTTGAAAATTTGGGACCCATGAGCCTCTCCCACTGGCAATATCCACGGGAAGAAGATTTTGGCTGAGATGAAATACACATGACCATGGCACAAAGAGAATAGCAGCAAAGTGCCCTTGTTTATATAGCTGCTCGATTCCCATCCCAGCTACACACCCGCCACTCTCTATCCTGGAATGTCCTCAGAAGGATCGAGGACACAAGTCCCTCGTGGTCACGAGGAAGATTCTGACCAATCCTGACAGCTGACATTGGAGAGTTGGATTCCTTTCTCATTTTACAAAAGCACATCCCAAAAGTATGGGGCAAGGGGAGAGAAAGTTTGATCCCTCCCAATCGATTGAATAATGGCTCAAATAAACTCTTCTTATGTGCCAGGCACCATGCCAGGTATATGGCACATTTTCTCAGAAATGGGGTGACCAGCTGTCCCAGTTTGCTCAGGACTGACGAATTTCCTGAAACCTGGAGTTTTCAGTGATAAAAGCTGGGAGAGGCCCAGGCAAACAGGACAGCTGGTCACCCCACACGCGGTAGGTCCTTTATCCCGTTTTGCAAAAGAAAGAACCGAAGGCTGACGAGTCCCAAGTTCACACAGACAGCCAGGCCACTGAGGTTTTTAAACCTGTGCTTTTAAACCATTATACCACACTAGCTAGAAAGAGCCTCTTCCTGTGGGGCAGAATGGCAGCATATCAGCAAATGAGTGAAATTAGCGGTTGCTCTCCTTATTAGAAAGAGCGTACCATGCTCCTCGACCAGCGGTTCTCAACCTTCCTGATGCCGCGACCCCTTCATGCAGTTCCTCATGTTGTGGTGGCCCCCAACCATAAAATTATTTTCGTTGCTACTCTATAACTGTCATTTTGCTACTGTTATGAATCGTAATGTAAATATCTTTTTGTTTTCCGATGGTCTTAGGTGACCCCTGTGAAAGGGACGTTCAGCCCCCAAAGGGGTCGCGACCCACAGGTTGAGAACCGCTGTGACCTAGACTGTTTCTCTGTTGTGGATTCTGTGCTGTTTCTGTTCTACTGTTGTCATACTTCCAAGTGATTTGGGTCATAATCTAAAAGGTTAATTCACCGACTTTTAGGAAGGATTTTTTTTTTAATATACTGAGAACTTTTAGAAAACATCCATCCTGGAGAGAATTCAGCTCCACATCCATTTAAGGTTAAGAACAAGACAAGATAACCACTCTCACGACAACTATTTAACATGATTTTAGAAGTCAGGCTTAATGTTATAAGACAAGGAAAATGTGACACATCAAGTTTGAAAGAAAACTGTTATTTTTATCCTTTTTTTTTTTTACAGAAGCAAGATTTATTAAAGTAAGAGTCAGGTTGGCTGGGCAGAGTATGCTGGAGACTACTGCCTCCTGTTTTTATCTTTTTTTAATTAAAGTATAGTTGACATGCAGTATTATATTAGTTGCAGGTGTACAACGTAACGATTCAACATTTTTATTCCTTACAATGCAATCACCTAAGGCTAGTAACTATGTGTCACCATACAAAGTTATTACTCTAATGTTGACTGTTTTCACTATGCAGTACATTATAGCCCCGTGACTTATTTTTTTATCTACAACTGGAGGTCGGTAGATCCCACTCCTCTGCACCGTTGTCACCCCTTCCTCCGTCCCCCTCTCCTCTGGCAAGCATCAGTTCTCTGTGTCTGTGAGTCTGGTTGTGCTTTGTTTTATTTGTTCGTTTACTTTTTTTTTTTTTTTAGATTCCACATGTAAGTGAAATCATACAGTGTTTGTCTTTCTCTCTCTGACTTTTTTCAGCTAGCATAATACCCTCTAGGACCATCCACGTTGCTGCAAATGGCAAGATTCCATTCTTTTTTATGGTCGAGTGATACTTCGTTTTACACACACACACACACACACACACACACACACACACACACACACACACACCACAACTCATCCATGGACACCTAGGTTGCTTCCATATCTTGGCTATTGTAAATAATGCTGCAATGAACCCTTATGGGTGCAGATATCTTTTTGAATTCGTGTTTTGGATCCAGATAAAGACCCAGAAGTGGATTTTCTGGGTCATGTGGTGGTTGTATTTTTTATGTTTTTGAGTGACCGCCACTGTTTGCTGTCGTGGCTGCACCCATTTATGTCCTCACCAACAGTAAACAAGGGTTCCCTTTTCTCCACATCTTCACCAACACTTATTGGTTGACTTTTTGATAATAGCCTTTGACAGGTGTGAGGTGATATATCTCATAGTCGGTTTGGTTTGCATTTCCCTGATGATCAGTGATGTTGAGCATCTTTTCATATGTCTGTTGGGCATCTGCATGTCCTCTGGAGAAATATCTGTTCAGGTCCTTTGCCCATTTTGGAATTGGATTTTTTATTTTATTATTATTATTTGATCTTGAATTGCTGAAGTCTTTATACATTTTGGATAGGAACCCCTTATTGGATATATCATTTGCGAACATCTTCTCCCATTCAGTAGGCTGTCTTTTTGTTTTGTGGATGGTTTCTTCACTTTGCAAAATCTTTTTAGTTTGATATAGTCCTGCGTGTTTATTTTTTCTTTTGTTGCCCTTGCCCAAGGAGACATAGCCAAAAAAAAAAAATTTTGCTGAGAGCAATATCAAAGACTTTACTGCCTATGTTTTCGTCTAGAAGTTCTATGGTTTCAGAGCTTACGTTTAAATATTTAATCTATTTTGAGTTTATTTTTGTATATGGTGTAAGAAAGTGGTCCTGTGTTATTTTTTGTATGTTTCTGTTCAGTTTTTCCAATACCACTTATTGAAGAGACTGTCTTTTGCCCACTGTATATTTCTGCCTCCTTTGTCATAGATTGGTTGACCACATAAGTGTGAGTTAGTTTCTGGGCTCTCTATTTTGTTCCATTGATCTATGTGTCTGTTTTTGTGCCAGTACCATACTGCTTTGATTACTATGGCCTTGTAGTATAATTGGGTGCCAGGTAGTGAGATACCGCCAGCTTTGTCCTTCTTTCTCAAGATTGCTTTGGCTATTTGGGGCCTTTTGTGGTTCTATATCAATTGTAGAATTATTTGTTCTAGTTCTGTGGCTAATTCACAGACTTCTGATTTTTAACCAATGCCATCCTATCTTTGAGGAAGAAAGGACCACGACATTAGTGTTAGTAACTCCGAGAGAATCAAGACTAGATTCCCTAAGAGATGAATTCTGTTATATTGTTTTTGTATTTCCCCTTCAAAAGCAATCTTAGCCAGCGATAGCTTTCTGTGAATTATTTCAAAGGCCACCAGCGACTCTCAAAAGGCATTCTTTTAGCTCCTAAATACTTCCCAAATGTATTTCAAGCCCACATGTCACGTACCCTACTGCTTCTGTAAAACAGACTCACAGAGTGGGATCCGTGGGTTTTGTGAACCACCCTCTCAAGTCATCATGAGGCCCAGAAAGAAAGGTTCCATATGGAAAAGGATTTGTCCCATTTCCCAAATAATGAATGGATTTATTTACATAAGCAAGGGCTTAAGTACATCTCAAAAGAGACCAGTGATTATAACTGCAAGATGAACACTGCATACATTTTAGGGCTACTGGGGACACTCTAAAATCCCAAAGCAAAATTGGCTTTCTTGATTTGATAACAGAATAGGGAGTGTTGGGAGTTTAGGCCGATTGTTCATGAGTTATTTTGTCTGTGAATATGCTTCACAATTTAAAACATACATAATAATAATATTTTTTTTTAATCTCTAGGTGTGAGATGATTAAAGTTTCAAATTTGATCATTTGAAAATCACAAAAGGGTTGGTTGAGAGCTCGGCTGTTTTGAAGATTTTTATTTTCCTTTTTAAAATCTGAGGGGTTGCTAAGCTTAGAAAGAATCCCTGATTCAAATAAAAAGTGAGAGTATTTGGAGAGAGTCATTCTCTTTGATATCAGATGTATTTTAGTCCATAATTTTCCACTCTGGCTTATGTGGATGTCTAGGCTTGATTCCATCAACTCATTTAATCTCTGATTTCATTTTTAAGAAAGCATGCATGTTTTCTGTTTATCTTTGTCCAAACTGAGTGCAATCTGTGCTTTCTGGCTCTTCTAACAATCCCAACTTTCCAAATTTCATATCACAATGCCTATGTGATATCACAATATCACAGTGTGGCATGGTAAATCTGTGCTCGTCTTCACAGGTTGGAAACTACATATTCATAGTGAAAAAAATTAGGTTACTACTCCCAAAGACAGCCATTCACCAAACTATACTTTAAAAACAGATCATCACCTTACTTTACTGTGCCTAAGTGGGGGGGGGGAGAAGTTATGACAAATAGTACAGAGCTACAAGTTTAAAACTCCATGAGGAAAATTTCCCCCAAAGTATTAAATTTTCATATACAAGCTAGCTGCTGAATTAGAGAAAGGTTAGCATTCAATACAGGCTCATTTGAAAACAACCAAAAAAAAAGGACCAACCAAGACAAGAAACTTAAACCAAATTCACTTAGTGCTACTTCCTTCTGTTTTTCAAAGCTGTGAAGACTGACTCTGCTTCAGAGAAAGCTTGATAAGCAACTGTTGGACCACAGAGACCAAACATGTTAATTCCACGTACCCACCCATCCAACTTGCAGATGACAACACTGAGGACCATCTTGGGTTACTACTCACAGTCCTTGTTGTTTTTAATGATTTCATCATGAATTTATAAAGACAGAGTCCACTTCATTGTATCCATCATTACACCAAAGAGACTTCCAACTTCCAAAAAATAAATAGAAATAAATGATTTTTATGACAATAAACATTTGCTTCCCAAAACATTTGCAAAATGCTCTTTGTCGATTTCTCAATATATATTTAGGATTTGTCCTTTCTGAGTTGTTCTTAACACAGAAAACGAAGGCCTGAAAGAAGTATTAATTTTCTATCCTCACCACACACACACACACAGAGCAATAACTTTTGCTGTGAAGAAAAGAAAAAAGGCACAGTCTACCACCTATCATGAAACAGACTCACTTAGGTTCACTGTTCATGGGGAATAAAGTCTTAAAAAACAACCCAAAAGGCTCAGATAAATGCAATACGTTTGGCTATTCATTTGTTTTTATTTCCAACTCCTCATCAGCTATATAACTTGGGTCTTTTAAAAAAGAATTTATTTGTAAACAGGAGCTGGCAGTTGGACTCAGGTCTGACCATTTTACCTGAGCAATGAAAAAAATAAATGACATGGAAACCTTCAAAAGTGTATAACACCCCCTTTGGCAACCCTCTTGCTGCCTCGTGAAGTTGTCTAATTACACAGCAATGCTGGAAGTATTCTTCATTTGTAGATTAATTAGTTGATGCCTAAGCAGTTCTTTGAACATAAATGGCAATGTGTAAATCTAAGTATAATTATTCATCCTCAAGCTAATGACCCTTTAATTAGTGTTTTCTGCTTGTTTAATGGTCCAGAAAGAAAAGGGCAATTTGGGGAAGGGACTCCTACCATTGTTATAAGAGAGGTTTAGGACTGTAGCTCTAACTATAATGAAAAAACAATGTTCAGTGTTCAAATAAAGTTATAAGATGGAAACTAAACTGGAAATTGACTCTCTCCTCTCCTGGTAACTGAGGGCCATGAGGGAATTGAAAATGAAGCGTACCTTTTGGCATCATTTGCGTATTTCCAGAATCAGCAGTCATAGTTTAAATTAGGCTAATGTTATGTTTTATGGCAAAACCAAAGACCTACCTGAAGTGACGTTTATAGCCCAGAAAAGATGTTAACTCGGAGGTGTGTTTGTACATGCCATGAACGTTCTTCTGCCCTCTTAGTAAAATTGGATACCAGTTTTCTAAATAGGAAATTATGTCCAGGTTGAAAGTCATTAGATAAAGCTAAGTGTTTTTGCAAAACGTCTATATTAGAGCTTCTTACATGGTTTCCTCATAATTTTTCTGTATATTCACTCCCCTACTGGATTCTACACCCACAATCAGTTACCTTGTCTCTTTCATTTTTGTTTCCAGCCTTATCCAGCCAATTGTGAGGATTCATTAAGTGAGTGAATCAATGAAGAAATAATAACTAGAAGTATACATACATATCTAAGATGAGCAAACATGCCTCTGGGTATCAGAATTATTTCTATGAACTTAAAAAAAAACACCAGAAAACCCTATGTCAAAGAAATCATGACCAGTTCTGTTATCAGAAGTCCCTCTTCTGATGCTGGGTCAACACAAACATCACAAGGAGATTGTCCAGACAACATTTTCAAGTAACCTGATAAGCAGCTTTATTGGTCTATCTAATCGATATTTGCATCAAATGGCTTCTTTAAGTCATAGTTTAATCAGTTATGTAATGGGGCAGTTGTGACAATGAAATGGAATGACCATAAATCTAACAGAAGGTAATTCATCACATCAGTTGATTTTTCTTTTAACAGGAACTTTGATTCAAGGAAGAAAAGATAAAACTTGCTGGAAATATGTGTAGCCTTACCCTCCATGGACAAGAATTTGCTTTGCTGACAGATAATTCAGGTAACACAACAACAATTTTGGAGATTATAGCACCGATGATATTTCATGACAGTAAGAGGCACACCTCACCCCTAAGCTTTGGGGGAATTCTGTAAAATTAAACATTCAAACATTTTTTTTTTAAAAAAAAAGCAAAAGCAGTTATAAAGCTATACAAGCCATGCTAGCTTTTGAAAGAAGAAAAAAAATTAAATACAAAGACTTTACCACAGTGAAAATAAACTATAGTTGAAGGGAATATAATAATAATGCTATTGGAAATTTGACTCAAACAAAGAGACATTTAAATAATAAGTGGGAGATAAGTATCTGAGAGTAGTTGGAAGTCTCCCCTGTTTTTCAGAAGGATGTTTTTCATGTTCCCTTCAGAACTTCTGGAAGAATTTCTAAATCCAATTTCCTGAAAAATTTCCACATCACATCAGACAACACGGAAGCACCAGACGTTCCTTACCCAGTAGGCTGGCAGCAACGTGCATTTGACCAGATCATGAAATGTGTGTCTTAAGAAGGTCTATGGGGAAGGTCCTTGCCAAGGATGGGCACACAGAATCTCTACTGGCATTGAACCCACAGGTAAGCACACGATTCGTAACACACCTTCTCCCTGCGCTCTTGTGATTAGGGTTCTGCCTGGCTTAGCCTTCAGCTCGCCTTATTTCTTGGCCAACTTTTAGAGTGTATGAAAGATCTTGGTCTCTGCATCTGATGTCATGTAAGAGAGTAGAAGACAATAGGTCTCGATCTCAGTAAAGCATCAGATTTTAGGAGGCCTGGATCTGTTTCGAAATAAGGCAAGAGAAAAACAGATATGGCTAATGCCAGTAACTGTTCTTAGACCAAAAAAATAAATTAAAAAAAAGAAGCCTCTACTTAATAATATATTTCCTCATTCTGAAGACAAGTGTCACCTAACATTTTTTCTTGGCACCGTTTCTGAATTCGAAGGCTGTCTGTATTTTCTTGAAACTATGAGGGTTAAGGGGGGGAAAAAAATCCAAAAACAGAACAGTATCTTTATCACCCACGATTTCTTTTATTCTCGAGTTTTTTTCCTGTTTTTAGAAAACCAGAAAAATAAAAACAATACACAACAAACACTCAAACCTAAACAAGAGATGCTAGGCTCCGCCACATTTGCCACGTTGCAGATCTGTTGGTGAAACGAGATAAAACATGTGAGCGCCCATTTGCGAAGTTATGGGCATTGTGAAATGTAAGGCAATTTCCTTTTAACCTAGGAAGCCAAGTGAAATAGGGTGAAAACCTATGCAGATTATACTCCAATAATTAAAATACAAATGTATTCCTTGAGGACTCTGATTCCACACAGCTGCCCCACTGTCCTTCCCCCCTCCCCCCATTTATAGGAATCTCTGAAACTACTTCACTTGGGGGAGAAAGTAGATTTTAGTAGAGTGGGGAAAAATGCCAAACATCCATGGCAACTTAGAGTTTTTCCACTTTCTTTACATGTTCAATTGAGACCTTCATAAAATTATAAATGAAAGGACACATTATGAGCACTTTCTTTGAAGGGGAAAAAAAAGGGGGGTCTTGCCTGGAAGTAAAATTTTGGGAGTTTATATCCTTCTCCTAGAACACTTGGGAGCTTTCTCTGCCAACAGCAAGACCCCTAAAAGAGCTTGCCTTTACCTTCAGAATTCAAAAAGGTGGAACCATCAATCGTTTTTTTCCCTGATTGTGGGTGAGACAGTGAGCGCCAGGAGGGGATTGGAGAGCCCTGGGCTCCGGGTTCCTGTCCCTCTCCAGGGCTGAGGTCAGTGGGTCCTGGCACCTTCTTCCCACCTCCCTCCCACTCTGCCTTCTCCCCTCCCCCCACCAGAGACTGGCTCCTGTTTACACTGGGGAGACTTGCAACTTGCGTTTCTCAAAGTCAAAAAGAAGGTTAAAAGCTTATAAAAAGGCTCTTAAGATTTTTTTGGACACCAAATGCCTCTTAACAGAACAATATTTTGATGAGTTAAGTGTAAATGGATCAGAAACCTGTGTATTAAATTTCCCTTGACATACACATCAGTTTAAAAAATGAATGGAAAAAGTGCCTGGGGGCTCCAAGTGTTTGGGGTTTTTCTCAAACTCAGAATGCTTGAACATGAAGAGTGGAAGGAAATCCATTTGAATCAGCCAGGTTTTCTGACTCCCACCCCCACCCCTACCCCCCACCTTGTCCCAGAACCCTAGTTCGTTCGAATGGCAGGAGGAGCGTATCTGGACGGGGCATATCTGGACGTGACCTGTGACTGGCTGGCTGAGGGCATGTCACATTCCTGGTCATCATGCTTGGGTCACAGCAGAAGCCAGAAGCTGGCTGACACTGTGGAGATATCCAGCCACTGTTCATGAAGGCTGACCCTAAAAGCTGTCTTTTCTTTTCTTTTTTAAAGATGTAGGAAACTAAATAAACAATCACAGAAGATCATAAATCACTGACAAAGACATTTAGATGTAAAACAGCCTGAGAAAGCAGAATGTGCCACAATTTGTCCCTCAAAGATTAACTCAGTCCTGGGTCCTCTAATTGTGGGTCCCATCACTTCTGAGGATAAATGTCACAAGGATCAAAACTTGAAAGCCAGTTTAGTTTTGGTGGAGGGGTGTGTGTGTGTGCGTGTGTGTGTGTGTGTGTGTGTGTGCACGTGCGCGCACGCGTGCGATTGCTTTAATGCTGATTCTGGGTCCAAGGAAACACCCCCAGGAACAGAAATAACCCCGTTTTGAAACCACACTTGGTCCCTAAAATAATAGTTCTTCTGACTTTTTTAAATTATCTTTCCGTTTCTGTTCGTTCCGTTTTGTGAATGGAGGAGCACACCAGGTGAGCACCTGACAGGAAGACTAAGCCAGGTGAACAAGATTTGGATGCTGTCCTTGTGTGTCCTGTAGGGGACCTGACCTTTTTGGGATGTGTGTCACAGACATTACAAGTGTGAGCCATGGCTAACTCTTGTGAAATGCACTGTGTGTCCAGCGCTTCGCGAGCACTGCTGTGCTGCCCAGTAATCAGGTGGCTGGTCTTAGGCACTTTTCCCCAGGCCTAACCACAGAGCCCAGCAAGGAGGGACCATGGGTTTGAGCTCCTGCCTGACTAATCCCCATATTAACTAACGCTTGCTCTGCTCCAGCGTGAAAGCTTCCTATGAACCAGAGGAGCTGCCTCCACGAGAGGCTGCTACTAGTATTTTCCAAATTCATGCCCGCCATCCCCTGCTGGAGCCTTTGCAGCTCCTGTGTTTCAGAGGATGCCTGCCATGACCTCTAGGTCAGGAAGAGTGGAGATGCGAGACGCATTCTTTGGGTGGATCTGTACTCTGCTCATCTTTTCTCAAAGAAGCACTCTCTCCAAAGATTGGCAGGCCCTGGGGGTGGGAAAGCGATTTTCAGGGAAACATACCTTTTAAAGACAGCGTTCAGCCTATGCCTCTCAAAGCATATACTGGAAACAAGTTTGTTGAATGACTGAGTGAGCAAGCAATAGCTCTTTCACAGTGAAGTGGCACAGAAAAATGAAAAGTTACAAGACATAAAACAGAAAACAAATCGCTTCCACCTCACATAGCTGTCCCCTCACCACAGACAAAAGGTCCCCTCATCTCCACACAAAATTTTATTAGGGTTCCATAGGAAAGAGAAACCAAATAGCAGTGAAACACCCCACAGAGAGCAAACAAAAGATTCCTTTGTCTTTTCTGTCCCTTTCTGGTGGTCACCAGTTTTTGAAAGCTCCACAGCTTTTTCACAGAAAACAGAAAAAAGAGGGAATGCAACAATAGTAACAGCTTCACGGCAGACACAGAAAGGCTCAAAAAAAATATGGAGGCGCGAGGACGCCTCAAAACAAGTCATATTTCCTCTCAGTGAGATGTGGGGCCTGGAGACATGTTATCAACAGGGAATGGGGCGGACATCAGAAAGGACCAGTTCCAGCGCACTCTCTGACACTCCTTTCCCAGGCCAACTTCAAGGACAAGGACGTGCGGAAATAGATAGATATTCCTACCACCAAGTGATCCCTTTTCATCCTAAGTATTGCGACCACCTCATTTCTCCCTAGCTGGGCCTTTCTTGGTCTAAGTGAGAATTCAGGATCTAGATGCTCGGCTGCCCTATAAGATTTGCCCAAGTCAGTGAAGGAGCTAGAAAGAGAAGCACAGTCACTGGTGTCACCAGCTGTCCCTTGATTGTGTGCAAGTTTGGGGGCCCATCGTTTATCTCGGGAAAAGCTCTGATGCTTGTTCTGGCATTTTCCTGTGTACAGGGGATAAAAACTCATTTTTAGTGCTTGTAAAGACCCACCCTCCCCTAGGGGGAATTCTATGCAGGTGAAAAGCAAGCAGGATAAACGAAAAGTTGTGCTTCGGGGCATGCAAGATGACCCACTGCTCGGCCCTGCTCTGGACTAATTGTAACAGAGGGATTCTGACTGTACTTTGCTTCTTGGTGCAGAGGAAGAGACACAGAAATGAGGTCTAGAAACTCAGCTGGTTTTGGCATCTTTTGGGACTTGGGCCCCACCCCCACCCCGCACCCCTCTGTCGGGGACCTGATGTGAGATTGCTGCAGACTTGCTGCTCTCTTTCCCTTTGATATGGACCCTGTGCCTACCGGGCTAAAGGAAACAGTCAGCCCCTTTCGGAATCTGATTTGCCTTCTGCCCCCACTACCGGGGCTGTGAATGCTGCCACACTCGGCTGCCACCACATTGCTGCAGTTCAGAGTCAGCGTCGTGGGGGCGAGTGGCAGGGGTTCTTTCTTCTTTGGGTTTGATACATCCTTCCTTCCGCCGCTCCTTGCAATCAACCGCTAGGAGAAGGAGGGAAGCAGGCAGGAGGGAGAGCGGGAGACTTCCGGAAATCTCTTTCCTCCAGTTGCCTTCACAGGTTGCTCGATAATGACCCTGGAGACACCCACCTGCCTCCAGTGAAGGGATTGGTTACTCTCCCCGAGCCTTCCCAGGCATGCCCCCTGCTCACTTCCTCCTCTTCCTGCCCCCAACCTCTACCCCTGCAGCCTCCTGTGGCTTCACAGCCAAGTCCCCCATCTCAGGAAGAATGAACTGGAGCTCAGGACTCAGCGTGCTTTCAACGCTTGGCTCAGCACCCCTGGCCCCTAGTCGCACTGGCTCAGGCAGCTGGGATTTGGCAATCTAGAAGCATGAGGGTGCTTTCGAAGATGGTATGTAGCATATTCTTCTTTGTGCTGATGTGCTAGAAGAAAGGGCTTTTCAATGTATAGTTTTAAACTTAGAATTGGTTTGGTTTTAACGCACAGTCTCTTTCGCCAGGGTCAAACTATGACGTAAAGCCCAAACTTGGGGCTGCTGCAGCTTTTTAATACAGTGGGAGGAGGGACCCACTCACTCACTCATCCACCCACTCACTCACTCACTCACCAGTTCTGCCCTCACTATGCAGTTTGTTTTCTCCAACCTGGGCAGACTGAAAACAAAGGCTGACAATCTTTTTCAATTCTCCGCTGACACGCACACCCCTACCTGCAGCCTGTGGCTGGGTAAGACCCCAAGCAAAGGCACCGGTATTTAGAAAAAGTTTCTTTGTACGTTTGCTCCATGTTGCTTCTTTTGTTGGAAAAAATCATTATGGTCGGGAGGCAGGTGCACACCTGTGGCAGAGAGGGTCCTATATTAGAGTACTTACGATGCTTATGATTTTCATGGAATCCACTCCCTCATTGCCAACTAATTTCACATTGTCGCAGGGTCACAGATCGTACCCCTAATCCTGGCCAGTTGTCTCACCAATGTGTGTCATAAGGGGCCCGGGGCAAGAACGCGTAGATGGCCCAGCATAACCACTACTTCCGTTGGAGAAATGCAAGGGGCATGTCCCACAAAGAACAGACTATGGTTAGAGGCAGGCCTAGCTGCCATCACTAAGTGAGCATGGGTCTCTCAGCCAGGGGCTAATCGAAGCCCACCCTACGTAAGGCCAGGCCATGAGGACATCACAATTGCAATTAAAGGGAAAAGAGATAAATCACCCTGACTTCCCAAATGTTTGTTTTTACCAGAGCAGGTCCTTAGTGATAATATGAGATACTAAGCATCTGGAATAAGCAAGAAAGGTAATTCGGGTGAGTAATCTTGGAAAGGCTAAAGAAGCCTTAGTTTATCTCCAGGGCCGAGCTCTCATGCTCTCCCTTCTCTCTCCAACATCAGCGCATCCGTCCGTCTGTCCATCCCACCTCTGTTGTCACCTCTTGGTGCTACCCCAGATCTTAAGTCACACACAGTCCCGCTGTGTCTGCCGCTTCATCTGGAAACCCCCGTGGACTTTCTTCTGTTAGCTCTCCAAATGCCCCTGACAGGACATAGTCCTTGGACAATCCAACTTTGCTCTCTTCTCTTTTTAGGTTGTCCTAATGTCCACTAGGCCCCATGTCTCCAGACTACACCCTACCCTGAGCCTCCACATGAAGGCAGAAACAAGTCTGAGATCCAAAACACTCATGTTTTCTCAGTGGTAGAATTATGAGTGAATTTCCCTTCTAGAATGAACTTGCATTAATTTTGCATTCAAAAATTTATTTATTTATTATTATTTTTTTTTAGTTTCCTTTCGAAATTTAATACACAAAAACACCAAGCTTCACTTCTCCTAACTTTTAAACTCTTTTCCTAGCCCACGACCCTGGATTCACTGGTACAATGTGACTTTGAATTTGCCGCTTGGGTTTTTGAAATCCCAAGTGGGTATCAGAGGTCCATGGTGTTTCTGCAGGCCCAATCATATCACAGTGTTGCCAGCGATTTCTTTCTGTGGGGAATGGGCCGTGTATTTTTCATAGTTTTCTTTTGGTTAGGGACTTCTGCCTTGAGAGAACGTAGCCCTGTTCCCACCTAGGACCAAGTAACCCCTCTGGTCACAGCACAGTACATTTGGAAACCCTTGGCCAAGCATTGGGCTTTGCTGGGATTTCACCTCTTTCAATTTTGGAATAAGTAGACGATCAGCAATACTGTGGGCAACTTTTGATCATACAGAGCAACTCATTGTAATAGGATTTTTTGTATGTTCATGTAATGATTTAATAAAGACATTTGGCACATAAGTAAGACTCATAGACCAAGCATTTTTAACAACAAGAGGATTAAGATCAGCCTATAGGGCATATTAGGAAAAGTGTCTTTTCTAGCTTTAGTAAAACTCTTCCATCTGTTTAGAGATAAATTCATTATTCTTAACTAAAAACCCTCCTGAAATAGATGTGGTGAAAAAAAGTGCTGCCCCTGTTATGAGACTTTCCAAACAAGCTTAAAATTGCTTAGAAACAAAAGGCAGGAGGAGAAAAGAAAGGGCCACGTCTCCAGATAATGAGGTCCTGCCTTTGTGTTTTATCTGCACAACAGCACAGTTTGAAAAGTCTGGATCCCATTTCATTTGAACTGAACATAAATGCAGTGCCTGGAATTCTCCCAAATGAATAAGTTCTTTGCTGATAATTTTTAAGTGAAGAAAGATCAACAGGATAGGGGCATAAGGGAGGATTATAGGCTGCAGGGTGTGTGTGTGTGTGTGTGTGTACGCGCGTGCACGCATGGAGCATGGGTGGGGATTATAGACTAGAAATGAAAGAACACAAAACCTATTCTAATGTATCCATTGGTATGGGAAGCAGAAAACAA
This sequence comes from Hipposideros armiger, assembly GCF_001890085.2. NCBI lineage: Eukaryota > Metazoa > Chordata > Mammalia > Chiroptera > Hipposideridae > Hipposideros > Hipposideros armiger. The sequence continues at coordinate 2,119,324 of NW_017731500.1, read as the reverse complement.
GAGGGGTGGGTGTCTTTGTATTTAGCAGGACAATTGCGAGAGTTCTGGACACAATTTCTGTTTTCTTTTCCTTTTTGGTGTGCCATGCTGAATTCTCTCTCTCTCTCTCTCTCTCTCTCTCTCAGAAAACTCAGTAGATTTATTTCCCCTAAAAAAGCCCCTGCTGACTGTTGCTCTTGTTGAATCCTGCACTTTTCTTACCCCATCCTGAGGACAGCAACACGACAAACCTCCTTCCTTGCATCAGTTTCTAATCTTCTTTCTCTGTTTCTATTGGCTGGTTTTCCTCCCCTGGATGGTGGCCCAAAGTGACGCCAATTTATGGAAGGTAAGAGAATACGCCATGGACCATTTCTCTCTTTAACTTGCCTCCATTTTGTGAGGTCTCTCTGAGTACAGTCTGCAGCTTCTGTAGGGATGGAGAGGACCAAAAGCTGCAGGGTCATCACATTCACTCTCAGGGTCAAGGTTACCAAAGGACGCACTGAATGGTTTGTGGATGTAAATCTCTCCACCAAGCCTCAAGAAGTCCTGCCTGGAACACGCTTCTCTTTTGGGCTTGATGCTCTCGTCCAGCGTCTTTGTTTGAAAAAAAATGAAGGAAAAATAAAAGGTCAGTGTGTCTCCTCCTTCTCTGACCACTGGAAGAAAGGTAGAGAAAAAGAGGAAAAAAAAAAGAAATTAACAAAAAGAAGACACTCCTTCCTTCCTTCCCCTCTCCCCATCCACAGGCAAAACCTAATAAGGATGATTAAATTACATGTCTTTTCTTCCCATTGAAATCTACTGCATACTATTCAAATATTAGAATTCAGGAAATAAGGCAAGACAAGGTCCCTCATGAAACCTTAGAAGGCAGCACAGGGGTCTGAGCTGGAGGTCTGCCTGGCTGGGCGGCTCTAATTAAGAAATCACCCTGCTGAGCAGAACTTAATCTAAATAAAATATAAAAAGGAATTCAGCGAAAACCATTACCTCCTCCCCGCGCGCGCACCTCATGTCCAGAGCCTCCATCCCCCTCAGTCCTAGCTAGGATCCCTCCCTCCCGGGAGTGGGAGTTCCGTATTCTGCGTGCCCACAGCACAATCCAGTGTAAAGACTTGAAGAGGGAGCTGGGGCTGTGCCGGCCTCGTGCTGATCGGCCACACTTTCTTGGGGCCAGGGGCACATTTAGTCACTGTTGTTTTGGTTGGGAAGGGGAAAGAGGATAGGATTGGATCAAGGATTGATGAAAGACTTGGACACCTGGCCAGCGCCTCGAGCTTGAACACAGCGAGCGGCCAGCCCATGGCCTCTCTGTAGGGCGGCCGAGTTCCTGCCCAGCCATCAGCTGCCTTTGATGGAGTGGCCACTTTAAAGCAAACACCGAACGTGTTGAACTTGGTTTTGTCCAATATCCTTGTGCTAGTTAGTGCTTGAAACTGTATACATCCAGGTCCTGGGTTATCCGTCTGATGGCGGGTGACAGTTCTTTAGCCTCATTTCCATTTATACCTCATAGAAACCTGCATTTTCACTGTTGACCCCTGCTAGTGTGTTATTCTCTTTTACACCTTTGTAGCGTTCCACAGGCTGCCATGTCTGCCCACAATAGTGATTCTTGGACTATTGCAAACCCGTCGAAAGGGATGAACCCCCTCCCTAGGGAAAAAAAAATGCACATATGCATATAAACACTGGTTTGGGCAATTTCCGGGAGTACCTGAACCCTTTAAAGCAGCAGTTCTCAACCTGTGGGTCGCGACCCCTTTGGGGGTCGAACGACCCTTTCACAGGGGTCGCCGGGTACTCGTATGTGGGCGTATCTGCATGTGGGCCTGGAGACGGATAGAGGAGCGGTGTCTCGGTTCCTAAGACCATCAAAAATATGTGTTTTCCGATGGTCTTAGGCGACCCCTGTGAAAGGTTGAGAACCGCTGCTAAAGCGTCCATGGTCACCCACTGAAGAACCCTCGAAAGATCATTCTTTCCTCCTTTTCTCCTCTCACAAAGAAAGACTCAAAGATTCTCTCCTTTGACTGAACTTGAGTCAGGCGCCTGAGTCCCATTGCTGACTAGGTCCAACCCTGGGCTCTGTCGCTGGACCATTTAGTCTAGTTTTAACAAGAGTCCTGCTACATCAGTTTTGCAAAAACTCCCCACCGTTGACATCTGATCAAATTCTTTATCTCACATCCAGATATCTCATCACCCCAGCCAGCCTTCAGCAAAAATCCTGTCCAGTTGGGTTAGCCAGAATCCCTCTACCCTTGGTGTTTCCTTCTAGCAATTTTCCACTGACTGACCCCCACCCTGCTCCTTGGCTATAAATTTCCACGCGTGCTTGTTGTACTCAGAGTTGAGCCTTATTTCTCGCCCTCACTACAAAACGCCGTTGTGGTAGTTAGTCTCTCTTACATAAAGTCTTCCCTACCATCTTGAACAAGTGCCGTGCATAAGTGTTTCCTTAACACCTTCCATTTTAGGAAAACCCCTACTTATCCTCACGGAGAATTCCACAAAGCCTCCCTGACCAGCCCAGAAACGCTTAGGGACACAGAACCCCCGCCCCTGAGCTCCTGGTGACTCTGTACGTCTTGTCTATCACATATCACAATGCAGTAATTATTTGTTGGAATGTCAATCTTCCTCTAGACCAGGGGTGGGCAAGTTTTCTCTTAAAGGGCTAGGTAGTAAATATTTTAGGCTTTCTGGGCCATACCCTATCTAGAGCATCTATTCAGCATTGCTTTTGTGGCAAAAACAGACATAGACAAATTTAAATCAATGGGCGTGGCTGTGTCCCAATAAAGCTTTATAGGCACTGCAATTTGAATTTTATATTATTTTCATGTGTCACCAAATATCCTCCTTCTTTTGTTTGTTTTTTCAAATATCAAAAAACCCTAAAAACCATCCTTATCTCATGAGCTATACAAACACTGAGAAGGGAGGGGCAGATTTAACCCACAAGACATAGACTGCTGGCCCCTGGTCTTGACTGAGGAGAGACCCTCAGTCAAAGGTAAATCTGACTCATTTTTGAGTTTCATTATCCAGTTTCTCGAAAGTAATTCCTCTTTGAATTTTGCTAGCTAGTATTAACTGATACATAACATGAGTGAAAAAATCAGCAACAAAATGAACAGTTGACTACAGAAATTTCCTCGAGACAGATACTGAACAGCATGACTATAACTGTGACTTTTGGGACACTGCTAAGGGTCAGGTTTCTTCATAATTGGGGACATAATATCTTACGTGAGCTCCCAAGGCTCCAATCGCAAATTCTGCAAGTCTGGAATTATTCTACGAATCACTAATAGATGCCAAAATCGTCTAGAGTAGGCCAGTATCCATAGCATCAGAAAATACCTCTGGTTAAAGATAAGATTTCTTACACCACTTCCTGCTTTGACAGAATCATGACGCTTTCTTTAACAACTCCTTCACCTTTGTGTGGTACTCATTTCTGACACAGTAACACCTCCCCCACCCCCACCCACACACACACCTTCCTGGCAGTCAATCCCTGTGTAATCCTTTCTTTTTTCAGTGTGGACTGGACCTAATGATTCACTTCTAATCCATGGAATACACAAACGTGATGGGCTGTCACTTCCAAAATTAGCTTCTGTACAATGGTGACATTGGTGTTGCCAGCAGACTCTCTGCTGCCTTCTCAGCTTTGATGGCAAGCTGCCCTGTAGGAGAGGCCCATGTGGCAAGGGACTGAGGGGGACCTCCAGCCAATAGCTGGTGAGCAACTGAGACCCTCAGTCCAATCACCATCAAGGAGTTGAATCCTTCCAGCAACCAATGAGTGAACTTAGAAGTGAACCTCTCTAGTTGAGGCTCCAGATAATGCCATCGGAGAGCCTGGACTTTGATTAGTCTTGTGAGAAAACTTACAGCAGAGGACCCAGCTCAGCCACACCCAGATTCCTGACTTACAGAAACTGCATAATGCTACATATGAACTATCTTAAGCCACTACGTTTTGGAGGAATTTGGAACGCAGAGATAGGTAACTAATATTAATACATCTACCTGTGTGACAATTGGATGTATATTTATTCATTTTTCCCACCAAAATGTCAAGTTCCTCCAGGGTAAGGCTCAGTCATAGCATACTCATCTTGCCCCATAATACACGTTTAACAAATGTTTGTCAAATTAACCTGTATTTTGAGTTCCATTGAATTCAGTTCATTTAAATAACAGCAACAATATAGAAATATGCACCAGTGGTAGGAACACCGAAAGCCGGTTAGGGCAGAAAGTTTTTGAAAACTGTGAGGGGAAAAAAAAAATATTTGAATTTGTACCTGTGGTACCCAGCTTATCACGGGGTTTTCATTCATCTTCAGATGACTTCGGAGTTGGTGCCTCCTGAGTCCATTAATGAGATCATTGTTCTTGCTGAGCCAGCCACACCAGCCTGCCCGCTGGCTGGTCACTCGCATTATTTAAGCAATCCTCCTCCCCTTCCTCCCTTCCCATTTCGCATGGGCAATGCTATAAGGAGAGAGGGAAAGATGGAAACAGAGAGAATTGTGAAAAAGTTGGGAGGCAATGGAGAGGAGGAAAGAAAAGAAGAGCCGAGGAAAGAGAAGAACTGGTCAGAACACCCAAGCCAGATGCAGAGAAATGGTTCAAAAGAAAATGTCTGATTCCCTGTCTCTAGTCACAAATATTTTGACAAGGGGCTTGGCTTTTATCAAACAGGAAAAAAAAAAAAAAGCAGAAATTGTCTTCCTGAGGACCTGACACCCTTGGAATTCTATGACCTAATTCTGTATAAGGCTGCAGAATCGAGATTGCCACTCTTGTCTGAGCCCCACGGCATCCAGGCCTCTGTTTTCTCAGCAGCACGTGCCGCATGACTATCAGAAGTTAGGAATAAAGAACAGAGGGTGTGAGGGAACAGTCTGGACACCACGCTTAGAAAACAGATTTTTAAATCACTGTAGATTTTCAGTTGCTATCTTCCTGTTTGCTTATCTTAGGAGCTAAGTCAACTTTTCATCACTTTTGTAGACCTTGTATAATATCTTCTTCCCCCTGCCCCAGTCATAGTTAGCCAGTCTCATCCCAGAATGGGGAAGGGGCTGGGTCAGCTGGAGCTGAAGAGCTTTCATGCTGACATTTGAGGGAACCGATTCCCAGCCATTGAACAAACCTAAAGTTTCTGCAGTTATCATAGAACCAAATAGATCTGAAGAAAGGAACCTGAGGGTGTTCCAAGGTCAAAACAATTTGAACTAATTACTTTAGGCCTAAATGTTCTCATCTGTAAGGCGGGGACAATAATATGTGCCTCGTAGGGCTATTTCAGAGGTTAAATATATGTAAAGACCTCAGTCTGCTGCAGGGCTACTCAACACTTCAAGTGGGGTAATTCCTTGTTATGGGGGCACGTCCTGTGCATTACAGGTTTAGCAGATTTCTAGCTTCCACTCACTAGATGCCAGCAGCAACCCTCCCTGACCCACCTACATGCCACCAGCCCTCCATTGTGACAGTCAAAAATGCCTCCAGGCATTTCAGATGTCCCCAATGGGGCAACATCACCCCTGCTCGAGAACTGCTATCCCAGTGCTTAGCATCTAGTTATTGCTCCATAAATCTTAGATGTTATTTTTATTATCATTAAAATTATTACTGACAGCAGCATTACCCTCCTGTGGTGACAGATCCTCTCTCTGACTGAATCCTTTCAGTAGTTGCTGTATGTCTGCATCTATCCAAAAGAAAGGACGAAAAGGAGCACGGTCTTTGACAACAAACCAGTAGGAAACCTACTCTCTCCTGGGACATCTTCTTTCGTGTTCGGTGCCAGGAACTAGGTACACTCTTTGGCCTCATCGCTTGTGAGAGACACTACAGATTCTTCCGTCAGCATCAGTGTTCCAACTGCAGGCACTACTGGTGGAGTTGACTCTTGAAGCTTCTCTTGGAGATTTCCAAGGGTCTCACCACCCGTTACCTGAGAAAGGAAGGGAAAAGATGATCAAGAAAACGCTTAACAGAAGTTCCTCCCTTTGCTGATTTTTTGTGGTTTCGCGCTTGTTTGGGTTTACACGTGGGTTTTTTGCCCAAATTGTTCCTGTGTATTCTAACAGTGTTTGCCTTCGCTGTTTTGATACCACGTTGATTTGAAGGTGCAAATGTTTTTCATGGCACATCTTGTGTTGAGTGGACAAACCAAGAGGTGAACGCTCGTGACAGAATGGAGTGCAGTATTCCTCAAAGTTTTTATCCAAATAAATGCTAATAGCAGAGAAAAGTTAAAAGAAACAAAAAAGGTCTCTCGGGGCCTGGGAGCGGCCAGCTGAAAATATGAAATTTCTCTCCACCTCCTATTTTTATCTTTACACTCATGCCCATTTTATTTTCTATGCTGAAGTATTTTTCTCATTTGTGTGGAGGCAAAATTTGTAAACAGACTCTCTGTTGAGCCTTGTTTATGCCGTGACTTTTCCTACTCCCCCTTTAAAGCAGGCATAATGCGCTTGCAGAGAGAAGATCATGGCCATCTGTGGAATCTGACGGGCCGCCATGAAAATTAGTTTTCATTAAAGAAGAGAGTCAGCCTAGCAAGCACTCACGTCCTTCATTTATCCCTTCTTCTTTATTATTTCCCTTCCTCGCAACACAGCTTTGCTCTTTCCATAATGTTAAGTGAATCTCTTTCTGTTCCCTGTTCCCACCACCCACCACCATGCCGACTGCCTCACTTCCCCTCTCCATCCTGCTCAAACCTTTCCCCTTCCTGGAGCCGGCCTCTCTGTGACCTTCCAAGTCTTCAAAACCTGTCTTGAATCTGAGCCACCTATGAGGGTTTCTCTGATGCATTATACTCAATGACAGCCGCCCTTCCTGCGTGTTCAACATACCTTGTCACTTAAAGACCTCAACACAGAGAAGAGCTTTTAAAAATTTCACTTTGCGATCAAGCTCGCTTCCCACTTATTTTAAATGTTTAGAATTTTTTAATCTGAGGATGGCTATGAAAGTGTGATGTCTGTCTGAGTCTTGAAACTGTGTTTGCATTTTATAAATCACAAATTTCCTGGTAAATAACAGACTCCATATTTATGTTTTACAATAAAAATATCAACAAGAGATTCCAAGAAGGATGGGGAGGTGGCAAATCCTGCTTCTCTATGAAATGCAGTTAACTTATCAGCTGGACCTATTTCCTGAATGCAGGGTAACCCTTTTGTTATTTAAAGATGCAAAAAATGCTGGAGACTTAGGAAAAAAGGCCATAGAAATTGCCATCTATGGTTCATTAGTAAACCCTGCAGTGATCATTGATCCAGTTCAGATACTTGTGGCAGCAAACAAAGCAGTTCACCTCTACACACTGGGAAAAACAAAGATGAGAACCCTGTCGACTGAAATTATTTCCAACCTTTCCCCAAATAACAATATTTCAGAGACTTTGAAAAAATTTGGTATCTCAGTAAATGACACTTCAATTTTAATTGTTTACATTGAAGATGGAGAAAAACAAATAGATCAAGAACACTTAATATCTCAGGTAGAAAGTCATCAAGCTTCTCTGAAAAATCTTCCTAAAATAACAAATATTACAGAAGTAAAAAAGAATGTGTGGATCAATAGAAGAAATACTGGGAACTGGGACCACAAGGGGAACCTAGTCATCCATAGAAACTGAAATCAGGGCCGGCTGAGTGGCGCGTTGGTTAGGAGTTGGCTTGGGACACCAGCTCTGAGCAGCAAGGCCCCAGTTCGGATCCCACATGAGGGTCAGTGACACTGCGCCCTCTACAGCTAAGATGGTGAACAACAGCTCGACCTGGAGCTGGGCTGCCGTGAGTCGCCGGCGATGGGGTAAGCTGCAGTGGAGCTGCAGTGGGACTGCAGTGGGCTGCTGTAAGCTACCGTGAATGTCTGTCAGCTGGCATGAGCTGCTGTGAGCTGCCATGAGTGGCTGTCCAACGGCCAGTGACCAATCTGCCTCACCCGGGAAAAGTGTAATGATAATACCAACATGGGCCAGTGAAGCAACGTCCTTCACAACCAGACTGAAGAACCAAAGGACAGCAACTTGTCTGTTCCCTTTCCCCGATTCCCCAACGCTGTTCCCCTCCCCCAGTTCCCCCAATAAAATCTTAAAAAAAAAAAAAGAAAGCAAGAAAGAAACTGGAATCATGCCTCTGCCTAAACCTAGTCAAATACCAGGGACTTGGACCACTTTTCCAGCACTCACTTCCAACCAGGAAGTTCGAAAGCAACACACAGAGCTTGTAAGCTGGACATTACCTTTACGGGAACAAAAGTTCACATGAGGCGTTGTTTCATGGACCCCCTGGACCCACTCTTAATAGTCTCGAGTGATTTGCTTGTGATGTCCTGAAGTCCGATGTAAGTCAGCGGGAGACCACATCTCATAGTTTCTGTATTCTGACCAACTAAAGATACATGTGGTCCTCCAGTCACCAGAACCATCCAGGTATGACAGAATGACAACCACTTGTGGGCAAGGGATTTGTTACTCTATTTGACTACAGAGTAGTGAGACGTTATCACCTCTATCTGAACAGGACTCAGTCCCAAATACGTGATAAATGAGAAATCTACAAGGTGACCCCTCAACTTCAGGTCTAATCAGCTTTTTCCAGAAAGAGTGAAGCAGAGCTGCAGTTTGATGGGCGTGTCCTCAAGAGAAAAGTTTTCCTATCAGTGAGACTTAACATAAAGGAAGATTTGGCACAGGAGGTATTCCAGGCTGACCTTGTCTGGTGGCCATAGTCAAGCTGCCACTGAACCTGGCACCTGTCAGGCAGGTCCAGTGACAGCACATGGTGTTGTCGTAATGGTCACAAAGCATAAGGTATGTAAAGTGACTGGTCACGTGCCTGGTGCACAGTAAGCATTTCACAAATGCTTGACCCATGGGAAAAACCAATACCCAACCACTCACCCAACTTCAGACCTACACTGGGACTCAGATGCTGCTATTGGCCCCCATGGAACAGTGCTGGGCAAGAGAGCCCAGCCTGCAGAAGGTCAATGGAACCTTCCTGCAAAGCCAATGTGCAATTCATGGAAGGTGATGGACTCCATCTTTATCACGTGAGCCTTAAGTGATGCAAGGAATGCTCCCTGTGAAACGTTGAATTCACTGTGATTTGCTTGCTGTGTAATTCCCAGTACTGAAGTTGCTTCCTTCCCTTGTAATAACCGTCCGCTAGGTAGCTTGTGGCCGGTGGGCTAAGAAACAGAAGGCAGTTGGAGTCAGCCTCCGGAGATGCCAAGAGGAGACATTTTTTCTCAGGTTTCTGGGTGGGTTTGGAAGCCAACACCCTTGAAGGGGAAGCCGAGGCTGCCTGCCGCAGGCATCTGGGATACAAGGCCCACACAGTGTTTTTGAAAAGTCAGTATCGCTCCCTGACGATAAAGGGGCATTCACTGTGGGCAGAGGCGCTCCACAGGAGTGGGTGAGCTGGGGCTCCTGGGCCAGCCTCGGGCTGGCTGTGCAGCCAATTTTCCTTTGCCACCATCTCTAGAATTGAGTAGGTGCCAATATAGCTAAAAGCTTTCAGAGACACCCATAGACACAGATAGTGTGCTCCCCACTCCCCTCAGCCCCCGTCTTTTCCATGGAACTTAGCAGCAGCTAGCAGGGGCGTCATCACAGAGCGTTAATTTTTTCCCTTGCCTGGCTTCCCACATTCTGTGACCACCTCGATGCATGCCAGGGAAAATATTGAGAGCCTAGGTAAACGAAGGGGAACCCAGCATTCGCCAGTCTGGCCTTAAAATAGCCAGTGGAACGCCCCCATCTGAGAGAGTACACAGGCGGTGACTGTTAGCCAGTGTGCTCAGAGCACCCGCCCACCCCACCCCAACAGCTCACCCCGATTCCCGTGAAAGCCTATCTCAGAGAGAGGACAAAGAGGTAGCCAGACTTTGCTGCCTCGTTCCCTTCACCTCCCCCCCCCGCAACCCGTGACTTAGGTGAATGTTAATGAGCACAAAGTGACCTGATGCAAACCAGTGCTCACCACCGGGCAGGGTGGGGACCGGTGAAACGTATGTCTGGGGTGGGGTGGAGGGCTGGGAAGAGCAACTAGGGAGAGCCAAGAGGAAGAGTGTTCCTGGAAGAGAGTGGAGACCTCAGGAGTTACGGGACACACCCCAGGGCTGGGCACCGGGGCAGAAAGAAAATGTCTCCATGCTGACGGCTGGACAGCCTGGGACGTTGCTGTAGAACTTGCTGCTATGTATTCTGGATGAAGTGCATGCTGTGGGAAGAGGGGCCCCACAGGAAGAAGTATAGAAGAAGAGAAGGAAGGAGGGGGAAAAGGGAACCCGGGGTGGGGATAAGGCAGAGTATAGTGTATATACTGCACCAACGTAAGTTTTTCAATGCTTTCTAAGTACTCTCCATGTAAAGTTGCCAGATGCAACATAAAAAGGCAAGATAGCCAGTTAAATTGAAATTTCAGATCAACAACAAATAGGTATTTTAGGATAAATGTAATATTTGGATATACTTATGTTTTTTTGAAATTTTTTTATCAGAAATGTAATGTCCACTTCAATTTAAGTTTTAAGAAACAAATAATTTTTAGTATAAATATGTCCTGTGCAAAATTTTGAGATGTAATCATCTAAAACTATTCAATGTTTATGTGGAATTCATCTGTAAATGGGTCTTCTGTATTTTATCGACAATTCTATCGCCACGTCTTGCCCCTGAACTAGAATGAAAACCCTCCAAGGCAGAGCCAGTTTCTGCTGTATCCTCTTTGTAAACCCTAATGGTTTTCATTCCACGTGCTACTTTGCCACGTAATGCAGCACGGAAAGGCATGGTAAGGGGGAGGAGTGCACACGCTCTGTACTCTGACTGTCCTGGCTTTACTCATATTAGTCATGTGATCTTGGGCAAGTATCTTAACCACTGTTTCCCCAATTTTCTCATCTGCTAAATGGAACACTGACCGTTGCCTACCTTAGTTCATATAAGGTAAAGCATTTACTGTATCCGAGGCACGTGGAAAACACTCAGTGTTAGCTAGTATTATCCCTATTCTTAGTAGCAGTCAATACTTGCTAAATAAGGGAGTGTGATAGAAAGAAAGTAGCTCATGAGTGTTAGAGACCTGCTCCAGCTGACCATCGGGTTTCTTCAGCCAGCTCTGTGACCTTGAGAGAGACTTGATCTTTCTGAGTGTCTATTCCTTGGGTTTCCAAGATTTCTTCCAATTCTAAAACCCCATCATTTAAATAGATTGAATGGGTGAGAACCAAGTGCAATAAAAGTCAGGTCAATAGGAACACGGAAGGGGTTAGAAAGAAGACGCGCGCAACGGGGGAAGTTTGGTTGGACAAATAAAAAAGCCCATCCCCAAATACAAGACTCTGGCCTTCTCAAGGCTCTGATCTTCGGGAGGCGGGGTTTTCAGAGACTTACACAAAAGACAGCCTACAGGAGAGCTGAGCTTCTGCCTCAACTTGGATTGGCTCCCAAAGGAGCCTATTGTAAGGCCCAGTGGGAGTGCCTTCCCAGGAAGCAGCCAACCCCGTTGCAGTGAATAAACCCACGGCAGCTCAGTGCCAACACATCAGAGAAACCGTGGTCCCCACCACCCACGAAGCCTTTCGTGGTCCCGAGTGAGTGTTTGGGGACGTGCAGCATTTCCAGATCATTTCTCATCTCACTAGTGACCCTCATAGCTATTTCGTGCCACTTCTGGGAAATTATCACTTACCGACAGAGAAAGTATTTGTCCCTCTCATGTTATTCTGGGGAAAAAGTATGGGGCGCCAAGAGGCCAGGGGATAGACAGACACGCTCACTGCCATGTTTCCTCCCAGGCCGCTCTTTCCTATGACAGGTGATAGAGAGGATGAAGAGTTCAGGATCCTGTGGGGAATGATGCAAAAGAGAGAAGATACGGTCCCCTACCCCAGGATATTCACAATCCACCTGGCAGGCAACGTCGTTCTTCAATATAGCAGTGACTTGAGAGGCTGAGCCTAGCAACCTATTGGCGTAAGTAAATATATGATGGATGGAATGTGCTTGTGCTAAAATGGTCAAGAATGAGCCACATGGCCTAACCAAGATGTGAGCTTTCCGTGGGCACATGGGTAGTTGAGGGAGAAGAAAGAATGTTCTATGCAAAGATAGGAAGGTTTCAAGACCATGCCAGGAAATGGTCATGAACAGGAGCCTCGTCAAGAGCTTGGCAGGAGACAGGGAAAGTCTTCAGCATGTGGGCTGGGCTCTCGACTCCTTAAATTAGCTCCCAGTCCGGGTTGCACCTATTATAAGTAATTGGGTTCCCTATAGTTCTTCCTGTTGTGCTGAGATTTTAAGGGGATCAATGCAGAAGTATTGAATGGGCCACCCATTTAAAACTATTTCCTCCACCAACATGAAATTCAGTCCACTGAATCCTTTTGACTGTACATTACTGGGGGAATATAAATTGGTTCACTGTCTGTGGAAGGCCATTTGGCAATAGCTCGAGGAATTACAAATCACATTCTCTTTAAGTAGCAATTCGACTTCCAGGAATTTATCCTGCAGGAATACTTGAACGTGAACCAGGTTCTTTATTTCTGCACTGTTGACAAGACAAAAACACTGAAGCAACCTAAATGCCCATCACAGGGGAACTGGTTAAATCAGGTTTGGTATGAAGACATCCATAGGAAAAATGCAAATTAATAACAAATATGCAAGTTTTAAAAATACTGATATGGAACAATCTTGAAAATGTGTTGTTAAAAAAAAAACAAGGCACAGTAAAACCTGTAAATATGCTGCCATATTGTTAAAAATTAAAGGGGCCACAAGGAGGTAGACCGTAACTCCCTGCTTATTGAGTATGGGCTGAATTTAGTGACCTGATTCCAAACAGTCCATATGGAAGGGAGGGAAAGTAGCTTTTCCTGGCTACAGAAACCTGGCAAACCCTACCTCAGCCAGGTGGTCAAGCGTCGCATCATCAGTGATGAGTCCTGTGGAGACCATGTGCCCTTGATGTGAGGATCAGAACGGCACTTCACCGCTGAGGCCATCTTCCCAAAACCCATAACCTCTGGGTAACCATCAGAAAAAACATCAGCCAAACTTGAGAAACATTCTACAAAATACTGGACCAGCCCTCCTCCAAATTGTTAAGGTCATTGAAAGAAGGGAAGTCTGATAAACTGTCACAACCTAGAGGAAGCTGAGGAGACAGGGCGACTACATGTAAGGTGGTCGTCTGGATGAGACCATGGAACAGAAAAGAGACGTTGGGTAAAAACTAGTAAAATATGATAAACTACAGCATTTAGTTAATAGCAATGCACCAATCTTGGTTCCTTAGCTATGACAAATGTAACATGACAACATAAGATGTGAACAAAAGGAGAAACAGAGTGATGGCATATATAGGAACTCTGTAATATCTTCGCAACTTTTCTTTACATTTCAAACTTTCCCAGAATACAATATTTATTGACAATTAAAAAGGTGTAGAGATTATATAACTCCTCACATGTGCCTAAAACATCTGGGGAAGAATAGGCAATAAACTAGCAATTTCAGTTCCCTCCAGAGAAGGAGCTAGGTTACTGGAAGCAATAGTTTTTATTAGGTGCACATTTCTACGTAGAATTATAAATCATGCAAATTTGCTACCTCCTTGAAAATAATAAAATTTACATTTTACAAAAATAAAACGGAATTTTTAATCCAAGTTAAGTTTGTTTATAAAAAACACCCTTCGGTTTGAAATGCACTCTTCTTGAGGAATGCATTAAAACATGGCTCCCAGAGGATTCATGAGCTTGGATTCATTTCTCATATTAATAAGTTGGATGGCCCAAAAGTGCAAGGCTCCAAGGAGCATGGTATGGGAATATGGAGGTTTTGAGGGAGAGGAGAATATTGGGAACCGGTCTCAATATATGGTATTGCTCAGGAAGCTAGTGAACACCCAAGAAGGTATATGAAGGTCCGTGGTACCAGAGAGATGGTGGGAAAAGGAGAGAGAGAAGGTGTCCAGAGGAGGAGATGCATGCCACAAAGAGTACCTTGGCTGAAATGAAAGATAAATGACTCAGTTCTCTCTCTGCTTCCCAATAGACTCTATCCTATATCATCCCAGTTCTAAAACGAGCCTTTCTCTGCCTCTGGCCCTTAACCAAGAGAAATGTGCTGAACTGTTGGACTTCGGAAGGAACCACGAGAGAGCTGCCTCTGGAGTCATTCTTTCCTGCCCTGACCCATCACCCTCTATTTCAGCCACCACTTGGCGAAAACCAACAGGGAGGTGACAGTGAAGCACATTTACATTGGACTCTGCAAAGGTTCTTCAGGCAAAGCCATGAGCCCGAGAGAAAGGGCACAGGAGTAACAGCTCGCTGAGCCAGCCAGGGGCGAGAAGCCAGGAGGACACCCACCGAGAGAGGCAGGGAAATGGTTAATAATTCAAGGTGACAAATTAAGCCAGCTACTCAGGGGCTCCAGTTTGGCTGATTGTGAAGTCTAAACAGGGCTGTCGGAAACTGGGAAGGCGCTGTCACTTTTACTGTATTTTTCCACACGTATTTTTATTTTTTTTATTAATTTGGAAATGTTTGTGGGGAGCTGGAAAACGCAGGCCTGGAGAACTCCTGGGGTTTGAGAGGGGAGAAACTGTGTCTCTGCTTGGACCTCGGTCTAATTCAGATCAGCAGCTCCCCAAGGGCGTCAGCCACGGGTGGCAGCGAGGTTGCCTGGCCTCACCACTCTCCCTATCCCCCACCCCCGGCCCCGTGGAAATACCCTCACCTTCTCTCGTTTTCACTGCCCTTCGGTGCCAGCATGCAGCCTCCTGCCAAATTACACTAACAGCGTGCTCCGTCCACCAGCCACACCAGCCTCCTTGTTACCAAAGTCAGCAGCTGCCTAACAGGGAGCAGATGGAGAGAGACGTGCGACAACCCCTCAAGTGGGCACTGGGGGGGTCCTGGGCCGAGAGGCAGGGGAGAATTAAAATACCTGCACTTACCCCGTTGATCTGTTGGCACGGACCCTGCTTTCGCAATGCCTAACGCACGAACCACCACCCCATAGAATGTCACGAAAAGGAAATGGCAGGTCAGGGCTTTAACATGACTGCGGGCCCCACTTCGGGGGCAGCGTAAAAAAGGAGCGCACGCCGTGACAGAGGGACACGGAGGTTCCCTGCCCCTTGGAGCTCACAACCCTTGAGCTTCACGTCTGGACCTGCTGGGCATGCGCATTTACTGAGCGCTGCCTTCCTAAGTGATAGGGGGCGCTCTCGTCACAACGGGACGTTTCTGTGTCAGGGGGCATGTCCTCATCATAGACTGATCTTGTAGATTAGGTTAACTCCCCGGAGAGCTGACAACTTGATGTTGACATTAAAGATAAACATGTTTGCCATCCCGTTACACACACACACACACACACACACACACACACACACACACACACACA
>NW_017731500.1:2102778-2103356 GCF_001890085.2 Hipposideros armiger | reverse complement strand
CGGGAACACGCTTGCACACAAAACCTCTCTCGAAAATATTAGTGCAATTATTAGCCAACACTGATGGCTATAAGCCAGTCTATTCTCAAACCCTCCTGTGCACCAAGCCACCTCGGAGTCCCTTAAAGCCCCAAACACAAGACTACATTTTCTCCTGCATTTTGCCACATTGTCTGCGGGGCCAGCATGGAAGTCACCCTCATCCACAAAGCTAAGAAGCAGAGCGAGGAAGAGTGCTGAGCCCTGGGTCCCCATGCCCCGTAAACCTGGGACAGGCTGATGTCCGGAGCCAGACAGCACCGACACCTGCTTCATCCCGCCTTGTTTGGGCAAAATGCTTATTAGAACAGAGCTGTAGGTGGCCACTTGTGGTTAGTGTTCATTGTGGAACTCTCCAGCAGTGATGTGCTCTGTCCCCCTTCACTGTATGTGAATGACAGCCTATAACCCCTGTGCTGCCACTCCGCTGACCATCCCAGTCCCCCATCTGCAGTTATGGGTGTGTATGTGGAACGCAAATTAAATTCTGTTCCACGGCTTGCTACACACACACTTACACTGCAGGCATATTTCATACC
>NW_017731500.1:2066474-2102522 GCF_001890085.2 Hipposideros armiger | reverse complement strand
GGGGGAAAAAAGAAAAAGAAAAGCCTGAAAGCTAAGAAAATAAAGAGGACATTTTTTTATGTGATGGCAAATCAGGGAAGCTTTCGGGCACCTACTGTTTATGATTGAGAAGGCCTTCATATGTTAAACTTTGTGCATTTATGAAGTATTAAATAGAACCCCGTTCCTACGAAGTAATACCCAACCCCTGCAGCTCAGCCTCATGTCTCCTGCAGCAGGCTGTCAGAGAAGCCTGCGTGGAAAGGTCTGGAGCCTGAGTCTTAGTTAGCAATCACAGGGAGTCAGTATTCTCCAGTATGATGATTTTATACTCACACATACACAGCCCCGAACAGAACATGCACTATACCACCGTTTATATACCACAGTCATGGTGTGTGTTCTCATGCAAATGCTTTCATAGAGCGTGTGCTAACGCACACACACACACACACACACACACACACACACACACACAGAGTCTTTTTCAACTGTGAATTTTAAGGTTTTAGCTAAACTTCCGAAAGGCCTCCTTTACAACAACTGCAAGATAACTGAAACCCCGATGAATCAGTTTCTCTCCTCGCAAAATGGAGGTTAAAATCAATAATAATAAATGGATCGTTTGGAAAGTACCTGAGATCCTGAGGCTAAAGGTAGTATATAAACATACGAGAGCCCGATCTTGTAGAATGGACACACTGAACCACCCCTGGGTGTTATTTATCCACCAATGAAAAGGCTGATGCGAATACACAGCTGGCAGCACGGGTTTCTTCTCAGGATGCCTAGAACTGAGCACCTGATATAACTACACGGCCATAGTAATCCAGGTGTGTCGACGGTTTGGAGAGCAAATCTCTGAAGTATGCATTTCTCGGCTCGTTGTGCCTGCCCACACGCAAGCACAGGCACAAACCGTGCAAACCTCCTGCTCTTCTCTGCAAAACTGCTATCATTTCATTCTGGTCTATTACTAGATTATATCCCCAGTAATGGCGATGGTGGTCCAGGGAAAAAAAAATAAAAAGAGCAAATAGCAGAGCAAAGAATAGCGAGGTCTGATGAAGCACGGAGCCCCAAAACCCTGGGGTCCCCCGTTTCATCTTTAGTTACTTGTCAACCCAGAGGCCTGGCCTATAGGAACCAAGCTCGCCAGCCTTTGCATGTGGGTGAACTTTCTAGACAAGGGCAGTGAGGACTGACGGGAAGAAACCAGATCCATAGCTGGTCCCCGCTGCGTCCGCGCCCAAGCCTCTTCTCTCTGAAGCCAGGCATGGCCAACCGTTCGTTCCCTTTGGGTGAATCTTGCAAACTGAAAGCAAAGGCGAGTTTGAGAGGAGGCGAAGGCAGAAGATAGAAGCCTGGCCAGGAATAGGGAGACGCGTGGCCGGAAAGCTTGCCTCTTGGGAGAAGAAGCATTCACACTGTGTCCACCCACCCACCCATCACTGATTATCCCCCCAAATCAAGGGAGCCCACGCTGCTCCTGCCCGCACATCAGCCCCTTCCCTGGTGGAGTTGGGTCTGCTTCTCCCACAGAGGGCGGCCAGACAGGACTCTGCCGGAAGCCCGCAGGTCACCACCGGGGCCTAAACTGTGACAACAGGAGAAGGAATAAGACTCAGAACTGAAACATCTGTCAGAGGTGGGGGTGGGGGGTACGGGGGAAGGTCAGATTCAACTGACAAACCGCTTTTTAACCCGGGCAAGTACTCACCTGGAGCTGGCATGAGGGTTGACAAAGAAAGTCAGGTCAAAATCCAAAATCCAAATGAGCGAATCCAAGGGTCTCTACCCTGGCCTCTTTTCCTCTGTCCCCAGGTCATCAGGTGTGGCTTAGCTGACCAAGGACATGGCCCTGATCAATTCCACCAGGTTGTCAAAAGGGGCAAAGGGGTCTGGCCTAATCCCGCCACTAGTCCTCGGTCTCAAACCAGCTTTGGGCGCCGAAAGGACAGCGGTGGAGTGCCGAACGCTTGCTCCGACATTGACTGAGCCACTGAGGACCTCAATCCGATCTTTTATAGTGCTTTGTTTATTACCTGTGTGCCCTTATTTCATAAGGGAACTGAGAAAGAGAGAGAGAGAGAGAGCAGGAATGATGAAGATGACTATTAGTAGCACTCCAAAGACAGCTTTTCTTAAGCTTCATTCATAGCAGCGAATGTGGCCAAACAACCCAGCAATTGTTCTCTCAAATGTCACCTTTCTGTATGGGCCACTGTGCCGATAAAACTCGGCTCTCTCGTTTTTTTGCTCCCCCTGGTTCCCCCACACACACACATACACTAAAAAAAAATTGCTGTGTGATCCTCTGAATATCTCCAGAGAAACTGAACCTACAAGGAGAGCTTTTCTTCTTCTCCCTGCCACCCCCCCTCCTCGTTTTTTCTTTCTTCTTCATGCAGCTCGAACAATTTGGCTCTGTTCTGGGTGCATTCCTGTGGCCCATTCTCTTTCAGTCCCCTGCGCAGGGCAGAGAACGGTGGACCAGGAGAACACAGGCCCACATTCAGACCCAGGACGGTGCTTGGGGCTGGAGGGGTGGGGGGTTGGGGAGAAAGGCGAACCAAATGTACCTATGATTGTTACGCCACCAACTTAATACCTGGGCAGAGAGACAAAGGCTCTTTAGAAAAAGTCCAGGCTACAGGGTAACCCGTTCCCTCTCCCTCCAGGAGTTCAAAAGATAACAGGAGCTGAAAATGAGGCTCTAACATAATTAAAGTTTTCCAAGTCACTGCAGGAGCTATTACAAATGATGACAGAGAACTTCACTGCTGGCCCCCTTCGATGAACAATCCGTGCTCATACGTACAGAGTGTGTGTGTGTGTGTGTGTGTGTGTGTGTGCATGCACGCGCACAGATGCACACACAGCCCTCCATTCCTGGACAGAGTGATCAATACGCTCAGAGCCCTACACCTTTTACATAAGCAGAGGTGTAATCATTGCTCAGAAAGTCCCTGATTTAAAGGGAACCTGCAAAATGACAAAGCCCTCGCAACATGAACCCTATTTTATTCTTAACCCAGGGTAAGTGGACATTTAACCTTTTTCTACCCATGTGTTTATTTTTGCTTGGGGTCCAGAAATTGCACTTGCCCGTGGGAAAGGATGGAGGGCTCTGAATAAGTTCTGATGATCGAGGAAGGGGGATCACTGTCGTTTAAACAAATAACAACACGTTTCGAGGGCCTGTCCTGGAAGCAGGCTGGTGCCACGTGCATTATAGTCAGACATCAAAGGCCAGCATGGACACAACGCCTCATGGTCCTTAGCTCCATGGTCCTGGCGAAAGTCTTCATGAACAGAAAGAGCTTGTAGCAAGAAAACTGGTGAGCAGCACCAGGAAGACTCAGGCCTAGAAGGTCACTGAGAAATCAGAATATGTACTTGAGTCCCAAGCAGGATTTTTCTATCTTGTAATTAAAAACAAACAAAACAAAACAAAAAAACAAACACACTTAGGAAACTGCTCCAAACCACAGCTTTATTTATGTGTTTCTCAAACAGACTGTAAGCTCCATGAGAACAGGGACTAGATCACTGGGTCCCCAGCATCGAGCACCCACCCGTAAGTACTAAATGACTCTTGTTGAGCGTTGACAATTTCCAGATTTATAAGGAAGAGAAAAACAAATGCACAGTGGTGGCTGGAGCCAGCTGGACCCACTCGCAGGGGCCGATTGTTACATTTACAAGAGTTCTGTGAGCCAGTTGATAAACACAGCTACTCTTAAAAGTTAAATTCTATAAACACAATTAAATAAGTTATACTAAAAACAAAGGTAAATAAGCTTATCACTTCCATCCTATTTTATAGTGTTTTTACTATTATCTCTGCTCTTGAGTTTCTTTACACTTCCTGTATCGATATAATGAAATTCTGTACAATTGTAACAGTTGCCCATCTCTCTCCGACTGTGTGTGTGATGATGTCACATTCTTAGCTTGACGTTGGCCATGGCAGGAACGTTGATACCGTGGAAACTTTAAAAAAATCCTACAAATCAGGGTTTGATTTATGGTTTTGTGATTGCCTAGACTTAAGAGAGTGATGAAGAAATTGCTAACAATGTAAATTAAACATAAAAGTATATCACTTCTATAGTAGTTACATTGTGCATGGTCAAGTATAAATATAAATATAAATCTTATGGAAATATTCTTTCAGTATTCAAAAACTATTCTTTTATTCAGTGAAGGAATTACTTACATCATTGACTAAGAAATGAGGTTCCAACATGTGTCTTCATTGTTTCATCTAACCCGTTAACCAAAATGAAAATATCAACCAGCATTTGTGTTAAAACTATCCTCTCTCATCAACTGCAAAAGAACACTGAGTGGAATGTTTTTCGAGAATAAATTCACTGCCTGGAATTTACAATAAAGGGTATTGCATATTTTATAATTATCTGCAAATTACGTGCTACACATCCCTTATGTCAAGATTTATCATCAGCTTATGCATGTATAAATGTGAATGGTTTTTTTTACAGAGCTGGTTGTTAGACATTTATCAGCACACCACTGACCAATAGCATAACTGCGGGTAAAGAAAGGGGGTAATTTTAGTGATTTATAGGACAAGTAGAAGTATATGTGTGTGGGGGGGGTTCGGGTAGTGCATCACTTGAGTTGGGTTTAATAGAGGCAGACCACAAAATGTTGAAAGAAGGCTATTGGTAGCAAATGACAGTGTAAGCTATGCCTACTGTTTCATCGGAGCCACCGAGAACATGGCTCGTTGAAATACAGGCAAAGGAGGCAAGACCACCCCCCTTAATTGTTCATACACCTGGATAGTGTTTTACAGTTTCCAAAAGGTCTTTTGCACAAACTATCCTGTGAGTCCCATAAGGGCCTTGTGATAAAGACAAGATGGGGAGTATCTCCACTTCGTGGATGAGCCCATGAAGGTTCGAAAGGCTTGTTTGTGTGCCCAGAGTCACAAACTCAGGTAAGAGTAGAGCCCAGGTCTTCTGATTCCCAGTCCTGTGTTCCTCAAGGGAGGATCACAATACACCCTTTGGAGCAGCTCTTCTGGAGAGTTCCATCCCTCTTGGACCTGAGTGTGAGCACGGAGGCAGTGCAGTGGGGAAAGGAGGCACCGGGGAATCTGAAAGTCCCGTTGTCAACCTCACTCACACTCACTAGCCCTGTCTCCTGGGGCAACGAGGTCAGAGTCCAGGCTTTGATCTGTCGGTCACGTACAGCCCCGGGGCAGCCGCCACCAGGCCAGAGAACCAACGCAGCAGATGCTACGCAGTTCAGGGCCCATAGCAGCACGGATTGGAGTGCTGGTTTCATACTTTATCTTTTTGTAGAGTAACAGAAACCTTGGTATTTTTTCAAGCAAAATCCTACATGAAACAGCAAAACGTAATTCAGACTAAAAGGTGAGTTTCTGTGGTTGAGTAGAGATAGATGGAGGGGCCCGCCAGTTAACAGTTACAGCTGCGGTCTGCTCATGGGGACCCTTAAAGCACCCCAAAAACCATAGTCTCCTGGAACTACTTTTTAGAAATCCACATTAGGATTTAATTGTAATGAGGGCAGTGTGTGTGTGTATGTGTGTGTGTGTGCGTGTGTGTGTGCACATGTGTGTGTGCTTGTGTATGTGTGCATGTGTGTGGGTAGGTGGGTGTGCGTGTGTGCATCTATGTGTGTGTGTGCGCATGTGTGTGTGTGTGTGTGTGTGTGTGTGTGTGCACACGCATACCCCCCGGCGGGCAGGGGGCCCCAGGTTGCACTGTGGGTCTCCCCCAGAAGCTTGGCTAGGTTCCTTGGAATCTCCTGCCACTGGTCACAATGGGCAAAACGAAAGCATGGGGCCCTTTAGTAGAACTGGGTGGAAGGAAACAAAGCTTGGAGCATACATCGTACCATAGAAAGGCAGGCAGGTGAATCTTTAATCACAGTGATGCCTAGCAGGCTTGTTAAACTCCCAGCACAGCTCTGAGCACTTCAAGTGGATTATCATTTTAAACGGTTTACAGCCTCCCCTTGAGATCGACACTCCCATCATCTTGACTTTGCAGACAAATTCATGCTTCACGAGATTAAGTAATATCTTCGAGCTTTTCCTGCGTGTAAGTGGGGAAGCCGCATCAGGGCTGGCTTTCTGGGCGTGCAGGGGCCCACGCCTGTTCTGCAGGCTTCGTCTCAAAAGTCTTAATAATTTTATCTTTGAATTTGTGTTTTGTGAAGTCAGACGGAGCACATCCGGGGTCTCGGGGGCTCTGCTCACCTGTGGTCCTGCCTCTCTGGGATGCGTTCTCAGCCACATGCTCCCCCATCCCTCAGGCTCCAAGTCTGCCTGTCCTCCCCTGTGCCACCCCTGCCCCGGACCACTGCCCACCTTGGGGCAGCACCTGGGTCCTGCAGACAAGGAAGAGCTCGTGTTCTGTCATCACCCTCCACACCCAGCGGGAGCCTGAGGCCAGGCACACGAGAGACAGGGTCAAGTGCAGACCCTGGGTTTCTTCACTGAGGAGACCCCAGCCATTTCCACCTGGGGCGAGTGAGGAGGCCTCTCACCCACCCCCGCCCCAGATTCTGAGCATGTCCTGGAACGAAGCTTGCCATCTCTTTGAGGTCACGTGTCCACTATGCGTCTGGGCTGCGGGCCCGTGACTTCCCTGCTCCCAGGCCAGGCCTCGCATTTTCATTTTGCTGTGGACCCCATGCGTTCTGTTCCTCGACCTCGCTAAGGTTCAAACCCAGACACCTCAAGTCAAGAGATGGAGCCACTGATCACCGTGCAGGACGCCTCCCTCTTCTGCCCACGAGGGCCGGCACCTTTCTCCTCTTCCCTTCACTGTTCAACCAGCTTCCCATTCCAGCACTGATGGACCCCTCCTTTGCCGGCAGCCACGTGACAAAAAGAGGGGAAGCACGCAACAAACCAAGGGCCCCGGGTGGGTCCTGTGCTCATCCCACAGGAAGAGGGACTTTCCTTTCCCACGGGTGTATCTGCCCACAGGTCTTCTTTTCAGGGTCCATTAACCATTATTCTAGGAGCACTAACGAGGGAGGATAAAGGTCCCCCGAAGGATAAAGGGCAGGGTTCCCCCAGCTTGTGAAATGGACTATAATGTTGGAAGTTACTCCAGGGACAGAGAAAGCACAGGCGAGGAGCCAGCCACAGCTCCTAGGGGCAGCCTTTCCCTCCCGCCCCCATGACCCAGCTTCCTAGAACCACGAGAGATGCTTCCATTTTCTCTTCGGACGATCAGCATATAAATTCCCGAAGGGCAGGATCTCTGCCTGCCTTGCTTGCTGCTGGCACAGGACAATGCCTTCTGAGAGCCGACGCGTCATGAATATTTAGGGGCTTGATGCCGTTGGATGAATGATCGTATCTGTGAACTCTGTCACTGGCATGCGTGTTGTCTTTAGCGCTTAGATGTTTAGAATTAGGAGTGAGGAGGGAAGTCCTCCTCCTCTCGCTCATCCCTTCCTTCCTTCCCCTTGCCTCAGTCTCCGCGGTAACCAATAGCAAACAGGCCAGAGCCCCTTCGCTCCTTAACAAAGCCAAACAGGTGTGAGAGATTAGCTCCTTGGCCGGAGCCTCTGTCCAATGAAACCATGTCAAGCGCCCCCCCTAATAAAGTCCAGAGCTGTAAGCAATTCCCCTTGTTATTAAGCAGGAAAGAAAACAGCCCGGCTCCTTCCCAATTAGCTCGGAGGACCCTCCGATGAGCCGAATTTAAACCAGAGACCTGCCATGATCTGGCTTCCAGCGCAGACAGGGCCTGCCCTCCCCAGCGAGTGGAAACTCACTGGCCCAGGTTCCCAGCCATCTTGGCACGAGGGTGCAGACAGCCCCCAAGCCCCCACCCCAATATCCATGGGCTGTCTCTGCCTCTGATTCAAACCATCTTTGCGACTCCCTGCCAGAGCCCTTACTTTGATTTTCCATATGTAGCCTAGGCCTCCTCTGCCGGGGTAGTGTTTATAGAGATGGGCTTTTTGACAGTTTTGCTGTCAGTGAAAGAGGGGATGGGATCCCTCCCCTGAACATGAATCACTTTCTTGTCATCCAGAAAAGGGGGAAGGTCAACATCCTGAAGGAATAACAACAACAAAGTAGGAACCCCAAGGGATCTTGCAGTGGGACTGTCTCGTCTTTCCTTCCCGCCTTGCACCGCCCCCCGCGGCCGCCTCAAACTAGTAGGTGGTGGAGTGGGAAACAGAAAGACTCCGGGGTGCTTCCGAAGATGGTCCCTAGC
The DNA here is from genome assembly GCF_001890085.2 of Hipposideros armiger. NCBI lineage: Eukaryota > Metazoa > Chordata > Mammalia > Chiroptera > Hipposideridae > Hipposideros > Hipposideros armiger. The sequence continues at coordinate 2,094,300 of NW_017731500.1, read as the reverse complement.
TGTGTGACCTGGTGTTTCCACATGGGGCCGGAGGCGCTCGGACCACTGAAGCCATCTCACCCGTTCCCCCACTCCGCCTTAGACAGCGTTTGGAGGGAAACTGTGCACCTTGAACACCTCACCTGAATAGGGGATGTTTAAGCCGTGTTCGAAATAAGCTCTGAATAAAGGTCATGACAGCGAGGCACTCTCCGAAGGCACGACACTAATTCTCAGAAGAACTGTATGAATCCTATACACGAAGTATTTAAAAAGTTACTTGTCCAAAGCACACAGCTAGCCACTGGTAGAACTAGCATTTGAACCCAGTGTCCAGATAGAGAATTCAGGTGGATTTTGTGCTGTTGGCCATTTTGCTTCTCCCTCCTCAGCACCCCCTTCTGGGCATGTGGTGGGATTATATCTCCTGGGCTCTGCTGTTGGGTGGGACCTGATGACCAACACTGGCCAATGAGTTGTGAACAAAGGTGATGTGTATCACACCCAGGCTGAGCCAGTGTGGTCTTTCCAGAATGTACTGTTCCCTCTGCCACACTCATTGTCAGTGTTCTAGAAAGTTCTGCCAGCCTGGGTCCCAGAATAAGGATGACAATGACAAGGGATCAATACCCTCACCTTCTGGTGATAGATACATAGTGTGAATAAGAAAATAAACTTTACAGTTTAAATCCATTAAGATTTGGGGGTTATTACTGTAAAAGTGAGGAAGGTGGTTAGCTTTGGAGGGAAGGGAGGGACAGGGAATGCGAAGGAACTTCCGGGGTGCTCATCTAAACTCCATTTCCTAACTTGAGTGCTGGTTACGAGGATGTTAGCTTTACAATATCATCAATAGTTGTTTTGTGTGGACTTCTGTATCCACGTTTTATTTTACACTAAAAGGTTAAAAAATATTTGGGGGCTGTTTGTTACCACACTATAACAGCCCTGACTGATACACATTCACAGCTCCCATTATGAAGTACTTTCTTGTCTTAGCGACACCCCCTTCTGCTGAGATGTCAACAAATTTCTGCCTTCTGAGATGAGAACTGAAACCTTTTGTTTTTTTCTGGTAAGCCTAAGTCTTATGAAAAGGACAAAGTAGAAACATGAAACGTACCATGAAATGCATTCACTGGGGCAGAAAGACGTGAGAGGGCCCTTATCCAGAATTTCCTTAGGGATTATGGCTGCATTCCAAAAGGCAAGACATGGTTGACTCTGAAATAGACTCCAAATAGAGGACAGCACCTGAACCTTCTCTCTGACTCTGCGCCTCTCTGACCCAGCACCCTCGACGCAGCCTCTTGTGGTTACTTGAACCCCTGGCGCACTGAGGGAGGCAAACGGGACATGGGACACTAAGCAGCATTCACCCAAAGGACAGGAAGGTCCTGATGGTCTTCAATGTGTCCCCTTTGGCGAATGCCTGAGAGATATTCGGAGGAATCTTCTAGCTCATCTAGAGGTGAAGCCAGGCTACAAAGGGCGGAAGGGACCTGTAATGCCTTTCCCCTGCCATGACCCTCGCTCAAGCAAGGAAGACTGGCTGGCTCTTGCAACACCTGGGAGCTTGGAAAGGTAAGGACGCTCTAAAAACTGTGCCAAAACAGCTCCCCACACCCCAACCCATGTTCGGCGTAGACAAGCAGGATGCTTTTCTCCGAAAGCCACTGGGGTGTCCTGCCACCCATTCCCCTTCTATGCACTGCCCCCCAGTAAGCCATCGCTTCATGGGGGGATAACAAAGGCTACCAGTGAGAGGAAAAAAATACTTTTTGGTTTGATTTTGGTTTGGTTTGCTTTATAAAGTTACTGATCTAACGTGCAAAAGTTCTCTGCAAGTTCAACTATATTTTAGAACTCTTGTCCTCTTGAAAATCAGTTCCCAAACCAAGCCCCAGATTCTTCCCACCCACCTGCAGGCAAACTGCTGAGTATTCACTCCAAATTCAGCTCTGCCAGGGCCCCCTGTCAGCACTCAGAGGCTGTTGACCAACAACTATTTCCCAAGCTTGGCGTTTGCTGATCTAACCTCATTAAGCCAACGCAAGAAGTCTGTGAGATTGATTTCTCCCATATAATCAGCCCAGACTATTAGTCACCAGGGCAGCCTGGCACATGATCTGGTCCCTTCCGTAAGAGGTGGCAAACGAGCAACATAATAAACCACCCTGCAATCTGGGGAGAGATAAATTGCTAATCTGTGGCTGTCATACCTTAAATGAATTTTCATGACCGTCTGGAGTGACGCTAAACTTCAAGGTCCTATAATTATAATCCATTGATAGTTTATTGTCACCTCCTAAGAGCATAAAACATTATCACCTCAATACCAAGGTCCAGTTGGGTGTGAGCCCTCCTGCTGTAAAGTACAGGTGGCAGCAGATGGATGCACAAGGGAAGGCAGTTATGCCCCCACCCCACCCCCACCATACCCGGAAACACCCACAAGAGAAGCCCATACCAGGCATGAATCATTTACTACAAAACTATCCAATCGGGCCACGTTCTCCAGGCACAGGCGTCTGCCCTTTCTCTCTCCAGGGCCCTTCTCTCTTTGTACCTTATAGCTTAGCTATTTGCAAGAGATTAGACAACCTGCTGGTAAAGGGTGCAAAGTTGGGAGGCAGAATTCTTGCACTTGAATTCTGGTTCCCTTTATCCTTAGTTGTGTGACCTTGAGCAGCTGTGTCTCAGTTTTTTCCTCTATAAAATGGGAGTGTAAGAGTATCTACTTGCCTCACAGTGTTCTTATGAGGACTGAGTCAATTCATGGCAAGCACTTAGAAGGATCCCTGCACAGAGAGAACGTTCTGTGCAGCCCACATGTTACTATTACAACATGCGTGACAGTGTGGGTAGCTGCCATTGCTTGCCTTCTAGACTGTAAGTCACATGTTCGTAGAAAACGTATTTGAGACGTCTTTTGATATTTAGACTAAACTCTAGAGGCAAATCCTGGAATGCACCCCAAGGGCCCAGCGGTGTTCCCAGTGCATAGTGGGTACTTAATTACAATGTTTAGAAAGCCTTACACTTTGTAAATATCAGAAATTCCTACTGAATGAGCAAAAAAAAAACACTCAAAACTGATTTTTATGTGCTTTTCCTTTAAATGATCTTGGGCTCTGTTTAATAGATCGTGGTGCTAAACAGATGGAGACTTAGGGAAAGGAAGGGTCCTCCCCTGAGCATGGAGGGAGGTAGCGACAGGACATGGAACTGAGGCGGAAGGGATGTCCTGTTCACTTAAAAAGATGCTATAGTCTGCCCCTGGTTACGGATCCTTTGGTGCATGTGTTTGACGCTGGGAACCACATTTAAGAGGGGCCCCAACAAACCACTGTGTGTTAAGAGAGGTGATGAGAAGGTTCCTGAAAGCATGTGGTATGTGGTAAACTAACTGAGTGCCAGAGAAGAGAAAACGTCGAGGGAATCAGGAAAACTGTGTCCCGGGCTCTGTGGAGTTTGGAACCGTGTTCTTGGTCACCTTCCAGATACAGTGGTCACGAATACAACGTGATGTTGCCTCCAACATGGCCTGGCCCCCAAATTCCTGGTTCTCCTGATGTAGTCGCAAGTTATACTGCTAATGCCATACATGTTTCACTTCAATGGCTCCTCTACTCAGCGGAATCAAGTTCAGAGCCCTTAGCCTGGCATTCAAGGTCCATATGGACCTGCTCCTGCCCAGTGCCCTCTGCTTCAGGTGTGCTATGGAATAGATGACTCTAGCTTGCCGATGGGTGATTTAACCACCCAGTTTTCTCTTTTATCACTTTCTCAGCCTCATGAAACCCCACCCTACTTCTGAAGGCTCAGTTCTGAGGTCACATCATCGACAAAGCCTTCTCCCCGCTCCCCTGCTGAGCTAAGCACTCTTCCACCCCCAGGAACTTTGTGCATAACTGACTCTGTCACCCCTCTGAACCCCTTAAAGGCAAGTCCTGGGGTGTATCCAACTTTATGCCCCACGGGCCTAGCAGCATTCCTGGCACATAGTAGGTATGGAACAGATGTGGAGTGAATAGAAGGTGGAGACAATGCCCTAGTTAGCAAGAGAAAGATGTTTTAATTATGAGAACTAAGCCCCAAATTGGACTGTGCTAGACAGGTACAAAGACCTGTGGTTCCCATGCAGGGATGTTGTGGAAAGGATTTCACATTCATTAGAAGGCTGAACTCCCAAAGGACCTTTAAGAGCTTGTATCAGTCTAGACTTGAGGTTCAAGGACACCATGGCATTTGCAACTTCAGCTCCTGACCTGCCGCCACATCGTTGGAAAAAGAGACATATGGAAGTCTTGGTCCTGAGACCTGCAATCCTACAGTGGCATTTTTCCAAGAAATGGATGGTTTTCACCTGTGGGAAATGAAATAAATATGAACGTTTTTAACTCGAGAGCGAAAGAGATAATCTAGCAGTGATTATAACCTGGAATGTCTAAGACTTGTCTCCAAAAAGATTTAAAGCAATAAACGTGCTTCCTACATACAAAAATAAAAAAGCCTTTATACGCTGTGTTCTCATAACTCAAAGAGGGAAAAAACAGGAGGGGCAAAGCATGGCCTTCCAGATGTGTCAGCAGTATGATAAGTCATGTTTAAACTTTACCCAAAGTGAAATCAAGTGTCAACAGAAACTGCTGCCCAAACCCTCTGATCAGGTCAGGCAAACAACCAATCGAAAAAAATCAATCAAATGTGAAAGGTGGACCAAAGGGATGGGAATCCCCGACCCTGTGATTCCCATAGGAGCCAGGTCCATTTAACACGTTTCCTGCCAGCTGCTGCTTCTCCTCGTGGCCATGAAACAGCCGGAAGTACGCCACACGGTGTTGTTTTGTGAGCCGGCTTGGCCGTGAGCAGGCTAAGAGCTTGGTGGCACTGGCCGGTGATGAAAGAAGGATGCTGGGAATGGTGGGCTCAAAGCTGCCCCAGTACCAGTGCTTTGGGATGAGAGGTGGCCAGAACTCCAAAGAGGAATGAACAATTTGACCTTGACCTAGAATACTGTAACTGCTCAAGGAGGTTGGCCCTTGTGGATGGGACAGAGGAACAGAAATGTCTAGGTCCATGTGACAGAATGACAGCAGTGCTCTTCCACTTAGCCCATGCAGTTGGAAACAGATTGCATCTCCCCAGGGTTGAGGGTTCAGTAGGACTCAGCCAGGGGTTCAAGGCCCCAGCCAGGCAGGCTAGTGTTTAGGATGGGGTTTCCATGGCAAGGAGGAAGTGAAGCGTAAGCCAGGGATTGAGGGAGCAAAGGTTCAGTCTTATGGACTAAATAAATGGTGGAATAAAGTGGGTTTGGTGGACAGGAAGGTGTTTGGGTCTCGCCACCCACAGGGAACCTAATTCTAGACCCCTAGAGTAGATGGAACGCCTAATGTTGACCTGTCTTCTCAAGTTTGGTTCAGGAACCGGTGGGGCTGATCCTCCGGTGGTTTCTGCTGGATGAAACTGGCAGTGGGCGAGGATCTGACATGGCAGCCTGCTCACAGCCCACCCACTCGGTGGCGATTGCCTCCAAAGCACACCCTCCTCCGCCCTCCTATATTTTAACTTGAACTAAGATTAGGGCTGAGGAGAATGAAGCTTCGCCAACCAACCAAGAACTAGCTTCAAATAACAGCACCAATGTGAAGGAGAAATTGGTACAAACTCTCTGGAAAGGAAGCTGAAGTCACCCAGTGACCCACATCGGAAAAATGCGCATATGCTTTAACGAAAGGGTTACAATTCTAGGATCTTATTCTGAAGGGCAAAAGAACGCATTAAAGACAGAGGAAGATAGTAGGTGGAGGGGAAGAAGAGAGTTGAAAAGGACAGCATCTTGAATGTTTATTACTATTATATTAGGAACCTTACATGGATTACTGCACTTTGTCTTCACAAAATCGACGGGATTGGGACGATGCTCATTGTAGCATTGTTTATAATAGTGAAAAATTGAAAACAGCCTTCTCGTACGTATAACTGTGGAGAGTAACATTATGCTCTGCCCACACAATGCTTTCCCACCAGACCCTTAAACACTGTTTAGAAAGAATTCTGTGCTGCTAGGAGACAGCGCTCAAAGTACAATGGTAATGGAAATGCACAAAATTGTATATGCAACAGAATTACCGAAACCCTTATCTATTTTACTTGTTTATATGTGTGTTGGTGTGTGATATTAATGTATCCACATGAATATCAAGAAGTTAGCCGTGTTATAAATGGGCAGTGGGATCATGAATTATATTTGTTTTCTTCAGAATTCCAAAATATTTACAATGAGCATGATTACTTTAGCCATCAGTCAAAATATGTCACGGAAATAGCTTATTTACCATATGCTTTTAATACTAATACCTGAACGCATATTACTCCTCCGCTAAAAATACTATCATCCAAGGAATCCTGGTGGCCATAATTGTCACACAATGACACATTACAGACAATTGGGAAACAGCTAAAATGTGTCAGTAACGGCTTGCTGCTATCAGCCTTGGAATGTACTTTATACATTCTCATCACAAACAACATCACAAAGAGTGTGACCCCAATGTCAGCAAATACATAGTCAGTGTCTTTCTAGTCTGAAAATAACATGACCTGCTATATAACGTTCTTGACTGATATTGGGACGACTTTGAGACTGACTTAGAAAACAATTAAAACCATATATATGTTATTCCCACATTTAAAAAAAAATTCAAATGGTAAGTTGTAGTTTACAGCATGTTTTATCAATTGGTGGCGAGGCTAACATCACAGTCCTAAGATAACGACTGTCATAAACATTTTAATAAGAACATACGGTGGGGGAACTTGATAGGGGCAAGTCTTTGAAGGGCGGCTTTCTTTCTCCAAAACAGAGTCATAAAAGGTGTGGAGAGGCCTCCGGAGATGAAAACAGCCTGGACAGGACCCAGTAATTCATCACTGAGAACCCCAGTCCCAGCTTTTTTCTTAGGGAATTAATGGAAAGGGGCACGAGGGGGGGGGCTCTTGAGTGTCATTTGACTTTCCTTTCCCCGATCAGGACGATGCCACCTTCCTTCCCCCTGCTAAGCCCTAGAGCCGGAGGAGCACCCCAGACCCCTCATCAGTAGCCTGCAAATCTTCCTCAGACAGGACGGGAGGAGAGCGAATAAGGCACACACGAAGGCAAATCATACTGAATGTCAGGGGGCTTCGCTGGGTTGCAGGGTCGCAGCTATAAATCGTGGCTATTCCCAGACAGGCCAGATGGGATACTGTTTCATTCCATCCCAGAGTTTAGAGTGAGGCAGATAAGGGGATGCTATCTGGAGGGCTCCATCCTCTTAAACATTCGGTGTGTTTCCAAGGAAGGTTATATACTACCTTGGTCAGCATATACCGTTGACAAGGGCAGCTATTAAGAGTAGATGACTGCCTACATACAACAATCTGAAGAGGGATAAAAGAGTCCCGTAACTAAAAAGGTTGTCTTCCTTCGGGTGTGATCACACCTGAGGCTCCACCATTGGAAAACTGGGCTAAGCATTTTTTTTTTCCTCAACCACCCCATTTAAAAAGGCTAATAAAGTTGCTAATGTTAACACGGTGAGCTATTGATGTTCCACCATGAAGTAACCCATTAGACGGTGTTCGCCCAGGATGAGGGTCCTAGAATAGACAGGAGATTGCTCAGAGAAGAAAGGGGTGTGTCCGGAAGAAAAGAAGGCGCGAGAAACGGTGCCAGTCATGGCCAGTGTGGAAAACGGGATAATTCAGCTTCACCTTGGCCAGCCTCTGGGTTTGGTGCTTCAAAGTAGAGGGTTGGATGAAATGGTCATTAAAGTCCCTTTGATTCCAGAGTTTCCTCATTGTTGTCCTATCCTCGGGGAGTCCCTCAGTGGTGCCCTTCCCACTTCCCACATTTGTGACTGGACAGAGGACTCACCAGAAAAAGGAGGACAGACATTATTTTGAGGCCAATTTTTATAAAGAACGTGTTTCCTTTTACTCCACAGCCAGCCAGGCTTGTCGGCCTTAAGCGAAACCAAATATAAATATTGAATTTGAGTCTTCCCACCAAATGGCAAGAAAGCTTTAGCTCAACCACCGCCACCATCCCACTACCCTGGAACCTGGAGGTGCTAAATCAAGATTTCTCAATCACAGCGCTATGGACATTGGGACCACAGCCCTCTCTGTTGTGGGTGCTGTCCTGCACATCGTAAGATGTTTAGTAGCATCGCTGGCCTCTATTCACTCAGTGCCAGTAGCACCCTTCCTCCCAGCCGGACAATCAGAAATGTCTATGGACATTGCAAATGTTCACTGGAGATGAAATTACCCCCAGATGAGAACCATGACAATACATGGCCAGAACTCTTCATCCTCAAGGAATGGAGGGTACATAAGTATAGCCCACCCTAGTCAATTGTATATAGACCAGAGTCCCTCACTGAATTTACAGCATGATTCTGAAACCATGGGTAACAGGAATGTCTGTCACTCCCGGTCTGTGCAGAAGCTTAAGCAATAAAAAGACATTTCCCATGACTGGGAGAGAGGCCTTCCCAAGAACACTGTCGGCCATAGGTGCCAGACCCACTGGGCTCTCTGCACCCTTGGTGCTAACTAGGCGATCGATCTGAGTAGCATTTGTAATCAAAGTACCTGTACCTTTGTCTAACTCCCTGATAGCGTGGGCCGTTATCTTCTTCACAGGGGACATCATGGCCTCCCCATGGCAGAATAACCAAAACATCTCCACGATACTCCAGGGCATGTTGCCATTCTGTTCCCTGGCTGCACCTGAGAAGGTGTAAAGGGTGGTGCCTCCCATCCTGGTCCCACCTGGCAGACAGCGCAGCTGGAGTTCGAAGCTGCCTATTCTGCAGACTTGATGAGGTACCTTATAAGCTAAAGAACAGAAAACTCAAAACTGGAAGGAACACAAAGACCAGCCACTGTAAAAATAAGGGTATTTTTACAGTGTGTTAGGAAGAGTCACGGAGCTCCCTTAACAGCAGAACAAGGCTAGAACCTAGGGCAGAGGAGAACGGGCAGCTCACAGCTCACAATGAGCAGATCAGATTCACAGCAATAAGGAAAAAAGTAAGTGTCAAAGCAAACAAGCCTCAAAACAATAACAGCCAATCCTGCTTGGGAGGGTCTAGCTCTCCCCGGTGTAACAATAACCCTCTCAAGAATACTTTTAAAATATTTTTATCCTACAACAAAAAACCATATTCCATAGATCAGTTTTTGAAACTCCCAAATATTTAGAATGGCAAGGCTTTGGTCACAGTAAAAGCGCTAGACGGGCTGTTGGAACAGGTGAGGCAGCAGTTGATTTTTTTTTTAAGCCAATCAGTTGTCCCCACTTCCCTGATCTTTCTCCCCTCCCCACACCATCCCCTGCTGTCATTTATCAAGACTAGCCTGATTCTGTGGAATTCCACTCATTCTTCATCAGGGCTTTGACCTCCTGCAGCCAAACGAACAAGGTGCATTCTGGGAGAGTGCTAATACCAGGGCCTGGGGGGTGAAGAGGAGGAACCAATCGATGCTCTAGGACTTTCCCACACTTAGCGGAATCAATTTCATCGGTGTTTGGACACTGGGTGTCAAGGCTGGTCAGGTGGAAGCCAAAGGTTCTTGTGGGGTGGGGTGCAGGGGGGGGGCCGGGTGCTGACAGAAAAGCTGCAGCTGTGGCTTAAAACACTAATGGCGAGCTCACTCAGAGGCACCTGCAGATCACACTCTGCCTATCCAGAGGCTGACGGTCCCTCCCTGCCTCTCAAATGTGAAAAAAAAAAAAGACCCCAAACAAAGGTTCCAACATACCCTCTGGACACCTTGGAAAGCCACAGGGAGATGTGCAGTGTGCTTACAGGAAAAGGCAGAGCCGCAGAGCAATGGACCTGCCTTCAGGAGTCCATCAAGACTGCTCACGCGGCAGCCACCTTCTCTCAACTCCCCGAGAGCCGATGATCCCAACGGTATGCTGCCCAAATCCTCTGCATTTTCCCCTCCTTCGGTTGCTCTCTGGGCCAGGGATGATGACGGCTCTCATCAGAGGTGAGCAGAAGGTGAAACCCAAACCGGTCAGGCTGCTGCCTGGGTGCGTGTTTGAGCAGAGAAGGAGGCTGCCCTCGTGGCCGGACCTGAGCGCCTCATGCCCTCCCTGCCACTTTCTCGTGTGCACCAGGCGGTCCGACCCGTCTGCACCTCTCTCTGTTCCTGCTGTTCCTTCTTCCCACCTTGCCACCCACCGAGTGCCCATCCTTCTAGCAGCACTCAGGTCAGGTCTCGTCTCTGGAGTTGCCCCCGATGCGCCCTAGTTAAGCCACCTCTCTCTCAACGCTGTTCCCACTCTGCCAGAGAAAAGGTGACTCCTGCTCTGTTACACACACCGACCAACTTCCCGAGTCATCTTCAGACCCCCTGTCGTGGGGCCCCGCGTCTGCTCGGCACTCCGTAATCATTTGATGAGCACATGAATCCATAGGTTTATATTATCAAGAGGTCTCTCTACTCCTTATAATTCCAGAAACCTGAGCCCTAAGTGGGAGAAGCAGACGCTTCTCCGGACCAACATGCCGATCGCTCCCCATGAAAATGACATTGGGGGGCGTCCTCCAGAGAGTGTCCATTTCCTCTCTGCGCTCAGCCGAGCCCTGACTGCTGTGGAGTTTCCAGTACCTGTGTGGCGGGACCAGGGGCACTGGCACCACCGCCCACAACTCTGATTGCCGCAGCCTCCTTCCCACACCAACCCCGCTCTCCGCCCCAAGCATCAGACTATGCAAACAAGAAAAGAGCCTAAGAAATCTGGAGGCCCAGTGACTCACATGCATGCCGGCCCCACCACCACGACCTGCAGACTTCGTACTAAATCAGCCTCTTCCTGATCCCCAGTGTCCCTAGAGGTGACTAGTGCATCCTCTGGCAATCTGACAGTGCCCTGCCTACCTGCATGAGGCAGTAAGCTATTGTCTGCCAGCTCTGAGACCGCCTGTACCCTGCTTAGGATGCTAAGTCCACCCTGCAAATGATAGTTCATCTTCGCTACCTGCTGCTTAATAGGTTCTGGCATGGAGGGGCACAGGAGAGAGACTGAAAGAGGGTGAGGGGAGAATGCGGTCCCCTCTTCCTTGCGGTTACTTGCTATTCTGGCCAGTGCCACCTAGCAGCTACACTCCATCCCTCCCCACAGCAGCAGCTGGGTCAGACTCCAAGAGCTTTCTCAGAGGTACATGCCCCAACAAGGCAGCATCACGCCTTCCTCAGAAATCTGAATTCCGGCTCCATAAGGCCCTTCCTACAAGCTCTTCAGAGGCCATCACAGCCGTTCAGAACCTCCTCCTCAGAGGTTTGGGCCTCGGCTCCTCAGGGCCCTTCCTCTGATCTCTCAGGGTCTGTGGCTTTAGTTGCCCTCAGCCTTCGTGGGGTAGCTATGTCCACCATGTCACCCCATTGTTCCCACCTCACTTTTTCAGCCCTCCAATACCTATATAACCAATCCTCTGTATTAAGTTCCCTCTGTTGAGATAGCTAATGTGGTTTCTGTGTTTTCTGTTGTTGTACCCCTAGCCAATACAACATCCAAAGACTCTTTCTGCTTATTGCCTAGGGAGAAATCAACCCTGAGAAGCAACCCAACATATTCTTAGCTCAAAACGGCAGCAGAGTCTAACAGAGGGAATCATTTCGCTATAGGTTTGATACTAGCTGACTAAGTGACCTTAAACAAGTCACGTAACCTCAGTCTCTAGGCTTCAGACCATAAATGGGAGCAGATACTCTCAGCCCATTCCTCTGGCTGCAAAAATGCAGCGGAGCTGTAGAGCGTAGGTGGAAGAACTCTGAGACCTGTGTTAGAAAGGCACCACCATCTGTACAAAAGCATTTTGAAAAGCAACAGGCTGTAAAGACAATTCCTCGTTTTGATCTCAGTAAGCTCTGTAAGACAGCTCCTCCTACCTGTATCAACCACACAGGAAATACTCCAGATTTGCTGCTTTGTGAAACACACACCTTGATGGGAAGAGGTTGAAATCTCCTGTTTCCTTTATCGATAAGAGCACAATCACCCATTTTCAAAACAAGATTTATTCTGGATGTCCCCGTGCCAGGGTGACCATCCTCTACCCTGAGAGAAGTGTTGGGGTCAATTTTGAAGACAGGAAAGGAAGCAGAGGGGAGGGGAGAAGTGGGGTACGGATGGGAGCATGTATTTCTTTCATGGTTGGAGTCATGCCAAGCTGTTATGTTCCTATTAAGAATGGCTAGATCTGCAAGAAACTCGAGGGATTAGTTGGAAAGTGGGGGTGGGGGAAAGTTGCCTACAATTGGCCCCAAACAGGTTTCCTCCTTGTCCTGCCAATTGGTTTTGCAATAAACTGGAGGAAATTTGGCGAGATATACAACCAGGGTATGGACAGAGTATTGGAACCAAAATAAACAACTGAAAACTTGGCTGTTTCTCATTGGATATTTCAGAAGTGGCTTTTGAGACACCAAGTTGTGAGTCACTTGTTATAAGTGTACTTAACAAAAATTAAAATGAGGCCAATGATGACAAGTTTTGTTCTTAACATTTGAGAGTCAAACACTAAAGAGGAAACTTATTGATGAAACACACGAAGAACTGGAGAGAAAAACAGAGTCGAGTCATATTTTAAGATGATTTACTTATATTCAACACATTGAACTCGAAGAATTTGGTCCAGAAATTCCACATATAGAAACTATCCAGGTCTTCTAGTAACTGGGGCTATTTTTTTTTTCCTTCTGGAAACAGATGTTCCTGAGACTCAGCCATTGCTATATTTTCTTGAATTAGTATCTATGAGTGAATAGAGCTTCTTAACAATTTGTGTATCAAGAACCCCTTTGAAAATTTGTGGAAGCTTGTGGTCTCCTCAGAACTGTATGTTTAAATGCATGACTTGAAATACATAGGGTTATTTTAAAAAATAAATAAATTACACTGAAATGCAGTTACCCAAATATTTAGAAACCAAAATTGCCATATATGATATAATGTTTCTTTATTAACACACCTGATAACAAGACCTGACTGTGGGTCTAGCACCATAATTTTGAAGTAATGATGAGTACAGGTAATATTTTGAGCTATTTACAACACTTCAGTGTGATATGAAAATGTCTATCATTTCTACTGATGACAAAGTCTCAGGTGTGGCCAATAATTTTGCATATATTCATAATTAGAAAAAATGTAAATTTCAATTAGAGGTTAGAAAAAATAAAGATGTAATTTTTCCCCATCCTTCTTCAAGGACTCCTTGAATTCTATCTAAAGACCTTGGCGGGGAAGGAGGGGAAAGGCGCATGGACAGCAAACTAAGGATCCATGGCCAAATCTTAGACATTTATATGAATATAACTTCTAAATAATTATTTTTCCTATTTCCCCAAAGGATTTACTCTATCCATCCTAAACAGATGGTTTCTTGCTAAGGTAAATCAGATAATACCACACCCTTACTAAAAATTCTCACTGGTTGGGCCGGCCGAGTGGCGCGATGGTTAAGAACTGGCTTGGGACACCAGAGGGCCCCGGTTCGGATCCCACATATGAGGACCAGTGACACTGCCCTCTACAGCTAAGATGCTGAACAACAGCTCAGCCTGGAGCTGGGCTGCTGTGAGTCGCCGGCGACGGCGTAGGCTGCAGCCTCTGCTGCTGTGGGTTGCCATGGGCTACCATATATAGCCAGCAGCCAGCGTAAGTGGCCAGCAGCCGCCGTGAGCAGCCGTCCAGAAGCCGGTGACTGATCTGCCTTGCCTGGGAAGAGCGCAATGATGGTGCCAATTTGGGCCAGTGAAACAACGTCCTCCACAACTAGACTGAAGAACAAAAGGACAGCAACTTGTCTGTTCCCCTTCCCCCAATTCCCCAGCGCTGTTCCCATCCCCCCAATTCCCCAATTAAAAAAAAAATTCTCACTGGTTCTCTTTAGTCTGCATTATGTTCTGGCCTTCACATCATATTTATATAACTCAGAGCCACAACAGGAAGTAGATGAGCCATTTGAAAAAGGAGAATTTGAGAAGGTTTTATCTACAACGGGACTATTTAGGAGTGTGGGTATAGAGGAATTACAAAAGACAATGCCGTAACCCAGGGCTTACCATGTGGAGACCCAAAGGAGAGGCAGAAGTCACCTGATCCTTAAAGGATGAGTTGGCCAACTTTATAGAGAGCCAATGACCTTCAGTTGGGAGAAGCAGCCAACCCAGGATGACTTATCATGTGAGGAACCAATGGAGCAAATACTCTGACCTCACTTTTCTCCCTTCTTGCAATCTCCTGCCAAAGATCTTCATTGGGTGAATCCAACTGGAAGCTAGAGGGCAAGAGAACCCATTGATGTCCTTCCATGGGTACCATGGACAAGGGTGGAGAGTAATCTGGAAGGACAAACCAAAGAAATCCAACACAGTATTGCAGACATTTCAAGCTCTGGTCCATTCTCCTCCCCCCTTCTTCTCTCCCAGCCCTCACTCACTGATACCCTCCATAATGGTCATCTCAGTTTCCTGAACACGCCAAGTCTTTTGAGTTGTCCATGCTTTCGCATAGTCTATACTGATATGCCATTAGTTTCTTTCTCTACTTGAGTTCCTGGCTGAGTCCTTACTAAGTCTTCAGGATCAATATCAAGTGTCACCTCGTCTTGGAAACCTTTTCCACTATTCCAAGGCAATTTCGGCCAATGTTACCTCTGCATTTCCCCAAAATATTGCATCAGTCCAACATTTCCCAAAGTGCTTCCCTAAGAGCGTGAGCCCTGGGATGGTGGTATTAGGTGGAACATGAAATGCCAATTCGCAGGGGATCGGTGTTTCCTGGAATACCTCTTGAGAGGTGACACTATTCGATTCGGCAGTTACCAAAGCCCTTTAAATTCTGGATAGGAAATTCCCAGAAGGAGGGGACAGATTGTTCAGAAGTCTGATCCAGAGAGCAGCGAAAGTAGAAGCAAAAATAGAAAGTGATTGTGCCCTTATTGATCATAAACACACAAATAAATACACAAAGAACAAGAGTCTTCCTCTAACTCATCGCCCTGCCCTCAGAGAACACACACACGGGAATACACAGATGTGAAACGAGAAAATGCCAGCCCTGCGGAACATTAATCAAAGCAGGACACTTAAGCCAACCACTTTCTAAGGCCTGAAACAGTCCCAGGTCCGATGGGACAGAAACAGAAACCAGAGACACGAGGACAAAAACCTGTGGGTCCTGTCAGCTATGCTATCCAGGCAATATGTTAGTTTTCTAAGACTTCATTTTGGAAACCCAACCATTTCATGTTGTTCATATGCTTTCCCTGTTTCTTCTGATTAAGAAAAAAAAATCTTTATAAAAAAACAGTGATATTTTCAAAAAATTTTTGACAGTCTTGGTCTACAGAAAGATGAAAAAAAAAAAAGGAAAAAGAAAAATAAAGTCGCCTCACACTCCTGAAGTCCCATAAGGAAAAGGGAGCAGCATCACCATGGGCTAAGTGTAACCACCTCAGAGAGTCACCAAGAGGGAGGCAGAATGAAAGGGGTAGAATGCTGGAGGCCCTCGACTTCGCTGCCTCCGCCCCGCTAGACTTGTATCTATCAAAAGCTTCTTTTGCAGGCCACGTCAATTGAGAAGGGGTTTGTTTGTGATGGTTCCTAGCCCTGTGGGGCTCTCAATCTACAAAAGTGACCGACCTCAAAGCAGCAGCGCGCCTGACTCATCTGGGTCCCTCGCAGATGCCATTTCTCATACACGTGCTTGTCTGTGAGGAGTCGCTTGTTGATAATTGAACTAGAAATGTTCATGATAACACAGGGATGTTTTCTTTAGCTCCTTTGGTGGGTGTTATAGATACCGTGCCTTCATGGCTGGACTGTCAGGGGAAAGTTTTAAATCAGAGGTGATTTTCAGGAAGTGTGTCCCGGCAGCAACCTGGAAGCATGATGTTCAGACCTGTCACCTCCAGTTAGGATCTCCATCAGGGGCCGGTCTGGTGTTGGCAAGGTCCTAAAAGTGACCTGTGTGACCTCCTCGCTCAACTACAAAGGTAAATTAATCTCTTCCAAATGCGGTTCTTTACATTTGGCTATTAGGGCCTGAGCAGTCCAGATGGCTGGGTTAATTGAAACGAAAACCATTTTTCTTGTAATCAACCTATAGTTTCAAGTCAAGCAGCCCCAGCAATGACTTAACCTTTTTTTTTTCTACTCCAGCTCATAAAAAAGATCTTCAGAGGGCCGAGCGTGTGTGCATTTCCTTGTTCGTAGAAGATAAACCAGAGGTAATGTGCAGTAATGAAAATCCCCTGGGAACCTGGGTCATGCAGCTCCTATGAGCATGTCCTCACTTCTCTGTACCTTGAATTTTCTATCTGTACAGCACGCTTAGCAGACGGGACTTCCGAGCTTGGGAAGCACTGTGGCTAGAAGAGAACCCCAACCAAGCTGATCGTCACTCCCCCAGTGGTGATCACCACCACCACCACCCCACCCCACCCCCAATTGCTCCCAGAACTCCTTGCTTCCTTTCTCTGCTTATTTATGCCCTGCCAACTTACCATACTTGAAATCAAGGAGCTATAAAAAGAAAAAATCCAGATCTAGGTCTCTCGGATCCTTCATCAGTTTTTTTAGTTATGGAAATGCCTGGGAACTGCAATATATCAACCTCAAGAATGGATTGGGAGTGTGGGGGGGTGTATATGTGTGTACACACGTTTCAAATTGCGTTATTCTTAGGGGATAGCTACTACAGTTACAAAAAGCACAATCAATGTTTTGTCCACTACAGTAGCCTTTTATCAGGACCAAAAAAGATACGAAAACTACATCTCACCCATGTAGTTTATTTTTCTTCTTAATTAATATTGCAAAGTGTATCAATGGAACGTTTTTGGCTGCAAGTAATGAAACGCCCAGTTAAAGGTGGTTTAAATGATAAAGACAGATCATGAGGTAGGTGCCTCCAGGAAGGGTTAATTCAGCAGCTCAAGAGCTGGTCTCTCTCAGAGTCTCTTAGTTTTGCCTAATGGTTGCTATCTGTCTGTAGCAGCTTCAAGCCTTACTTTCTACATAGCAGCACTAAAGGCAAAAAGGAAAGGCCTGTTTCAATGAATCTTTTCATGCAATGTTTTCCAAGAACCTCTGGCAGATTGCATTCATATGTCAAGTTTAGGATGCTGACCTCTAAGCCAATCACTGGCAAAGAGAAGTTCAAGAGCCTCATGATTGGCTTAGATCGATCAAGGTCCCTCCTTTAGCATCTTCCTAGACCACCTCCCCTGACACACCGTTCGCCTAAGCCTCAACCAAACTGCGATTCTGTCGGGAAGACATCGCAGGGACGAGCCACTGGGTAGGCAACCAGCGTGTGCCTGGTTACAGCTGTTTTCTTCATTGCTCAAATGTATCTGTTTGAATTCAAAAGTATATAAACTTCCTTAACTGAATGACAGGTTGCTCTGTTACCTGTAACGGGAACAGAAATCTACTGTCTATATGACAGGTACACGAAGTCTTTTACTATAACTTAATATGAATTTACAGCAAATTTCCAATTATTTCTAGCTTCTCTTTTGTGTTGCTTTATCAAGGGGTATTAAAATCCTAACACTCTTAACCAAGCTGATTGTCACCCCAAGGGTCACTCTTTTCTTGGTAGCCATGACACTGAACTGCCAGCCAAAGATTTTAAAAAACACCATAAAGTGACCAAAAACCCCATCGCTTGTCATCACTTCTGTTTTTACCATTGTTATCTGGCAGCAGGAACACAAGCATTGCTGAGATGGAAATGAAGATAACTACACTCAGCTTATAACATAGCAAAAGGTTTTGTGTGCGTGCAAGCCTGCGCATGGGGGCAAGTGGGTGTGAGTGTGCATGAGTGTGTGTGGTATTCGTCCTAAGCCACCCAAGCCAACAACATGGTTGCAATACAGCTTCTGGGTGTGGTTCTTGATTTAGATAAAGTTGCACCATTAAAGTCCCCTAAGGACAGTCACCAGCAGTGCCCCCTGAACTCAGGAATAGGTTAGATGTTTCCACAGGGACCAGGCAAGGTGTGTCACCAGCCACGTGTGGCCTTACTCTGACAGCGGCTCAAAACCAACTTTACAGAAAAGGGGGAAAGCAAATACATTTAGAGGAAATAGCTCCAGAGTCAGAGAAGGCCTGTGCAGCTGAAATCACACCTGGGAAGTGAATGAACCCAGCTTTTACGCCCCTTTGTCCCCTTAGAGACCTCCCTGTGTGGGCCTCCTCCGCTCCCAGCCCCCACTGATCTATGTCGACTCCCAGGGAACCAAAACTTCTCTTCCAGATGTTCAATGAGTATCTCAGCCTTCCTACCCCCCACTTCCCCCATCAAAGCTTACCTATCTGTGTCTTGTGCCAAGGTGACCCTGCTTGAGGAGATGCCAGATAGTCCTACAGATGCAATTAAGTGACAATGTGTGCTTTGAGATGACATTTTTGCAACGGGACAGCTGTGTGTGGGGGGGGCATTCCTGAAAGGGATAACTCCCCCCGGGAAGCTTGGAGGCATCGCAGCATGGGCGGTAGGGAGCAGTGTTTGGGGACAGATCAGCCCGGGTGACAGCCTCTGACTCAGCGTAGGCTTCCAGCCAGGTCTGACCATGGGGACGGAGGTTTGCTCACAAGGCCCTCTTGGGCCCACGTCTCTCCACTTTTAAAATAGACAAGGGATCCAGCCCTCAGAACCTGAAATGCGAAAGGCTCAGAGTAAATCCCAGACTCTGCAATTCACTCTTCCCCCACAGGCCAAACAAGAACTAATTTTAAACAAACCACCGTGACCGAGCTTGGGGGAAAGGCCCAGAACACTGAGCGACGAAGCCGGCAAAACTGCACACCCCACCCAAATTGTTTACTTCTCCAAGCCTTGCAGGGGTGTGGGACACCATCCATTCCACCCCGAAATTCCCTTTTCAGGTTAGGATTAGGAAATCCTTCCCCACACCGGTCCCCTCCAAGCCAGAAGCTCCTGCCTCCATCCTTTTTGTTGTTTGTTTGTTTGCATTACGCTCTCAAGTCTGGGTTCCTGTTATAGATGAGCTGAAAAAAGAATCCTGCTAAAAATTGTCCACATACGTGTTCAAGTCATGGGTTTCCATGTCAGTCAGGGTTCTCCACAGAAACAGAACAGGATATTTTATATACACATGCAAATATATTTTGATACACTTGTATTTATTTTGTATTTTATATACATATTCAAAACTGTATTAAAATTGTAATAATATATACCTATAACAAAACATGAATACAAGCCATGTGTCTACACTTTTTTTGGCAAACCAGGGTGCCAAAAAATGTATGCAAGTGGACACTTTGGTCAAAGTTACTCAAGCAGTAGTTCACTGTAATCAGAAGTGTCTGGACGCTGATGGGAACCACTCTGAGCACCTCTTGTCATTGCAGAAGTCAAACATGACTTGTATTCATCTTTTATTATCAGTATATACTGAGTATTAGAATTTTAATAGTTTTTTCCTTTCTAAAAATGAGTATACATTTTGTTTGGCACCCTCTGTATATCTCAGGTGTGCATTGATTCTGCAGTCTAGAAGCAGAATTTCTTTTCTGGGAAACCTTAGTTGTTGCTTCCAAGTCCTTCAGCTGATTGAATGAGTCCTACCCACATTATCCTGGTAATCTCCTGTACTTAAAGCGAACAGATTATAACTGTTAACCACACCTATAAAATACTTTCTGGGCAACATTTAGATCAATGTTTGACTGAATAGCTCAGTTCTATAGGTCCGTCAAGTTGACAGATAAATCCCAATGGCTTTGCATGAGCCTCCGTGAAGTCCTTGTATCATGAGAAGTTTTGGGGGTTGTTTAAACCTCTTAGCTACGTCAAGCCACAGAATGTGTGGACCTGGGATACATAGGTGCAGTTTTAGCCCAAGCCAGGCAGTGCCATCCCTGGAATGGGGGCCTTGGTGTCTAAATAAAGTAATAATGAAACAACACTCAACTCACATGCTTATGATGTGTTAGGCAACTTGCTAAGCAAGTTAGCAGCATCATTTGTCTGAAGTTCTTTCACTGAGGTGAAGCCTCCCATTTTTCCTTTCCAGATGAGGAAAATCCAGGATCAGAGAGGTTAAGTCACTTGTCTGAGGTCACACAGTGCTTTCAGGGGAGGAGCGAATGTGAACCTGACAGTTCTAAACCCTGAGGCCTGCACTGTGTTCTATAGATCAGTATCTCTAAGGCTAGAACTGAATGGATTCGGACTTTCCTCCTTCTTCCTCCCCTTCTGTCCTCTCTTCTTCCCCTGCTTTCATCCCGTTGACCTTTGTACATGCTATAAATGTCTATTCTGGCCATGGCCCTGAGCTTGGAAGTTGGCAGTTGGAGGGAGAATGGGAATAATAGGGAGGGGTGGGCAGAGCGGAGGTGTTGAGAGTTTTCAACTAACAACTAATCAGGGTAAAGCAGGAAGAGAAGTTTTGAGTTGCAAAACGTGTTTTTGCCAAAACTGAGAAGTTGGCTCCGAACAGAGTTAAAATGTTACCTCCGGCCAAAGATGTCCCAGGAGCACCTACCTTCCCTCGCAGGGGCATTTCCCCGGATCACATTTTTGATGTACACGTTCTCTGGGTCCCAGGCTGGCAGAGGGACACTGTTCAAATCCATCCCTGTCTTCAAGCAAATTCATCACATTCTAGAGCTACCCAGAGGACGAGTCCAGGCCTCCCCCTGCCTAGTCCATGACACTTCAGGCTGTCTTTGCAGGGTCTGTCCTCACCCAACCTTCGGTAGGACCCTCAAATCCACTGCCTTGTGTAGTGTTCAAAATCAGAGACCCAGAAAACACCGCTCCCCAGAAAGCCTATTAGAAACAGATCCTGGAGCAGCACAACCCAGAGCGGTTGTATCTCACACACATCAGGCAGCGTCTGTCACAACGCTTTCCTCCCAGCAAATCAACACAGATCAAAACTGGCCGATGCTCTGGGTCTACCAGACTGAAGAACAAAACCGCGAAATGGAAACTGCCCAATTCTAATTTAATTCAGAGGAACAACCGGGGAATCAGTCAGCAGGCCTCAAGCCCCCGCTCAGACGACCATGCCCGTGGAGCCAACAGCCCTGGGGTCCGTCTACCCCACCCACGCCCTCCGCACCAGCGAGTGCATTCAAATAGCTTCCAGAGCCCGGCCTTGGTGAGTGACATTCTCACTGTTACGTTGCTGTCCTTGACCTTGCGCTCTTTGGATGGAAAGTCATATGCACAGTGGTGGGAAGAATTCACTTCACAAAATAACTGCAGTACTTCTACGGGAGGCCTGCCTTTTGTGTCTCTACTTCAAGTCCCTCAAGATCCTAGTCAAATGCCACCTTCTTGGAGAGATCATTCCTGGTCACCCACTCTAAAATGGTGCCTGCAACCAACCACCCAACAATCGCTACCCTCTAGATCGGCTGTATTTTTCTTCCGGGCATCATAGCGTATATTTGTTTGTTTACTTGTGATCTGTCTTTCCTGCTAGAATGTAATGTCTGTGAGGACAGAGACCTTAATTTAATCATAGCTACGTTGCTAGCATCTACAACAGTATCTATCACATCGGAGGGGCTTGATAAATATTTGTAGAATGAATGAACGGGTGGGCTGGTCCAAGGGTCAGTCCCCTAAAAGGCCATTCCGTGAATGAGCAGTCTTGGGGTTTGGTGTGTGAGATTTCTCTTATTGGAGAGCTACCCTGAAAATTCCAGACCCTCAGCAGTTTTGTTTCAAATCCCGTGTTATGATGAGACTGGCGTCAGGAAGTCTCTGACGTGGCTGGTCAGATACTCTAGTTGTGGAATGTTTCTACTTGTTGCATGGACACATACGCCTTTGAGGAGATACACTGTAGTAGGAATATTGAGATAGAGAGTTGAAAATCGGGTCACCGGATGCAACTCCTGGATCTGCCACTTCCTAGGTGAGTAGCCTTGGCATATTTCTTTTAATATCTCCATGTTTTCGTTCCCTTGTCTGTAACACAGGGATGATACAACTCGGACCTACTTCGAAGGGTTTTGTGGGAGGAAATAAATGAGAAAAGGGCTGCAGGGGGCGTGCCCAAATCGCCGGACGCCCAAGCTGTCCACACACATTTAGGAAAATGGCTACACGGTTCATTCCTACATATCATGGTATAGATTCTGCCCCACTGTGCGGAAACACCAACCCTGCTCTCTCACCACCCCTGACTGCCCCCAGGGAGTGGTCAGTAAGTCAAAGACAGCCACATATGGCCTGGACATGAAGAAGGCTACATGTCTCTGGGTCATGTGGTTTCTAAATTCTGCCCCATAACTCTGTCCATGTAGGATGGTGGCATAAAAGCCTCATCAGCTCCTCTTTCAGGAAGCATGATGACTAGGCAAACAAGAAAAGATGGTCTCTGAAGCTCAGGACTGTGAGGGTTGATACACCGCACAGTCCTGGGAGGCACTGTGCTAGAAGGCATAGCATCTCTTTCTCCCCCAAAACCACACCAACCCTGCAAGACACCCCCATTACTGAAGGCAACCTGTGGTGGTTGGTTGGGGGTCTTTGCAGCGCATAAGCCAAAGTCTCAGACCCAATCTCCAAATTTTTTAACAAATTTTAGTAATGAGACCACTACCAAACGAATGTTAAAGAAAAGGCTGAAATATCTGACATGTCTGTCATCATGTCCTTCCAATACCCGTGACCGATTCTTAGGGATCAGGAAACCACCCACATTATGCTCATGATGGCTGTCATATTTTTTTATCATTTCTCCATTGTGTCTGGAAGAGAACCGAAGCTCAGAGCTAGAAAGTGAGTGTGTTGCTGTACAAACCTGCAGCCCCATCAGTTTGCTTAATCCCAGTAGAGTGCTCTCACCCTAAGTCAATAGTGACGCATATGGAAAAGAAACCTATAATTTAACCAATCTTTGAGTGATCAGCTTTCAAATTATGCCACCGGAGCTGTTGAGCCATTTAACTAAATCAAAGGCCATGCAACATATGCTGCCATTTTTATTCCTCTCCCCCTCTTCCTTTGGCCAAAAGGTGGTAGTGAGTCATCATCCAACGGGCTGCCCCTTCAAAAATGGATGTCAGAGTGTTCACATCCAGGCTCCAGATGTCCTGCTTAAACAGCTGGGAGTGGAATTTGACTCCCATGGAAAGGATTTAAGACATGATTGAGTCACTGACTTCCAATGTTTGCTCTGACTTCTTACAGGGGAGTTCGAAGAGGAGCTGTGAAGTTTCCCAAGCTTCATTCAGGTGACAAAGGTCGGCCCTACAAACAGCGGTCCCTCACCTTCTGAGGCCCTGACACCTATAAAGCAGCAAGGAAGGAATTTTCTGGCAGTGAGCTCCCTGGCACACTCATCCCCCAGGGTCACCTAGTCCAATGGGTCGGCCTTCGCAACTGAGCTCGAGAAATCTGTATTTAGTGATCTGAATGAATTGGACAATTGAATCAGAAAAGGCATCAAGCCCTTGCAACAATAAAACGAGTCCAGGCCTGGGTACCTCCCTTCCTGCCTCCCACACTGGCCAGCCGTCCCTGGAGTGGACCAAACAGGAGCTGGCATCGTTGACCTCAGGGAAGAGCTAAGTCAAGGAGAGACATCAGCAGACTTGACACATTTCAAGTCCAGTGCGCCCGCTTTTTAAAATGTCCATTCACCTGCCACTTAACTGTGTGTCCTGCTGCGGTGGTGATGGTGGATGGCAACCACTTTTCGGGACCTAAGTGCCAGCAGAAGATGAAGAAACATTTCTATTTTGTCATTAAGCGTGAGGCTGCCACGGCTCTTCCTTCTGTGCAGGGTGACTAACAGCTAAGGTGAAAAACCACTGAGGGCCTCACACCAGTGTCCACACCCACGTGGCTTCAGAGAAACATTCTTGAAATGTACGGTGCCAGGTGGGGGCTAGACTAATCTTTGGGGTGTGGGGGGGAGGATCGCTTTGTCAGTTATATAAACGTCTAACCATGATGCTGCACACCTGAAACTAATGTCAAATAATACTGAAGGTCAACTGTAATGGGAAAAACAAAAAACAAAAAAAGCCAGCATTAACAGTCAATAGGCTGAATTCCCTGAAGTGCAGCACCTGTCTTTTTAGTATCGATAAATGAAAAACATAAAGGCGGGGGGAGCACACCCCTGGACTGAAAACCAGGAATGGAGCACATGCTCTCGTTCGGTTAGGGCAGGGCTACACCCACAGCTCTGGTTAGCTTCTCTCTCTCACCCCAAAGAGGAAAATGGCGTAACCCTTCAGAGGAACCCCCTGGCGTATTGAAGCGGATCATGAAAAATTCAACTGCCCTCACAACGTGAGCCGGGGAGGAGAGGGCTGGATGGCTGTAGGTCTGCAGCATGCGACGGGTCTGTCACAGCCATGGTTCCCCGTCTAAAATGCAGTTGGGTCACATCTGTCTCCAGCTCCATAGCCGCCATGGGTTTTGGATAAATTCCAAGGTCCCTAAACACTGCCTACAAGGCCTTGTCTGATCTGGCACCAGCCTGTGTTCCCAGCGTCCCCTGTCACCCACCCCACACCCTCGCTGGCCCCCGACGTTCCAGCCACCTCCCTGATGCAGTTCCCAGAACCTGCTACGGCTTCTCTTGATACCTGCATTTTGTCCATGCTGTTCCCTCTCTCTGGAACTTATTTTCTCCACCTTTTCTTTCTCTGGCTAGCTTCTCCAAAACTAAAAAGGATATGACAGAAAATAAATAATGCCAGCCCTCAGCTGCGTTTTTGCACTATATTAATATTTCGTTTCTCTGAACACTCTGAGGACTAAAGAATGTGCAGAGCAAGACATCCAGCCATGCCGTGTGGTAAGTAACTGTTAACCAGTAAATGTTAAATATAGTTTATATGGGCTTACACAAGGTTGTTAAAAAGATGAACATCAATTACTCCAATCTTAAGATTTATTTCTTTTAAGTGACCCATTTATAATTGGTAGGTCACCCTTTTTGAAATCAGGTGGACACGGTTTTGAGTATTAGCTCTGCCATTTTACTAGCAGTATGACCTCGGGCAAATTATCAATTCTTTCTGCCTCAGTCTCCTCATCTGCAAAGTGCGGGTTACCCTAGCACCTGCCTGATAGAACTGTTGTGAGGATCAAATGAGATAATACAAATGAAGTGCTTAATACTATTTACCAGGTGCAATGGGCTGAGTGTTCAGATGACCCCAAAATTCATGTTGAAATCCTCACCCCCAATGTGATGGTGTTAGGAGGAGGGGCCTTTGGGAGGTGGTGAGTTCACGAGGGTGGAGCCCTCACGAGTGAGATTAGTGCCCTGATAAAAGACACTCCAAAGAACTCCCTAACCCCTTCAGCCATGTGATGTGATGCCGAGAAGAAGGCCATCTATAATGAAGCCAGCCCTCACCCGACACGGAGTCGGCTGGGGCCTTGACCTTGGACTCCAGCCTCCAGAACTGTCAGGAATAAATCTCTGTTGTTTATAAGCCACCCGGTCCCCGGCATTTTTGTTACAGCAGCCCGAGTTGATGAAGACACAAAGCATGCAGTAGTTTCCAATCAACTCAATGACATACACTGTCACCATCACCATTGTCATTGTCATCATCGCCGTCATCAGCATGTTAACATGGCCCCACTGCATCTCTCTATGGTGGCCCCTGGTGCTCGAAACTTGCTACGTTGGTACCATCTGGCAGCCCCCAAGGCCCTTTGGGGGTGAGCCTCGCCCACATCACTCTGATGAGCATCCGCCCGCCACCTTCATCTATAGGACTCTTCCCACGTGGTTCTGCCCTGGAGGGAGAAAGTCACCGAGACATTCCTAGAGGTCTGACCGTGGACACATTTAAGAGGAAGGCAGCCCCCTTTTCAAGTGTGTCCAGCCTGAGGGAGGCAGGACAGATACCCCTCTTCTAATTTTAAACACGAGGAAACTGAGGCTTTTAAAGGGGAGCTGCCCAAGCTCACACAAGTAAACTGTGTGCCCCGTCTTCAGATTCTCCATCCCCATGTCCCCACCGCTCGCCCCCTGAGCAGCAGCCCCTCACCCCAATATCCTCTCCCTTCCCACCAGGCTTCTTCACACAGTTTCATGTTCCCATCTCCCGACAATGGCCGTCTGTAAGAGGCCCTGCGCGCCTGGAATTTCAAATTGTTTTTCTTGCCTCCCTTCCTGAGGACCAGACTGTTCCTGAGCTCTGAGCCACCCGGCCAGGCCAGGCCTGACTGGCTGGCACCTCGGGTTTGCATGAAGGATGCGGGTTTGTTTTTGCAGGGCTGCTCGTGACCGATCGAGTGCTGGCGTTGGCTTCCCCGGGAAAGGTGCATGGCAGTTAGGCATGTGTTTGCAGGGAAGTCAACTTCAAGAGTAAACAGAAAATATACACACTCCACATCCTGCAAGCCAAGCCCCAGCCTCCCTGGTCCTGACAGGTGATCCATTCTCACTTCCTCACAGAGACACACGCCCAGCAGACTGCAGGCCGTGAGGCGTGGCGGGTGGGTCGGAGCACAAACCCGGATTCTCTACTTTCTAGCGGGGTGGGCTCGACAAAGTCACTCAGCCTCTGTGCCACAGGCTCCGCACTTGAAAACCTGTCCGCATTATGTTGGTTCCTCCAACACACAAAAGTCTTTCCCACCTCAGGGCCTTTGCATGTGCTCTTGGCTCTGCCTGGGAGGCTCTCCAACTCATGAATGACACCGCTTATCTTTCAGGTTTCCGCTGAAATGCTAACCCCTCGAAAAGCCTCTTCCCAGCTACCTTCTGTATGTAAAAGAGCTTATCCTCCACCCACCCACCCTAGTTATTCTCTATCTGGGGCATTCATTTGCTTTCTTCAAATATTTGTCACAATTTCTAATGATATTTATTTGCTCCGTCTCCTTGCTCAAACTTGAAGCTCTTTTGGAGGGCTGCTCTCTGCTGTGTCAGCACTATGCCTGGAATTCAATGGGGATGCAATCAATATCTGTTTAACTAGTGAATAAAGGTCCTGGTATAGTCCAGCCTTAATTAGATCAACAACAGTCACCAGAGCCAGAATCCCTGATCCTAGGGGCAGTTCAATCTTCAGCTGAGCTTCTGTGAACGATAACTATCAGTGGCAGAAAGATGTATAACCCAGAAGCTCAAGGAAACTTATTGCTAAGAGGACATCACAAGTTATAATTTGGGGCCAGTGTACTACACGAATTGTGTAACATTTTTCCCACAGCCACCTCAGAGCCTTTTCTACCTGTGTAAGTGTCTTTATGAAAATATCTAAATCATTGAATTAGTTTAACAGCAGACAGGATGAAAGTTAATACATAGAAATTTGCAACTGAGTTCCATTCATACAATACAGATTTGTTGAGTGCCTGGGATTATAAATAAATGAATGATATATTCTACACTGGATGGCTAACAGTCTTTCCTGCCACTGATATGTGTCCTTCACATGAGCTCAGTTGAAGAAGAGGGATTAGCAGAGAAAAATTACAAGTTTTTCGAACTGGAAGGATCCATTTTATTACTAAGTAGAACACCCTTATTCCAAATATTTTTTTAATTGAAATATATTTGCCATGGAACATTGTGTAAAATTGAGATGTACATGTATATCTGATACATGTCTATATTGTCATATGAGAGCACCTCTATCACATCACATAATTATAGTTTCTTTTTTGTGTAATTTTGAGTAATTAAGATCTAGTGTCTTAGCACCTGTGATGATCATAATAGTTGTCTATATTCACTATACTCTGTATTAGGTCTCCAGAATTAATTTATCTACAAGTTGCAAGTTTGTACCC
>NW_017731500.1:2059770-2066374 GCF_001890085.2 Hipposideros armiger | reverse complement strand
GGTTTGGCTTTTTAAGATTCCACCTATAGTGATATCATACAGTATCTGCCTTATCTCACTTAGCCTAATGTCCTCAGGGTACATCCATGTTGTCCCCAATGGCAGGATTTCCTTCTTTCATATGGCTGAATAACATTCCAGCGCGTGTGTGTGTGTGTGTGTGTGTGTGTGTGTGTGTGTACACTCACATCTTCTTTATCCATCTATCCATTGACAGGCACTTAGCTTGTTTCCATATCTTAGCTATTGTGAATTATGCTGCAGTGAACATGGGGGTGCAGACGTTCCTTCAATATCCTGTTTTTATTTAATTTGGGAGAACCCCCTTAATTACAAATACAGAAAATGAGGTCCAGTGGGATTTTCCCCCACCTGACTCCTGTAGCAGAGGGGGGTCAAGGAGTCAGACGCCCAGGCAACCAGTCTTTCCACTACATCATCCGGGCCATTTTAGGAGGAGGTGGGGCAAGACGTCAGCCACAGCACCAAAACGAGTGAGCAGGATGTGGCAGGGGCCGTAGCAGTGGGACTAGGCTAGGAGTGGAGCGACGTGACAGGAAAGGGTTGGAGGTGAACTGAGGGTGACCCACGGCTGGTTTCCTCACAGAACATCCTTATTTGGGGCATGTTGACTGGTTGAGCGGCACCTGAGTCATCCCTCTCAAGGCTAGAAACCAAGTCAAATAGAGGAGCTCAACTCACCACTCCTCTCACCTCGGTCTTCGTGGGTGCCCACCAAATATTTGTCGATCTGCTTTAGCTCGGATGCCAGACCTACAAGCGTGCAACGGGGGATTCCGTGTGTGCCACCTCCATAGAGTGTGCTATTTATATTGGGAAGGCTCAGGGCAGGAAAAAAATGAACCACCTCCTTTACAGATAGCAGGCATCACTCCTACTGAATCAAAGTGCTCTTGTTGACATGGAAACAAGAAACAGTGGAGCTGGAAGAACGTGGCAGAGAGTGAAATGTAGCACAGAGGCACCATCTGCACCGTTCCTCTGCTGGTTACAACCCCACCCAAGCATGGCACCACAGGTGTGGTCCCTTTCCTCTCGCTGAAGTAAGTACCTCCCTAGAGAAATGTGGATTCCAGCTGGACGTTTTAATAGCTGCATGACCTGGGGCGTGACTTTCGCCCCTGTGAGCCACAGGCCCCTCATCTGCTGACACAGGTAAAGCCCTCAGCGTGATGCCCAGCCAAGAGCAGGCATCCAGCAGATATTAACCTTCCTTTTCTTCCTGATAGAAGTAGCCCAGGGAGAGAGGACAGGCTGTATGGAGAAGCAGAGAACAACCCTCGGTGTTCTGGTGGCAGGAGGATGCAGGTTTGGGGGAAGACTGGGTAGTACGGAATTGTCCAATCCTGAGCCAAGCCTGGAAGCTTCCAGAGAACAGAAAGGAATGGGCCGTAGTATGTGACACTAGGAGCACGGTTCAGGACACGCGGACTCAAAGTCCCTTTAAGGCGAGAGCATCTTGGGCAAGTTCCATCTGCTGTTTTGGACCTCAGCCTTCTCAAGCAAAACTAAAAAAGTTTTCATATTGATCTCTGACGGTCCTTCAAGCTCTTCGGTTCAGTGGTTTTAAATACTATCCTGGCAGAAAGTAAGGGCTGGGGCAGGAGATGTTTCTCCCGAGCTATCTTTCCCATCTTAGAGCAGAAGTCACACAGAGAAAGAAACTCATCAGGACCTCATGGACCCAGTGATTCCCGGGACGGTCACAAAGAGATGAAGGTGAAGTACGTACACTCTTTTCAGCCTTGAGGGTCTCCACTAACCCCAAGTCCCAGTTATATTTGGGGGAAGTTGCGTGAGAGAAGGGTTCCAAGCTAACAGTCCAATCTAATTTCAAAGGGCCCTGAGATCGGTCAAGGAGGCAAGACAGTCCATTAAACTCATCTGTGCTTTTAGCCTTGCTTGACGAAAAAGGGAACTCCTATTCCTAGCGTTTTTCCCTTGGCTTCCCTTCCAGGGTGAAGGGAGGGAAGCTAAGAGGATGAAGGAGGAATTCCAAGGGGAAGTCCTTCCTACCAAACAACTGTCTCAGTTGCATCCTGACCTCTGGTAGTAATGCGGCCTGGGACGTGCTCGTGGTTGATTTAGTCCCCCGAAACTCAAAACACCTCCAAGATAAGCCAGGGACCGCTGGGCTTCAGTGGTCACAGACCAAGGATCCTGAGAGCCTCCCAGTGCCCACGTTGGAAAACCAAAGGGCACATGTGTTCTTTGGCTTGGGGAGGCTGACACTGCTATTCCCGTCCAAGTTATCTGGATCTGTGGAAGCTAGGTGTATGAGCTTCCCGCGGCTGCCATCACACAATACCACAAACTGGGTGGGTTAAAACAACAAATGTATTGTCTCACAGGTCTGGAGGCTAGAAGTCTGAAGTCATGGTATCAGCAAGGTCATGCTCCCTCTGGAGACACTAGGAAAGGATCTGCTCACGTCATTCTCCTGGCTTCTGGGAGCCTCAGGGGTGCCTGGGCTTGGAGATGCATCAGTCCAATCCTATCTTCTCATGGTGTCCTCTTCACTTTCCTTCTGTATGTGTCTGTCTCTAAATTTTCCCTTTTTCAAAGGACACCAGTCATATTGGATTGGGCCCCAACCCCCTATTCCAGGATGACCTCATCTTAACTAATTACATCTGTAATGACCTTATTTTCAAACAAGGTCACATTGTGAGGTACTGGGGAGGGCGAGGGTTAGGACTGCAACATCTTTGAAGGGGTGGGGGAGATACCATTCAACCCATAACACTAGCTTTCTCTAATGTATTCTCAAGAGGTCAGGATTTGAAAGTAACATTCCCAAAAGATTGAAGACCATGAACATGTACTCCCCGTTCCCAGGACTCCTTCACCAGAAATGATACATTGAGATGGGGCCCGGGGCGGGCAGCTTCAACAGATAACTGGCCTATAACCTCGCTCTCCCTTCACCCAGCCCATATATTACTCCTCCATGAGCTTCCGGACACTAGTAAACTAGTCCTGTCCCCAAGCAACACGCGCTTGAATGAATCCGCAACAAAGCTGTTCATGGCACTTAATGAGCCCTGATTATGGTTCATCTTAGCAGAAGTAAAATTTTTACTCTATTCAACGAAGGAGGGCTTCCTGAAAAAAGGGGTCACAGAAGACTGAGCACAGAGACAGGCACCCAGGAAAAACCACGTATATGAACACATCTCAACACTGAAAAACATAACGTATCCAAGCATTACCCAATTCCCCAAATCCCCACAAAGAAACATTCAAGCTAGGCTATTGTCGGAGGGGGGCGGAGGGGAGATGCACCCAAAACAACATTTCATTGACTTGTGCCTTTGGACAGACAGCTGGGGATTGGGAGGGGTCATTCAAAAAGGCTCCCTTGCTGGCGTCTTCTAACGTATTATTTCTACGTTAGTATTATCAGGCTAGTTACCCAAAGACAGATGCCGAACAAGAAACTGATCGCATTTCCCAATCTTATTTGCAAACAAGCGTTCATTTCCTGCTTATCAAGGTGCAGTGCGGGCACTTTGTCTCTTCAAATCATTGTCTTAAGCCAGTGATGCAAACCACTGAACAGGGCTTCCCCCAGCCAGAGCCTGGACGCTCAATGTCATTGAACTCAAGGAGCAGATAATTAGTATTGAAAGGTGTGATTGCAGCCCCGTTGGCCAGGTAATCAGCCCCTGATTTCTCTTCAGGATTCTAGACCAGTTGGAAATCTTAGCCCAAGAGGAGGCTGGAGGGAATTATCCTGGAAGTGTAGTATCCCTTTTCAAATATAAACACTGGACAATTATCCCAGCCAGTTAGCCCTTCCTCGCTCAGCACACTGCGTCCCAGGCAGTGAGCAGAGGGAAGCGGCTCTTCCCAGGCAGGTCTGCCTCCCAGCCTTGGCTCCCCAGGGTTCTTCCATCAGCTCACATCTTCTAAGACTGCTGCAACCTTGGGATGTCTCTGCAGACCAAGCCTCTTCAGCCCGGTGCTTGTTTTACAAACATTTGGCTGCTATGTGAAAACCTGCCTCAACCTGAGGCCTGTGCCTTCTTGGCTGGGATGGCAAAGGCTCCCTGAGAAGGCCTGGTCTCCTTTCCCGCTCAGACCTGATAGCTGGGAGGTGACAAACTGGAATGTGTCTTTCTGCTGTCCCTTCACAATGCGATGCCAGGCCTCAGTGCTCGGAAGCCAACAGCCAACTTGGACATAAGACTTGGCTAAGAATTTAAACAGGCACTCACACAGAAACAAAATGTTTGGGATTTTTCGATAAAGTGCCCAAGCAGGGCTCCAGCCTCCTGTCGCCCATGGGTGGCCCCTCCTCCAAGGACAAGAATGCCACCCGACAAGGAAGATACACATGGAAATGTAGTTGCCTCTATACTAAAGGATGCTTTCTCCATCTTCTTCACTGGGCTTTGCTTTAACCAAACTCACAACGGCTAACACAGTTAGACAGCATAATAAACATGAGTGTCCACATAGTACTGACTTCTCTGGGCCCCAGTGAAGGCCGTGCAGCCAGCTACCTGCCCCTCGTCTGGGAGGGAGAAGCCAGTATGTAAAGAAAGTCTGCTTACAAGGCTCCATGTCTTAGCAACATACGTGTTCAGGCTTCGCCACCCTCACAGCAGACACATAACTCTGTGTTATGTAATATGGAGATCCGCATCATTTGGGGAAAAGAGACATTTTGTTCCTTAGAACTTATCTTCCACCTAAGGCAGATGTCCTCTGAGTCAGGCCAAGCAACTCTCAGGGGCCATGTGCCCAGAAAAGATGCTCAGAGCTTCGGGCCACTGCTGCTACTCCCTGCCTCTAGGAAATGCTGAGACGACAGTTTGGCAGCCAAGGCCAAGGCCCTCTCGCTTCCTGCATAAGCCTCATCTTGCTTCCATTGTGCTATGTAGTTTTCCCCAAAATTTTACTAAGAAAATTTCAAATATCCGGAAAATTTGAAACAACCCATGAGACATATTTTTAAGTAATTTCTTCTCCTGCATGGCTCTTATATGTGTATCCTTTTTTCCAAGACTCATTTTTTTTTTTAAGATTTTATTGGGGAATTGGGGGAGCGGAACAGCGTTGGAGAATCGGGGAAGGGGAACAGACAAGTTGCTGTCCTTTTGTTCTTCAGTCTAGTTGTGGAGGACCTCACTTCACTGGCCCATGTGGGTATTATCATTGCGTTCTTCCTGGCTGAGGCAGATCGGTTGCTGGCCATTGGATGCCAGCTCACGCTGGTTGCCGGCCGCTCACGCTGGCTGCAGCCACTCAAGGTAGCCCATGGCAACCCACTGCAGCAGGGGCTGCAGCTACGCTGTCACCGGTAACTCACAGCAGCCCAGCTCCAGGTAGAGCTTTTGTTCACCATCTTAGCTATAGAGGGCGCAGCATCACTGGTCCATGTGGGATCCAAACCGGCAGCCCTGCTCCTCAGAGCTGGTGTCCCAAGCCAACTCTTAACCAACATGCCACTCAGCCAGCCCCTCCAAGCTCCATTTTTCAAGAGACTTGTCATGGAAACCTGTGGTTGTTCAAGTAGCTCTCCAGAGCTTCCCTCCATCCTCTTTCAGAAATGAGAAGAGCCCAGGTGACAGTTACAGACAGACCTGGGTTTTGGTCTCAACCCTTCCGCTATCTAGCTATGTGAACTAGGATGTGTTATTTTATTGCTCTGAGCCTCATTTGCCTTCAGTTCTTTCATGGGCTTACAGCTAACCCAATTAACCTCTGCTGAGCACTGACTAAATGTTGGGAACGCTTCCTGGTGCCCACTAGCTCAAATCCTCACAGGAGTGCCCCCATGAGAGGGTCCTAGTGTCATCACCCATTGTAGAAAATCAGGCTGGAAATCCAGGCCTGCTGCCTTGGGGCGCCATTGTGAAATGAGCAATAGTGAACATGGCACATTTGGTACACAGCTATTACTCACAGCGGTTTTTCAGTGCATAATTCAAAGATGATGATGATGATGATGACGATGATGATGATGATGATTAGCAGTAGCAGCAGGATTTTTAGAGAAGGCACCCAGTCAGTACCCAATTACAGCTGGGAACACAGCCAACAGTAAGTATTTTTCATCGCTCTGTCTGACTAAACAAGGTGTGATCAAAACATATGGTGAATGTTTAAATTAAAAAAAATTATTACAGTAAAAGACATATTGCCATTAATCTCCCTCAAAATACTTCCCCTCACTTAGAACATGCTTATCCCATCGTTCTTGACAATTTCTGAAGCAGTTCTGGAAATCCTCTTTCGTGAGTGTCTTTAGTTGCGCTGTCATGGCTGCCTTGATGTCCTGAATCATGTTGACTTTGAGGGAGAGCCAGAAGTCACACGGTACCAGGTCCAGTGAATAAGGTGGATGAGAACACATCCTAATGTTTTTATTTGACAGAAATTGCCGTACACCAGAAGTGATGTGTGACAAGAGGATGGAGGATGACTTTAAAACACACCTTCTCGGGCCGGCCGAGTGGTGCGATGGTTAAGAACTCGCTTGGGACGCCAGAGGGCCCCGGTTCGGATCCCACATATGAGGGCCAGTGACACTGCCCTCTACAGCTAAGATGCTGAACAACATCTCAACCTGGAG